>NC_139229.1:123543988-124143988 GCF_977018435.1 Lepisma saccharinum
AGGATAGTCCTGAAGTCAAACAACCTAACTCAGATAACAAGCAGCAACAAGGATAAACAGAAACCAACATGGAATTCAGAAAGGGACATCAATAGCCACAGCCATAGCAAAAATAATAGATAGTCAAACAAGCTACCTCAGATATGAACCAGCAACATACCTCAGATATCTAGCAGCAACAAGGCATAGAATAGAGTAAAACAGGACATGCTTATGGAGAAACTCAACAACATAGGAATAAAAGGGACAGCCAACACAAATACGCTACATCATACATAGCCCCTGCGAATAGAAAATTAACAACATCAGCAGTAACTACTTATACCTGCTAGAACAACTAAGCGACTATAGTTAATCAGAAAAATACATATTTTCACGAACTAATTTACCTCTACGATAATAATACTGTACTAGCAGAATGCCAAGGCTTCAAAAGATAGCTCCCAGAACAAAGTACAGCGTGGAGTATAGGGTCACATGCAAATGATTATTCAAAGGAGCTTCGTAGATCAATAAGACAGTAGCGATTATTCTAAGTACTGCAACTTGACAGAAAATAGGAAACCTACACAAGAACATCAACACAAAAAGGAAAGATACTTACTACCATTACAGCACCCACTCAATATCACAAAAGACCATGCAAAATATTCTACAACAATCTGCTTCATAACATAAAAACTGCTAAGTTCCCTACTGCAACTTGACCGAAAATAGGAAACCTACACGAGAACATCAACACAAGAAGGAAAGATACTTACTTCCGTTACAGCAGGCACTCAATATCACAAAAGACCATGCAAAATATTCTACAACAATCTGCTTCATAACATAAAAAACTGCTAAGTTCCCAAAAAGTATCCAATCAATGAAAGAAAACTGGTTGAAAAGGGAGAACTCTCTACAGTCTCACAGAATTATAGGAAAATAACAGCAAAACTTGGAAGCCTACACACTCAATAATGCTCAATATGCATACACTTCACATGCAATCCCATGCAAAAGGCACATAACAGCCTCTCATCTGAACTTGGACACCAAAAACACCACTTTGGGATTACTAATACTCATAAATACTACATTGCCTGCCCTTGTTTGAATAGCGTGGATGCAAACTTCATAGCAAAATATTGAAAAACGTCAGATGTATGTTCGTATAAGTGTGTAAATGTGTGTGTGTGTGTGTGTGTGTGTGTGTGGCGTGCGTGTGTATAAAAGAGAATATATGTGCATTTACCACAGTGTGGTCTTACATAATTGATAAAAACAGCAATATAGAACCTGATAGAATAGGAAATAGTAAAAAATAAGGTTTTTAACATGCCAAAGTAATTAGTTTAGTTTGTTAATTATAAGAAACATAAGTTAATTACAAGAAATATAAATGAAATGCGCTAAATAAGTACAATTGTTTGGTTTGAAGGTAGTGAATATATCGAATTTGTGCAAAAGTTTGCATTATAACCAGTGAATTAAACAACGTTTGCATTAGAATATCACAAAATAGCATACTTATTAGATTAATAACAAACTTTCTGATGCAGTAAAGTATTGACTAGGGCTGAATGATTTAATTACTGTAAAATATTAGTCTCAGATTGAAGTAAATAAAGTGTAAACAATACCATTTGTTTGTAAAATAGGGTTGTTAATTCCTCTGATAGCAGAAATATCAACTTGTACCAGTAAATTTGAGAGTTTTAGCAATATTTGTCCTGAAATGGATATAACTGTAACGTGCCAAATACGAAATATTTAAAAAACAGTACAGTATAACCTCAATTTTGAAAGCTAACAGTACTCTAGTGTTTCTACATAGGCGTCTGTAGTGGTAAAATACATCCAGTCCTTAAGATTTTTGGCCATCCACTCATCCTCAGCGTCACGATTAGTCACAAAAGCAAAAAAAAGCGAAATCTTGTGGATGTTATAATTTCTACTTTTCATGCAATCACATACACTATAGTACTAAGTTTAGTGAATTTTGGCGTCTTCCTGATTGGTCTGTTAAAGTTAGTAATCAATAAAAATATGCTTACATAGAAAAAAATCCTGAAATAGTTGGATTCTCAAAAGTATGTACAATCAGTGTTCTTGCTACATTTAGCACCTAATAAAGTATAAATTGAAGTCTAGTTAGTGTTGGGCTGTAAAATGTTCTGGTACATGTAGTTACTTGAAATAGCAAATATTGGCTGTGTAACTGGTAAAGCCCTCAAAAAATCAACTTCGTTTCCTCGTAGTACTCCCTGAAAGTGCTTCTTGCACGCTAATAAGGCTCTGGCGTGTGTTCCTATGCCTCCTACTAGCCTCTGTAAAATTCATATTGACCAGTGCTTAACCATTCAACATGCTGTAGAGCCTAAGCTTTAAGCTTCAGTCAGTGGAATTTAGTTCTCAGGGACATATAGTGAATGTAGAATAAAAAATAGAAGCCTCGAATAATACAGCATAACAGATACAAATAACCCCTGGTATTAATCAAACACTCAAAAAGTCAATAGTACTTGAAACGTACCCGAATAAAAGACTATAAAGGTAAATAGCATGGTAAGAAAAGTTTGGCAGGTGGACTTAAGAGCCACGTAGTCATCTGCTAACATCGACTTGTCCTGTGATTTGTCATTATATTGTTAAATTGTTATATTTAAGGGATGAAAGAAACAATATTAATAAACATTCAGTTATAGTACTCTTGGTAAAGGGTTTTCAGTGCTTAGAGACATAATAATTTTAGTTACAGTAAAAGTTTGGCCTCTTATAAGTGCAAAAAAGTACAAATATTAAACATTTCATACAGTTTATCTAGAAAGCAAAAGCAAAAATACAATAACTGCGCAACATACTTAAAAAATAAGCAAGCCATGATATTCTAGTGGGCCATAATAAGACTAAAATATACTCGAAAATACTCTGACATAAGGTTGACGGCTATCTGAGATCAAAATTTTCAAGCTTTCTCTCATGCATAAAGTGGCTCTAGGAATCACTAAGCCTCACTAAAAATGGAAACATGCAGTAAAAGCACTTGGAGAGTTGTGGTGATCACATCATATGAAAAACATGCAAGAACAAGAATATATGGAACCCTACTCATATATTTAGGAAACTTTACCTACCCTAACAGTAAGAAAATACCGAGGAAACTCTAAAATAAACAAACTTTCCTACGAAGCAAACCAAAAATAGCGTAGTGGAAGTCAATAAACCCTAACAACAACAACAAGATTCAACAACTACATCAAAACAAAAACAACAACAATAATAATAATAATACTAATAATAATAGTAATAATAAACTTTGTGGGTACAGTTTTACTTAAAAGTACTTCTTCCTTAGTGATTAGAGAATTTTTTTAAATAAAGAACAAAACTCAAAGTTAAGAATTAAAAATATAAGATACAAAAGGCAATAAATAGAAAAAATAATAAAAGAAGTTGAAAAAATTATCTTTGCAAGTCAAAATTGCAATAAACACTTCTGCAAGAATAGATGAAATTGTGATATTAGAGTAAAAAATGGAAATAAACTTTTAAAATAACAAGTTAAAAGTTGAAAAATGTCTTTGTGAGTCCAAAATTTAATAAAAAATGTTGCCTGAATAGAAGAAATTGTGATATTAGAGTAAAAAAAATAAACCTAAATTTCAGCTAAAGTTGAAGAAACACAGTTTGTGTGTCTAAATTCCCATGCGAACTCTTGCTTGAATCGTTCAAATAGCGTTTTCTGAGTAAAAATACACAAAAAATGCGAAATATTGTCTCTAACAGTAAAAACATCTGGTCAATTTTACGTGAATCCTGATGTTTATAAGGCAATAATCAAATGGACTGTGGTTCGCAACCCCGAAATAAGGGCAAATAGTGGATCGCATCCACTTTAACTTGTAGATACTGGAACTGAATGTTCCTAGTTCAGCCAAATTCGTTACGCCTTAGGTTAAATAGTCTTTGCAATGTTACGTAAGGCGACAGAAATACCGCGTAGATTACTTCCACCAAATAAAATTGGAACCTCAAAGAAAATCAATACTCGTGTGTAAAAATTTGGCGACACTTGACTTCCATTCAACTTCGGAAGAAGACCAAGCGATGGGGCCCGTAACAATAGAGAACCTTTCTTCCCCTCACGTGTCCATGAACGCGCGCGGTTTGGGGGTGCCGATGAATGCAACCACATAACAGGTTCTTCCGTAACAGGTTAATATTAATAACATGGATTCTGCTCGCATACTTCGTTTTCATATAGGATACATCGTTCAATTTCTTCGCCTTTAAAGCGAACATGTGTTATAATATCTTCTACCTCCGATCGAACGCGTCGGCACCGGTTGAATACGGGTAAATCCGGATCCTTAATTATACCAAATATGACTCACCACCGACGCCAAAATGGCCGGACGTGACGCCTTAGAATAGGCCGAAAATGTCTTTTGTATATTAATGAAAAAAACATTAATTCCAAGTTCCCACGTCTGTATAAAGCACCCATGACTCATATCCGGCAGAAACGCATTAATAAAATACAACAATAGTGTTAGAATAGTCCGAAAACGAACTCCATAATAGTGTCTTTTGTACCTTAATGGAAAAACCATTAATTCCAAGTTCCCACGTCAGTATAAATCATCTGTGACTCATATCCGGCAGAAACGCATTAATAAAATACAACAATAGTGTTAGCTTAGGCCGAAAACGGAATACATAATAGTATCTTTTGTGCACTAATGGAAAACCATTAATTTCAAACTCACACGTGTGCATGAGTCATCGATGACTCATCTCCTCCTCCACCCACGACACGTGGCGCTAGATTAATTAACAATAGCGTCACCCCTCGATAATGAATAAAAAACCCATTAATGTCAATTAACGGGTCTATTGCCAGCTCTTATCTCATTCCAATTCTACTCTAGATGTTTAATGGTAATTTTCGTGTGCTTAGCCAGTACCTCGAAAACTTTTCTTCTTTGAGCTGTAGCGAATATTGGTAATATAATTTGATCTGCCTGTCCTTCTCTGAACATAAGTTAAAAATATATTTGAATACATTCATTTATCTTTTGTTCCAATCTCCTACCTGCAACTGAAAAAGGTTGAATAAAATGTCAGGTCTTTCTAAGTTTCAATGTGCGATGTTTGCTGTCCATTGACTCAATAGGTACACACATAAAATATCAAATTAACTCAATTATTCTTGACCTAAGTGGCCAAGGGGCGGTAAGCAAAACTTTGTAAATTAATAGGACGTTTAAATTTGCAACGTGCAACAAATTTTCATTCAAAATGTGGCGAAGGAGGTGAAGGTGAACGAATGACATAAAAAGCTAGTATTCCAACCCGGTCCTGTTCTGGAAGAGAATTTCATAATTTGTCACTGCTAACACTTCGATAATGTTTGCCTGTTACGGTGTTTCAATTGAACCCGCATATTTGTTCCAATTGTCAATGTGATTACTCCGTTTCCTTTTTTATTATTATTTAATCTGTAAAAGAAATAATACACATTGTCATTTAAAGTTTCTCTTCTTCCATGGTATATTAAATGAATAGTCCTCCCTCGTTTTGAAGTGTGTTATTCACATATACTTGATTGGTTTGGTTTGATTTGATGTTTTAAGTCCACTTTATGCACAGTAAGGCTAATCGGGACTGGACCTACAGTTTAAAGTGAGATCCGAACCACTATGTGCCTCCACCGGGTATCGAACCCGGGACCCCTTGATTACAAGGCAACGACGTAACATATACTTGAAGTGAAAGTCAAATTCCCTGATTTTCTCCCTTTAAGTATTTCAAGTCTTACGTGACAACATGGTGTTGGGATTTAAGAATAAATAATTCACCTTTTCTCATGAATTAGCCAAGACAAATCTATAAGAAAATATAGTCACGGATATTCCTTTTATAATTCCTGAGATTATCGCGTGTGACACTCTTGTGCCTATGATAGAAAAGTGTTTTATATTATTTTTAATGTGCCTTTATGGTGTTAATTTTCCAAATATCACTCCAATATGCTTGCTCTTTTCCTGGAAGTGAGTGCCACATCGTGATTTAAATTTGTTTTGGTTTGAACTGTGTGATTATGCATATTTTGTTTCTTTTATTTCTACTAGGCTATATATTCTGATAGGATAATCCGGACTGAAGTGTGAAGTGGGAGCTTGCACCAACTGCGTTGGTTAATTCAGTTCATTTCAAGAGCACAGAAGACAATTACTCACCGGCCATGAAGGTAAGAAGGATAGTTTGGCACTTTGGCAACAGGGAGAGAGAAATTATTTAGAAGTACCAAACCTTCACTAGAGTTCTTCCACGAAAATAATAATTTGTCAATAGTAACTATACTGGTATGTTTCTCTATTACAGGGAACAGCATTTTTAAACATTAAACTTTATTTACATAATTATCTGAGTTATGGAAAAAAATAGTTGATCCAGAGTTGTATGACTGAAGCAGATAAAATACTAAAAAACAAGAACAATATTTTTTAGCAGGAGCTTCGCCCTTTATAGTCCTATTCAGACTTCAGTTATCCTCCATACATAAAAGTAAAATTAGGAAATCTATTTAATGGTTTTTTATGTAAATGTTCTCTCAAAAAAATATTTCTTAAAACTTAAATTAAAAAAAAAATAACTTACTTGCATGTGTTTAAGCGAAGTCTTAATTTTCTGACAATATTGAAACTTTAATGGAAATGGATGATATTCAACTTGACATCATCACGCATTGTATTTCCATTTCACCACTTTGCACACTTTTAACAGTTTCTGTAGGGATTCAGAAAAGGTAAGATATATATATACATTCCTAATCCATGTATGATTACGATGAACATAACTTGAATCACTTCAGCACCATACGCACAATGCATACCACTAAGAATCTGATCTGTTTGCTCATAATGTGTGGAGGAAGTTGTTCGCTGAACATCATTCATTACAATTTTCCATTACGGGTCATTCCATGTCAAATCATCCAGAATTTTGTAAAAATGTCACCCACCAACCCCGATTTTGATGAAATTCGGTATGCTTATAGAACTTTTCATGCTGATTACAAAAATGATAACTTTTTAAAAATTGGTCAAGGGGTTCAGAAGTTACGCGCTTTTTAAGATCTTCGTGACCGCCACATGTGGCTCCACTTTGAATGACACGCATTAGGTTATAAACGATCGTATCTTATCTCGGGTTTGCCGTAGAAACTTCAAGTTTGTTTTCTTTTGTTCAGAATAGTATAAGCTTTAATGTAAATAATATTTCAGATGAATGCATTAATAAACATGTATTTTTATATATAGTTTTATGTATTTTTTTAGAAATATAAATGACTAACTTCAAGAGCGAATTTCATGCAATGCCCCCCCTTCAATTTCCCCCCAATTTTATATGTAGGTAGCGCAGAGTGTGTACTAATGCCTGATGGAAAAATTGGGATGGGCGGTTCAGAGACAGGGTGATAAAAAAATCATTAAAAGTAAATCTTATTAAAAATGCTTATGTATTTAGCACAAAGCCTGAAGTACAATATGTTTGAAGCTATAATATTCAAAATTTATGTTCACTATGTGTGAATGTAAGCACAGGCGTAACCTGGCGGGGTAAAAGGGAAGCACTTGCCCCCTCCCAAATTTATATATTAATTAAAATTTACAAGTTAAATATATTTTGTGATCCTCCTGGCATTTGAGGAACAAACGAATAAAGAGTAATAATTGTGATTTTTCAAATGTATTTATCAAATAATCCTGGACACTATTTTTATGCGATCGAAAACTTTGTGATTATCTCAACCCGAAGATAGTTTCCAAGTGACACCCATTAAGATAGTACCTAAAAATTGTACTCTATGCATTGCCAAAATTTCATGTACTATAAATTGTGCCGTTCACATTTTAGATGGATATTTTGGCCATTTCAAACACACTAAAGTATTTGACTTATCACTAAGTACATATGTCCATTCATTTGTGTTGTTAATGTTAACTGGACACAGCATACGTTTTGGCCAGTAGTAGGAAGTTGATGGACCAAGTGGATGCAAGAATTTAGTAGCTGCATCTCCATTTTCACGTGGACTTTTGAAGCAATCCTACAAACAAGTTTGAGTCACGCACACGCACGCTACTACATAACTGTTTACAGTTGGAATTCGGAAAGCCACTTCTTCATAAAAGTCAAACCATACAGTTATACAAAACATATTACATCAGCACTTACTATTTTTGCTCTGACTGTTAAACAACTAGTGTTTCGAAGTAAATAGTTACAAAGTTACAAGTTCAGTTACTTTTTATTTTGGAATTCTAACTGTAACTAGCTACTTTTAAAAGTAAGTACCTGTAACGTTAACAACGGCAACAGAGTTACTTTTTGCAGTAGGGAAATAGCTAAATTGGACAATTCTGTTCCAGACTATAAAAATAAAATATGTACCTTCTCCGGATGCTACGTGAAACGTTTTTCTTGGAATTGCTGACAAGGAAGCTATGCCTTGTTGCATGCTAAATTTAGAACATCCACGCTTTACTGTAATTCATTACTAATTGTATGTGAAAACTCCATTGTTTTTGGTAGACTGCTGCGTTAGTTTGTAATGTGGTTGTCCAGCTAGGAAAAAGTCATTGTCGAGGGAGTGGATCTTTGGATCTTGAACTTGGAATGGAGGAGAAAGAAATAGGCGCAAGTGGAATCAATGACACCATTTTCAAAATACCGTGGTCAGCATAAACATGATTTTTTTAAAATTATAATCGTTCAAGCAAAGCTGACTGTGTTTTCCATCATTTATTAGCAGCAATAATGTAAATATATGAATATATATTATGTACTAGAAACATAAGTAAAACACGAAAGTCTTCGTGATCATTGATTTTGTGTAACTTTTACACAAATCAATGATCATTAACAGTACGTTACTGTTACAGTAACTGTAAAAGAAACTCAGTTACTTTCAAAGTACCAGTAACAATAACCGAGTAACTTTTTTAATGATCGACTGTAACTCAGTTACTTGTAAAAAGTAACTTACGAAACCTGTAAGTTCAAAATAGTGCATACTTCCTGGTACTGTTATAGTACTTTGCAATCGCTGACACATTGTACTGTTGGTTGTTGTCATTTTACCCTAGATGATTACTAAGAAATTTATGCCTTGAATACTATTTCTACGGAATTGGTACATAATTGTCGTACTTGTTGCTTTATACTATAGAAGTCTATACAAGTATTTTTACTGTTCCAACCATCCCGTCACAAGAATATTTTCTGTGGTATGTGGCTAAATAAGCTCCATTTGAAAAAACTTCAATCAGCACAAATGTGTAGTATTAATTCTTACTTCATATTACGTATCCTCCATGAAGAGTAGCCAAAAACGAACTTCCATATTGAGATAAAATGCACAAAAAGAATGTTCTCGAAGATAAATTTGCTAAACTTGGGAATGTTAATAATGATTATATATATAATTATATAATATATAATTTTTTTTTAAAAATGAAGACTGTTGAAACTAACTTAGATACAGTGGAACCTCGATTTTACGTTATCCAGGAGACCAAGCTGAAAAAACTTAATAAGCGTTAAAATGTAAAATCTTGGAAAATTTCTAAACAATTTGCTATGTTGGGACCACGAAGATTGAATGCAAAATTAAGCAAAATGTAAAATCGAGGAACTTAAATCGGGGTTCCACTGTAATTATCACTTGCAAATTTTAAATTAATCTATAAATTTAGGAGAGGACAAGAACTTCCCTTTGCCCCCGCCAGGTTACGCCTATGCTTACATTCACACATAGTGAACATAAATTTTGAATATTGTAGCTTGAAACATATTGTACTTCAGGCTTTGTGCTAAATACATAAGCATTTTTAATAAGATTTACTTTTAATGTCATTTTATGCAAATGATTTTTTTATCACCCTGTCTCTGAACCGCCCATCCCAATTTTTCCATCAGGCATTAGTACATACTCTGCGCTACCTACATATAAAATTGGGGGGAAATTGAAGGGGGGGCATTGCATGAAATTCGCTCTTGAAGTTAGTCATTTATATTTCTAAAAAAATACATAAAACTATATATAAAAATACATGTTTATTAATGCATTCATCTGAAATATTATTTACATTAAAGCTTATACTATTCTAAACAAAAGAAAACAAACTTGAAGTTTCTACGGCAAACCCGAGATAAGATACGATCGTTTATAACCTAATGCGTGTCATTCAAAGTGGAGCCACATGTGACGGTCACGAAGATCTTAAAAAGCGCGTAACTTCTGAACCCCTTGACCAATTTTTAAAAAGTTATCATTTTTGTAATCAGCATGAAAAGTTCTATAAGCATACCGAATTTCATCAAAATCGGGGTTGGTGGGTGACATGGCCTGGATGAATTGACGTGGAATGACCCTTACACGTTATTGCAACTTAATTCATTAATCATCGATCATGGAAGACAAAATGTTATGGAATATATATCTAGATATAGATGGTGATAAAATGAGTTACATTAAACCGCACTGCTTGAGTATAAAATCGGCATTGAAATCATAATAATGCTGAACGATTCTCACAATTCATCCAAACGTTTGTAATTAATATCAATGTATCATGTTAATGAGCGAAATTCAAGTAAAGTGCTAGTAGAATGACAGCATTTTGTTCCTACGCGTCAGCAAAAATTTGATGCGCCTGGTGTTACGTTACATCCGGTTGTAGCGGGCCACGAGTGATTTTATTGTTGAGTCAGCAGAACGTGTCTGATCACTTTGAAGACATCGGAAGCGGTGGGGGGAGGGGGGTCAATGGGTTTGTCACGTTGTTTCTTGATGTATGCTAAACTAACACGTGCGTATGTTTGTGTGTGTGTGGAGGAAATGCGCGCGCAACCATTGCGTATGATTCAAAGACATGAAGAAATGATTTAAAGATGGCGCCGAAGGTGCTTTACCCCCGAAAGTTTAGCGGCTAAGGTTATTGCTCTGTAAAACAAGAGGCGTCGAGGGTTCGATTCCTGGTAGAGTCAATATTGATTGGTTGATAGATTGAGTTATTTTTTTTATGTCTGTTTTATGCACGGCAAAACTAATCAGGATTGGAGCTACAGTTGAAAAGTGGTGATTCGGACCACTATGTGCCTCCACCGAGTATCGAACCTGGGACCCGTTGATTACAAGGCGACGATGTCAATATTGAATGGTCTCGATTAGCCTGTGTGTAAATAAAGGCAACAAAATGGTTGAGTTCGAAAATCGAGTTGGGTTAGTGGTTAATGTTGTCACCTGGCAATGAAGAGGTCGCGGGTTCGATTCTCTAGGTAGTTAAATTAGGCCAATTGTTTTGCCCCGCCATTATAGGTCCCGATTAGTCCATCTGTGCATAAATAGTATTTGAATAAAATCAAAATGGCGGCCGCGTTTTGTGTTTAGCGGAGGCGGCGACCGGGGCGCGGCGCGGCGCGGGGCGGGGCGGGGCGGGGCGGCGCGGCGCGGCGCGGCGCGGGAGGTTTTTTTATTCCGCGAGATGTTTTAACCAAGTGGTTGAGGGTTCGATTCCCAATGTTGGTGAAAATTGGATATTCAATTGTATTTGTTTAAAAGTTCCGATTAGCTTTTTGTGCACAAAGAGAAAATGAACTAATTGGAAATAGGATGTTTATGCTGTAATGAAAAGGTCCCCGGGTTCGATTCACAATGTCAAATTGGCAGATAATGATGTTGTTTAAAAAAAAAAAAAAAAAGAAGTGTGTTGAGTCCCCATTAGTATTTAGGCAGGAACAGATATTAAAAATCAAAACAAAATGCCTTTTGATTACAACGCAAAGACTTTACCGCTAATGTATAAAGATAAATTAGAATCTGTTGTTTTGCCGTGTGGGGCCCCAGTACCGATTAGCTTAAATGCATAAAGAGTAGGTAAAATAACCAAGATGGCCGTCACTATTGTTTTGTGATCAAAGAGGAGTCACAGGTTCGATTCAATCAAAGGAGGCAAGATTCTATGTTTCAATTCCATGTAAAAGTCTAAAGTTATGTTTCGATTAACCTCAATGCATAAAGAGGAATTAAACAAAAACAAGCAAAATGGCGACAGATGTGATAAAAGAAAAATTGAATTAGTTTTTTATAGTGACAAGAAAAAATAGCGAATCATTGTTAGAAATAGAATGAAAATAAAGATACTTGCCTTTGCGTGTCCAGCGCTGTGCAGAAAAGCTCTCATGCTTTATCTCCGACAAGTCCACAATACACATTTTTTTTATTGTATAGTTAATTATTAATGTTGTTATTAACACAGATTCTTACCAGTGTGAAGAAAAGCTCTCATGCTTTATCTCCGACAAATCCACAATACACACTTTTTCATTATATAGTTAATTATTAATGTTGTTATTAACACCGAGTTTTACCAGTGTGAAGAAAAGCTCTCATGCTTTATCTTCGACAAGTCCACAATACACACTTTTTCATTATATAGTTAATTATTAATGTTGTTATTAACGATTGTTACCAGTAAAAATATAAACCATGAGGATTTTTAAAGGGGGTGCTAAGTGAAAAAAAAGCCAAGACATATATTTTATCCCTGTTTATTACCAATATTTACAAAATTCAAAAGAGCCGCACACACACACACACACACACATACATATGTAAAATGTTTATATTGTGTCACCAGTTTATCAGCATGTTATTTAACAAGTTTTTATTCTTCAAGTTTGTTCACTCACCCACATAAGGAATTGTGTCACTATCATATCCATTTTCTGCTGCAACCACTGAATTAAAATGTTTCACTATTTTTTCCACAAGCATGTTCTCGCAAAAAACAAACACTTCTTTGGAAAGTCTTTTTCCGTCGATGTTTTGTATAGACAAAGGCTCAGGTTTTGTACATCCATGTAGATGGGAAAGCACAAACTTCTCCTTATGACATGCATGGACAGGGGAAATATCTGTGCAACCGAAACATTGTTCGCGAAGGTCGAGAATGCAAGATTCCACACAGTTTCCAAAATATGATTTCAGATACGGCGACACTGTTTCACACATAACTTTCGCATGCTCGATGCACACAAATATCTTCATAAAGTTCCGCCACGAACTTTCTGCGATGAACACTATCTCCAGGGAACCGTAAGCTGGTTTCTTCCTTATAATGATCTGACGGCGATTGTACAGTGTGGTTATCAGCAATTCATGTTGCTCACTTAGTGGGTAGGAAACACGAGGCTGCTCACCTGGAATAGCGATGTAATTGTCGATTACTGGAAACAATTCCTGAA
Organism: Lepisma saccharinum; assembly: GCF_977018435.1. Classification (NCBI taxonomy): domain Eukaryota; kingdom Metazoa; phylum Arthropoda; class Insecta; order Zygentoma; family Lepismatidae; genus Lepisma; species Lepisma saccharinum. The sequence goes on from NC_139229.1 coordinate 123,557,291, forward strand.
GAGCGTGCCACTCCTGCAACTGTAGTTCAACACCGGCCGCCCCGCTTCTGTGTAGCCTGACCACAGGTTGGAAATCCAGATGAGAGGAAAGTCCGATTGAGATAACTTTTGTTTTCGAAGCATTCAAATAGTAGACGTGATCAAATAATAGCGACTGGCGTATAAGACTAGTTACTTGTTTTTGTTCTTCAGGTAAATGCTGATCGCTCTCTTTCTGAAGAACCCCCTTGAAATTAGTGTACGGTTGAAATCTTTTTTTCAGCGGCATCGAAATAGAGGATTCCATGACTAAGAACTGCGAGATACTGCATGTCGCAGCGTGCAGGTATACATTTGAAGAAATGCGTGGGTGTGTTTTTGAGACGCATGCGCGCGTAGCAAACCAAGCATGTGCTGGACAAAAAAGGTGGAGGGGGCGGGGCATTACAAAGATCAATGGTGAGAGAAAAATCAGCAGAATATCATAAACGTCATATTGAGAAAATATTGGATAACAAATATTAATTAATTTAATTAAAACATCAACCGCATTGTCGATCTGAAATTAGGTTTATAGACAGGGGGCAAAATGGAAAATATCGACGATGTTCTAGTATTGGATTGTTTCTGTATTTCCATCGGTATAATCCTCCACCACATTTGAAGCATACTGTTTTATCCTCTTTTTGAATGTAAAATAATCCTGCTTCGGACAGAGCTTCTACAAACGGGAATTCTTTTGATTGCCAGTTTCTGAAAGAGGACAATCTAGCATTGAAAGATCCCATCTCTGGATATTGCGTCATTGTTCTGTAAAGACACAAAACAAGATAAATATTATAAGTAAGCTGTTGTAAACTGTAACGCTACAAAATTATTAATATACTATTAGGACTATATGTAACTTGTATAAAATTTCAAACAGTATTTACTGTCAATATTTTCTAGTATACGTACCGAGTATTATAAATTTAATTTACGAGTCAGCAAATAAGTTGATATAATATTGTCGTTTTTTATCGGTACTGGGAATAAAATTTGAAATTTATGCATGGGTTTACCAGAGGCTCTATGGAATAAATACAGAAAACAGTAATGCCCACAGTACACAGACCCGTAACTTTGTATCTGATGAGTGTTGTACGTATAGAATTTAGAGTTATTTTCCAAAAATCGCAAATGGTTATGCACATGTGGAGGTTTTCCGTAACTATCAAAAAATTCCCCCCGGGAGTTACTGTCTATGTAAATTGCTACCCAGTGCTTCCCGGGGCTATCTTTGGGATCTGTATTTACAATCAACGCTGCTGGTAGTTCCACATGTACAGGTAATTCATTAGCTGCGAAAACACCAACATGATGATTGTCAAAGGCTCTATTTGATATTAACCCGTGAAGCAAATTTAAAGTCGACAGCATTGCTGGACACTAAATAGTAATATTGCGCAACTCACCTTGTTATACAATTAATCCAGATGAATATCTCTTTGATTATTAATTTCCATGAGAGCGTCAAATTCAGAGTAGATAACACAAGTCACAGTAGATTCCAAAGCCGATTTGAAGTGGACTTCCAAGCTAACAGCCCCTTGCCGTTGAAGACTGCAGTGGGATATGGCACTTGCAGCTGCGTCTGGTGTTATATCGAAAACAAGTAGGCCTAATGCGTATCCCTGGGGGTATTCCTCACGCGATATATTGTTTCCTTCATCCATATAGTGTATCCCTGTTCCAGAGAATAATGTGTGATATGCTGTTATGTACTTGTTGTTTTCAAAGTCTGGTTGAAGTGGTTTGCCGGGAACTGTAAGTTGCGCTGGACACGCAAAGGCAAGTATCTTTATGATATATAATACAATACAATATAATATATATATGTAATTTGAAGATACAACATATCAGTAAAATCTAACAACTAGCAAAATATTCATAACATTCGACTTTTATATTATATGTAATTTAAAACATTCTTCACAGTTTGAGAAATGGAGTGCTTGTGGAAACACCCGTTCTCTGCAATATTGGCTGGTCCATCAGGATGTGGAAAGACATATTTTGTGAAGCATTTTCTCCAGTGTTTACCCCAAATGGTAAATGTAAAATTCAACAATATTTTGGTGTGCTACGGGGAATGGCAATCTGCATACAATGATTTCCCTGGTTTTGTACAATTTCGGGAAGGAATGCCTAATATTGACCAATTTGTGCCAAATTCTGGACCTCATCTTATTATTATCGATGATCAGATGAGGGAATGCGATCAAAGAGTCACAGATTTATTTACAAAAGGGTGTCATTATCGTGATATTAGTCTTTTCTTTATCACTCAAAATCTATTCCATCAGGGAAAAGGGAATAGGGATATATCTTTAAATAGTCATTATATTGTATGCTTCAAAAATCCAAGAGACAGAGCCCAAATTAATTATTTATCTAGACAAGTATACCCGGAGAATCCAAATTTTATAAAAGATGCACATTACAATGCCACCGCTGAACCCCATGGATATTTGCTGTTTGATCTGAAGCAGAACACTCCGGAAGAAGTACGTTTACGGTCGCGGATATTTCCCGACGATGATATCAATTATGTATATATTCCTACAAAAAAAGCAAGCATAATCACTAGTCGTTTATTCTGTCATCATGGCTCCAAGAGTGAAACACGCTAAAGTGCTCCAAGTTTTGTCGGATGCTAAACCAGCTCTTCGCACAGCTATATTACAAGCTGCTGATTCTTCCTTAGTTAATTCAATCTGTGAGTGTTGTTACAATGTTCTAAAAGGGAATGTTCCTCTTTCAACACCTCAGAAAACAAGATTGAGCCGGTACAAGAAGGTGATACGTAATCTCTCTGCCAAAGGACACTCTACAAAGCAGAAGAAACAGATACTAGTGCAACACGGAGGATTTCTACCTGCGTTATTAGCCCCTTTAATAGGAGGTGTGTTATCAAGTTTATTTAAGTGAAAAAAAATCTGAACATGGAGCATGCCAAAAAAATGGTTATAATACCTCAAGAATTTATGGATAACATGAGACATCCTGTTATGTCTGCACCGTCTACATCCTTATCGCAATTGGATCAGGATATGCAAGTAATTTTGAATCTCAAAGGTCTTTCGGATGATGAAAAATGGAATCGTTACAGTATTGTGCTCCAAAAATTTCTGTCTATTACTCGAAAACAAAGAGAACCTGTGTCGCTACCGATTACAGAATCTACTGAGAAGTTGACTGATATGAAAGAAGAAATTCTAGCTGCTACACCTAGCATGTATCGTAGAAAAGCCGAACTGTTGTATGAACGTCTTTTACATAATAGTAATATTGATTGGGATAAATATGGGGCAGTTTTTATTAACAATAATAAAATTGAAGGCTCAAATATTGTCGATCTAGTATCGGATATAATTCGACCACGAAAAACAAGCAATCCTGTTGGGTGGCAACTATTCAATAGAGCTCTGGCGTTATCTAATATCCCTCAAGAATATATTGGAAACCCCCGGAGACAGGAGTTTATTCAACAGATTGTTTTTGGCAACCCCGGACGCCATGTTCCGCTGTCCGGAGCTAACCAAGAAGAGGCACAAGAATTAACAGAAGCAGAAGAAGAAGAAAAGGAACCAATTTCTTTTGTATCATCATTTCCAGGGCACAAACGTAAACGTACTGTTCCAGTTTGGTCAAGATACAAACCATGAGCGAAAAAATATTAGAGAATATCTGGTACAATCCATCTCATCCAGCATCCTATTCTACAGCTTCAACACTATGGAAAGCTGTAAAAAAATCCATACCATTGTCAACAATCAAACATTGGCTGACAAAGCAAACTGCATACACTTTGCATAGACCTGTAAAGCGTCGATTTCCGAGAAACTTTTATTTTGTGCATAATATCGATGACCAATGGCAGGCTGACTTGAATGACATGCAGAGTTTGCGGAATCACAACAAAGGGTACAGATATATACTCACAGTTATCGATATTTTTAGCAGGCATGCTTGGGCTGTCCCTGTAAAAAATAAAACTGGTGTATGTATAAAAAAGGCTTTCCAGCAAATTTTCAAACAAAGCAAAAGAAAATCTTTGCAATTACAAACTGACAAAGGCCGTGAGTTTACCAACAGTATTGTGCAGGAATATCTCAAAAAACAAAATGTAATTTATTTTACAACAAAGAATCCTGATATTAAAGCTAGTATTGTTGAAAGATTCAACAGAACTTTAAAGGAACGCATGTGGAAGTATTTTACTAAGCAAAGAACCAGCTGTTATGTTAATGTACTCCCAAAGCTTTTGAAAGCTTATAATCATAAAATTCACTCGAGTATTAAAATGGCACCAGCAGATGTTACTCCTGAGAAGGTTTTGAAAGTATGGCACAATATGTATGACAAAAAACTCAAATCTGATTCATCTCCACTATTGTCATTGAAGATGCCATTCAAAATAGGAGATACGTGAGAATAACAAAAACCAAAAAACGCTTTGACAAAGGTTACATGGAAAATTGGACAAGAGAAATATTTGTGGTGGAACGTATTTTGAAAAGAAATCCTCAAGTGTATGAATTAAAAGATCTACAAGGACATAAAATCGATGGAACATTTTATACGGAAGAGTTGCAATTGGTCCGCTTACCGGATATGCATGAAATTGATAAAATCCTTGCGACCAAAGGTAAAGGAGCCAGTAAAAAGTTGTTAGTTCATTGGAAAGGTTACTCCAGATTATTTGACAGTTGGATTAGCGCATCGTTTTTGGAGTCAAAAAAAGAGAGAGAGAGGCATAATTTTTTGTAGGTATTCTCATCAGTGGTACAAATAACCTTCATAACACATCATGAGAAAAGCAAACGCTTTCTACCTTACTTTGCCTAGTAACAGTTCCATGAAATATTTCCCAAGTAATACTCTAACTAATTACACCACAAAGCTTCAGAACCGTGTGGAGTTGGACACCAACAAATGGGAGATGGCATTGGTAGAAGTGCATTATCCTTATTCAATACTAAACATTACAAGATTTAACAACTATATTCAATATAAATCTATGGATGATGTCAAATGGAACGAACTTCGAATATCCGAAGGCTATTACGCATCTATAAACAGCATTGTTGCAGAAATCAATAAATATTCTGAAACATTAAATTTTAGTCTCCGAAATCATCCTGCGTACAAACATGTGACTGTTGATATATCTACCAAGCAGAGAAACATAAATGTACGATTGTCACCTCAACTGGCTCGGATATTAGGTTTTAAACCGACCGATGATCTATCAGAAGTAAAAATTGGACGCTCGCCTCCAAATGTTGTGAGAGAAATTCCTTCCCAGATGTATATTTACACAGATATTGCGGAATCACATATGGTGGGAGATGCTGTCGCCCCTCTATTACGTATTATAAACATTAATCCTATGGAACATACTTTTGGAAGTGATGGTGTGCAAATTTTCGATTCACCACATTACATCCCAGTGCAGAAACATAATTTCGAACAAATAGAAATTGACTTAAGGGATAGCACTGGTGCACACATCCCATTCTCCTTCGGACTAGTGTGTTTGAAACTTCATTTTAGACGTTGTGGTGAAAAGCTCTGATTATGAATGACCCATATTTTCAATACTACCATCAACAAGCTGGATCTGGTGTGGGTAACATATATTACGGTGCTGCCTATCAAAAAGGACATGGCATTGGAAGTTTTCTTGGAGGACTTTTTCGGTCAGCTTTGCCTCTTATCAAAAAAGGAGCGAAAGCTGTAGGGAAAGAAATGTTAAAAACAGGGGTAAATGTGTTAGGTGATGTTGTAGACAAAACACCCCTAAAACAGTCACTACAATCCAGAATTTCGGATGCCAGATCAAATCTTAAAAGAAAAGCTGAAACAAAGCTAAAGGAAATGATTGGTTCAGGTTATCAGGGGCATAAACATTTCAAAAGGAATCACTCTGCTTCGGGACAGCGAACTGGAAGCATCGCTCAGAGAAAGAAGAGATCCAGTGCCAATACAAACACCAAGAAAACAACCAAGCGCAACCGTAAAAAAATTCAAATAACATCAGATATTTTTGATTAGATATGGCGCTAATTAGGGAGAAATCATGTGAGTGTTTTAAAAGTGAATTGGATATTTTCTCGGTAAAACCTACTCAGACAAGCATCTTAGAACACCACACCATCGGATACAAACCTGTTAGTTCTCTGGCAGATAATGCCCCCACCGAGTTTGTAATACCTGGACATGGTGATGATTATATGGATTTAGCACACACAATGTTGAATATAGATGCCAGAATTGTAAAAGCGAATGGTCAGTTATTGCTACCCACAGATAAAACAATTGGACCTGTCAATGATTTTCTCAATGCAATGTTCAGCGAAGTACAAATCTACTTAAATAACAAACTCATCTCGTTTCCATCTCACATGCACCCATACAGGTCTTATTTTGAAAAAGCACTGAACTATGACATATCTGCAAAATCATCTCATCTCCAAAGTGCATTGTGGTACAAAGATACAGCAGGCGCTTTTGATAAAGTTTCGGAAGACAACAAAGGCTTTACAAAACGTAACCAACTAACAAAACAGAGTAAAACATTTGATATGTTTGGTTACTTGCATTCTGATATTTTCAATCAAGAGAAATTTTTGATCAATGGAGTGGAAATGCGAATAAAACTGATTCCTTCGAAAAACACTTTCTGCTTGATGGGACTAGATGACAGTGAAGGCAAAGTGGAAATTCTGGATGCTACACTATATGTGAGAAAAGTATCGGTCAGTTCATCCATCAAACTTAGTCACAATCGCATATTGCAAAAACATACAGCAAAATACCCTCTAACAAGAGTACAACTTAAAGCTGTAACTATTCCAAAAGATATTGTTTCAAAAACAATTGACAATGTGATACTTGGACGTCTTCCGAAACGATTAGTTGTGGGGTTTGTTACCAACGATGCATTCAACGGCACTCTGTCTACAAACCCATTCAATTTTCAACATTTCAATTACAACTTCTTTACTTTATATGTTGATGGAGTCCAAATTCCCGGCAAACCACTTCAACCAGACTTTGAAAACAACAAGTACATAACAGCATATCACACATTATTCTCTGGAACAGGGATACACTATATGGATGAAGGAAACAATATATCGCGTGAGGAATACCCCCAGGGATACGCATTAGGCCTACTTGTTTTCGATATAACACCAGACGCAGCTGCAAGTGCCATATCCCACTGCAGTCTTCAACGGCAAGGGGCTGTTAGCTTGGAAGTCCACTTCAAATCGGCTTTGGAATCTACTGTGACTTGTGTTATCTACTCTGAATTTGACGCTCTCATGGAAATTAATAATCAAAGAGATATTCATCTGGATTAATTGTATAACAAGGTGAGTTGCGCAATATTACTATTTAGTGTCCAGCAATGCTGTCGACTTTAAATTTGCTTCACGGGTTAATATCAAATAGAGCCTTTGACAATCATCATGTTGGTGTTTTCGCAGCTAATGAATTACCTGTACATGTGGAACTACCAGCAGCGTTGATTGTAAATACAGATCCCAAAGATAGCCCCGGGAAGCACTGGGTAGCAATTTACATAGACAGTAACTCCCGGGGGGAATTTTTTGATAGTTACGGAAAACCTCCACATGTGCATAACCATTTGCGATTTTTGGAAAATAACTCTAAATTCTATACGTACAACACTCATCAGATACAAAGTTACGGGTCTGTGTACTGTGGGCATTACTGTTTTCTGTATTTATTCCATAGAGCCTCTGGTAAACCCATGCATAAATTTCAAATTTTATTCCCAGTACCGATAAAAAACGACAATATTATATCAACTTATTTGCTGACTCGTAAATTAAATTTATAATACTCGGTACGTATACTAGAAAATATTGACAGTAAATACTGTTTGAAATTTTATACAAGTTACATATAGTCCTAATAGTATATTAATAATTTTGTAGCGTTACAGTTTACAACAGCTTACTTATAATATTTATCTTGTTTTGTGTCTTTACAGAACAATGACGCAATATCCAGAGATGGGATCTTTCAATGCTAGATTGTCCTCTTTCAGAAACTGGCAATCAAAAGAATTCCCGTTTGTAGAAGCTCTGTCCGAAGCAGGATTATTTTACATTCAAAAAGAGGATAAAACAGTATGCTTCAAATGTGGTGGAGGATTATACCGATGGAAATACAGAAACAATCCAATACTAGAACATCGTCGATATTTTCCATTTTGCCCCCTGTCTATAAACCTAATTTCAGATCGACAATGCGGTTGATGTTTTAATTAAATTAATTAATATTTGTTATCCAATATTTTCTCAATATGACGTTTATGATATTCTGCTGATTTTTCTCTCACCATTGATCTTTGTAATGCCCCGCCCCCTCCACCTTTTTTGTCCAGCACATGCTTGGTTTGCTACGCGCGCATGCGTCTCAAAAACACACCCACGCATTTCTTCAAATGTATACCTGCACGCTGCGACATGCAGTATCTCGCAGTTCTTAGTCATGGAATCCTCTATTTCGATGCCGCTGAAAAAAAGATTTCAACCGTACACTAATTTCAAGGGGGTTCTTCAGAAAGAGAGCGATCAGCATTTACCTGAAGAACAAAAACAAGTAACTAGTCTTATACGCCAGTCGCTATTATTTGATCACGTCTACTATTTGAATGCTTCGAAAACAAAAGTTATCTCAATCGGACTTTCCTCTCATCTGGATTTCCAACCTGTGGTCAGGCTACACAGAAGCGGGGCGGCCGGTGTTGAACTACAGTTGCAGGAGTGGCACGCTCTTCAGGAATTGTTTCCAGTAATCGACAATTACATCGCTATTCCAGGTGAGCAGCCTCGTGTTTCCTACCCACTAAGTGAGCAACATGAATTGCTGATAACCACACTGTACAATCGCCGTCAGATCATTATAAGGAAGAAACCAGCTTACGGTTCCCTGGAGATAGTGTTCATCGCAGAAAGTTCGTGGCGTAACTTTATGAAGATATTTGTGTGCATCGAGCATGCGAAAGTTATGTGTGAAATAGTGTCGCCGTATCTGAAATCATATTTTGGAAACTGTGTGGAATCTTGCATTCTCGACCTTCGCGAACAATGTTTCGGTTGCACAGATATTTCCCCTGTCCATGCATGTCATAAGGAGAAGTTTGTGCTTTCCCATCTACATGGATGTACAAAACCTGAGCCTTTGTCTATACAAAACATCGACGGAAAAAGACTTTCCAAAGAAGTGTTTGTTTTTTGCGAGAACATGCTTGTGGAAAAAATAGTGAAACATTTTAATTCAGTGGTTGCAGCAGAAAATGGATATGATAGTGACACAATTCCTTATGTGGGTGAGTGAACAAACTTGAAGAATAAAAACTTGTTAAATAACATGCTGATAAACTGGTGACACAATATAAACATTTTACATATGTATGTGTGTGTGTGTGTGTGTGTGCGGCTCTTTTGAATTTTGTAAATATTGGTAATAAACAGGGATAAAATATATGTCTTGGCTTTTTTTTCACTTAGCACCCCCTTTAAAAATCCTCATGGTTTATATTTTTACTGGTAACAATCGTTAATAACAACATTAATAATTAACTATATAATGAAAAAGTGTGTATTGTGGACTTGTCGAAGATAAAGCATGAGAGCTTTTCTTCACACTGGTAAAACTCGGTGTTAATAACAACATTAATAATTAACTATATAATGAAAAAGTGTGTATTGTGGATTTGTCGGAGATAAAGCATGAGAGCTTTTCTTCACACTGGTAAGAATCTGTGTTAATAACAACATTAATAATTAACTATACAATAAAAAAAATGTGTATTGTGGACTTGTCGGAGATAAAGCATGAGAGCTTTTCTGCACAGCGCTGGACACGCAAAGGCAAGTATCTTTATTTTCATTCTATTTCTAACAATGATTCGCTATTTTTTCTTGTCACTATAAAAAACTAATTCAATTTTTCTTTTATCACATCTGTCGCCATTTTGCTTGTTTTTGTTTAATTCCTCTTTATGCATTGAGGTTAATCGAAACATAACTTTAGACTTTTACATGGAATTGAAACATAGAATCTTGCCTCCTTTGATTGAATCGAACCTGTGACTCCTCTTTGATCACAAAACAATAGTGACGGCCATCTTGGTTATTTTACCTACTCTTTATGCATTTAAGCTAATCGGTACTGGGGCCCCACACGGCAAAACAACAGATTCTAATTTATCTTTATACATTAGCGGTAAAGTCTTTGCGTTGTAATCAAAAGGCATTTTGTTTTGATTTTTAATATCTGTTCCTGCCTAAATACTAATGGGGACTCAACACACTTCTTTTTTTTTTTTTTTTTAAACAACATCATTATCTGCCAATTTGACATTGTGAATCGAACCCGGGGACCTTTTCATTACAGCACAAACATCCTATTTCCAATTAGTTCATTTTCTCTTTGTGCACAAAAAGCTAATCGGAACTTTTAAACAAATACAATTGAATATCCAATTTTCACCAACATTGGGAATCGAACCCTCAACAACTTGGTTAAAACATCTCGCGGAATAAAAAACACCCCCCGCGCCGCGCCGCCCCGCCCCGCCCCGCCCCGCGCCGCGCCCCGGTCGCCGCCTCCGCTAAACACAAAACGCGGCCGCCATTTTGATTTTATTCAAATACTATTTATGCACAGATGGACTAATCGGGACCTATAATGGCGGGGCAAAACAATTGGCCTAATTTAACTACCTAGAGAATCGAACCCGCGACCTCTTCATTGCCAGGTGACAACATTAACCACTAACCCAACTCGATTTTCGAACTCAACCATTTTGTTGCCTTTATTTACACACAGGCTAATCGAGACCATTCAATATTGACATCGTCGCCTTGTAATCAACGGGTCCCAGGTTCGATACTCGGTGGAGGCACATAGTGGTCCGAATCACCACTTTTCAACTGTAGCTCCAATCCTGATTAGTTTTGCCGTGCATAAAACAGACATAAAAAAAATAACTCAATCTATCAACCAATCAATATTGACTCTACCAGGAATCGAACCCTCGACGCCTCTTGTTTTACAGAGCAATAACCTTAGCCGCTAAACTTTCGGGGGTAAAGCACCTTCGGCGCCATCTTTAAATCATTTCTTCATGTCTTTGAATCATACGCAATGGTTGCGCGCGCATTTCCTCCACACACACACAAACATACGCACGTGTTAGTTTAGCATACATCAAGAAACAACGTGACAAACCCATTGACCCCCCTCCCCCCACCGCTTCCGATGTCTTCAAGGTGATCAGACACGTTCTGCTGACTCAACAATAAAATCACTCGTGGCCCGCTGCAACCGGATGTAACGTAACACCAGGCGCATCAAATTTTTGCTGACGCGTAGGAACAAAATGCTGTCATTCTACTGTGCTGATATAACATTGCCATTGCCACACGCATGCATTTATTTAGATTCTCTTTTGTGATAGTATACCTAAATATATTTTTTTATATAATTTGTTCTCAAGAGAGTTTCCAGCACTAATACTGTTTACCTTTTCTCTTTATTTTCAGTTCGTCATTGTTCTCCTTTGCCTCATGGCCGCCGCTTATGCAGACACTGAGAACTTTGCTCTACCCACTGCCCCTATCTCCGCTCACTTGGCTCCCCGTGCGCCCATCGTCCCTCCAATGATTCCCCCAGATTATGGCGATCCGTAAGTTTATGTTAATATATTTTTATTTGTAAGGCATTGAAAATACACACATTTTTAATGCAAAAATAGAGAATCATGAGATGCCGGTTCTATGGTTAATTTTGATAAATCTTTTTTAGGAAGAATTTAAAAATATATATTTTTCCAAATACACTTTACCAGAATGCTGAAAAAATTCATTTAAGAGAGAACTGCATAAAGTTTTATATTTTTCCTCAACACAACAGTTTGCTCAGCAGTGCAATAGAAATTTATATAGTATGCAATGATTGTAATAATGATTTCCACTTCAAATGAATTCAAATTCTTATGAGTAACAAATAGCCGGTGATATTTGTCATTTACGTAAGTGTGAAAGCTATGTTACCACTATCTATTTATTTACTTTTTCCAGAGCTGTCACGATATTCGTGAGTCCCTCGACGTATGATGCGACGTCACAGTTATACATCTAGAGACTCTATGTTCCCCTTTCAGGACATCTTGGCACGACACAAATCAACACTGTCACTACTCCAGAAACCAACTAAGGGGTTAATTTAGTTTTCTGCTGTCTAAACGGCATTGTATAAACACAAAATCTTCAGAATATAAATAAATAACTTATCCAATCACATAATTTTTTCTCTTCCTTATATCCTTCGTTACGTAGTAGAGAAGCCATGAATTCTCATTCATGAAATACGTAATGGATCATTTCGGCTCAGTTAAGTTAGGCCTAAAATATTCTCCGTAATGTTTAAGAAACAATTATACTGCAGTTACAAATATAATTTACGTGAGAAAATTTTAATCAGGAAATATACATATTTTCATTAATGTCAGAAAAACACTTTATTTATTGAAAAACAGCAAACTTTTAAAAAAGGATGTAAGTTTTTTGATACAATCCATCTTTTACAGTTTTGCCATTGTACAAATTCGAAATTTATGTGGCTAAACTCACAGAAAATATTAACATATCACTTGGTCTCCAACTTGGTAAATGATAGGTTCGAATAAAGCGCCTAGTTCGAGAGGCGTAGGTGATCTAAGTGGGCGGTTTAAAGTTTTGTCATAACGATAAGTTGATATATATATCTCTACTGGTGACGTCACATAAAAATGTGGATCATATCATCTGCCCCTTCCTTTCGGAAACTAAGTTTCAGGAAGGAAGTTATCTACCTGGAGGAAACTTAGTTTTAAAGTACAAATTCTTTCTTTTTATCCTCTGAAAAACGCACCAGTTTTAGGTTATCCAAGTTAACCTTACCATATAATTCTTTAGTCCTTGGAATTAGCAATGTCACAACATTATTTTCCACTTTGTCCACTAGATAAGGTCCTATCCACAACATAAATAACTTTTGAATGGTCCTATCTAATGAGGAGCTTAATGAATGGTTTTTAACCATCACGAAGTCTCCAACTGTCACTGTCTTGGCGTTTCCCTTCTGTTTTAAATCCTTCGACAGCTTCTTCTTCTCCCTGACTTGGGCTAAGAATAATTTGGACTTCCAATCCGGTTGGGCTTCTTCCCGTTCGGGCCAATTGAAATGGGTTAGGATCTCTCTGGGTATGGGATGGTTGAAGAATAGTTCAGCAGGTGAATATCCAGTAGTCTCAGAAATGGAATAATTAATTAACCCAACAACTTTTGATATGTATCGAGACCAAGTCTGATGTTCTCGATAACAAAATAAACGAAGTAATCTGACTATCTCTTGATTTGCTCGTTCTACCATGTTCCCCTTTGGATTGTAAGCTGTTGTGCAAACGTGATGGATACCAAGCTTTTTGGTAAATTCGTTCCACTGCTTAGAGGTAAACTGAGCTCCTCTGTCGCTCAGGGTAAACGTAACGTTTGGATAGTGAGCAAAATATCCTCTCTGAAGCGTGTTTATAATTTCTGTGGTCCTGGCAGTCCGTAAAGCATATGCGGAGACAAAGCGTGTACCCACATCAATAAGGCTCAAGATGTACAGTCATGGAAAAAAGTTCTTCCCCATAAGGCTTTAATAGGAGCAAGTAATGCAGGAGGGTAGGCAACACATATTGCACCCTTCGATGATCGGGTGATTTTGCCTGTCTTAACACCGAGAAATGTGTTCCACGCGAAGGTCAACATGACAGGAAAGCAAAGAGGGTCACGTGACTATTGGTTACGTGGAGTGTTGTGCTTCTCCACGTCCCCAGTTCTTGATCCACATTGCAGAAAAAGTAGAGCTGCATGCAATATATGAAAATAGGTTGTTTTCAACTACACGCTTAATTATGATTTTCCCAGTTGTAAATCTATCAGACGTGTCTCCCGATTTAGTCGGGACAGTCTTTTACTTTGAATTCCTGTTTGTCATAGGCGTAACTTGACGGGAGCAGAAAGGGCATTTGTAACCCCCCCCCCAAAAATCAGGTTTCTTAAAGCTGCTAAAACAGGAATTAAATACTATGATTTGACGCGTCCAAAAAAAGTATTATATTGAAAGATTTTCCCAAATACGTAGATAGCAATTTAATACTTTGAAAGTGTCTCAGATTTGTTTATTGTCACAACTTAGTGTGGCACAGGTCTACTACAAAAGTGGAATTTCGTAACAGAAATATGAACCCACTTTTTTTATTTCGTAGTCGATTTCATCTTGAAACTGAAATTAAGAATATTAGTTAACAATGTCATTGGTAAACAATAAAAAAATGTGTTAGACCCAATTCTTTAATACCTTATCATAATCTTTATCGCAAGTTTAAATGTTGTTGTAAGTCCACTTTATGCAAAAAAGCTTGGCGCTACGCCATGAAGGCGTATAGGGGGTGTGAGGGTAACGCCCCACACTTTCTTGATTCGTTCGTGAGTGGGGGTGATGTGATCAGCATCACGCCGCCCCACACTTTCTTGATTCGTTCGTGAGTGTGGGTGATGTGATCAGCATCACGCCCCTGACCGCCTTTACCCCCAGGGTTTCCCCCAGGTACCCATGTCATTCGACGCTGGGTGGGCGCCGGGGTCGCTTCCAACGTTAGAAAAGTTCCCGGGCTTGAACCAGCCGGGGATCGAACCCGGGGCCTATAGCATGGTAGTCAGACGCGTTACCGACTGAGTCACCGGCACAGATAGACTAATCTGAAATGCATACAGTTTAAAGTGGGATCCGAACCACTATGTGCGATCACCTGGTATCGTACCCGAGACCCCTTGATTACAAGGCCTTACCACTACGCCATCAGTGAGGCGCACACAATCTTTGTATTTCGACCTTTTTAAACCTCTATGTATCATATAAGAGGTTGTTTAACGTTGCTATGCCTCTATGGATTATATTTAGCCAGTATTCGAGCACATAGCGTCAGGTTTCATAGAATATAAGCTTCTCTTCCATGTTTATGGTTTCCTGTCTGCAGTAGAAAAACTGGCAGGTTCCAATAGCTTTTCTTTCAATAGTCTTCCAATGGTTGCATATCATATCACTCAAATTTGATTCATTCGTTTCGAACACAATCCCCGATGGCGCAGTGGGATCGTGGGCGCCTTGTAATTAAGGGATCCCGGGTTCGATACTCGGTGGAGGAACATAGTGGTTCGGATCCCCCTTTAAACTATAGGCCCATTCACGATTAGCCTAACAGGACATAAAGTGGACTTAAGACACCAATCAACAAACCAACACAATCCCGTTATTGTCCAGATTATCGAATCCAGAACCTTCGTCGCGAATAACATAAGCAGGAAGACAACGTGAAATAACCGAACAGAAACAGAACCTAAAACCTACATCGGATAGATTGAATTAAGTCGACGATACAGCACGGGTTCTGAAATGAAAAAGAATACGAAAGTTGAAGGACCTCTATACGCACCCACTTTTCCTCCACTCAATGGGGAAGATATCCTTCTAGCTGAGAATCCTTTACGTAGGAGTGCCCTGTGGGCACGACGATAAAGTGTTCTACGTGCAATGACGGGACCAAAAGATACGTCAGATAGCTGTGTTCCTCCTTATTTCGTACGCCATTGATAACTGGAACACGTGACCTCGTCTTTGGTAGAGCAGAAGCCTGCTTGCTTGCCACCACCCTTTAGTTCAGTGACCTTCGCCCGTAGTCAGCAAGAGTGAATGACTCACCATATACTTGTTGTCTGTGAGGCTACACAAGAATAGATATTTCGTTAGTGGCTGTAAGTATTGTTTCATCTGCAGTTATATCAGTTAACATTTCAATAGTTTCCTTCCTAATGGTTACGTTAGTGATAAACATGTAAATTAGTTCTCGAGAGTGAACGTTTTATCTATTTGAACGGGGGATTTTTATACAGCCTGCATGTATTATTTTTTCCTGAAACAAGAAGAAATTCGAAGACGCAAAAAGAGTTGTATCAGAGTAGTTAACAAAAGGAAAAAAGAAGAAGAAAACGAAAATGTAAATGCTGAAATAAATTATGGTAGAGATCGAGTGAATAACGTTTTGTCATGGGGCCTCCTCGATGGCATAGTGATAACGTCGTCGCCTTGTAATCAGTGGATCCCGGGTTTGATACACGGTGGATGCACATAGTGGTTAGTATCCCACTTTAAACTGCAGGTCGAGTCCAGATTAGCATATCTGTGCACCAAACCAAAACTAAGAAAGAAATTGTCACAGTGTAAGAAAATTTCATGTTCAACCAGATACGAAACAAAAGGGAATAACATATTGCAGGTTGGAGTTCACATCTGTAGCATCTAACCAGCACAATTATGAATCGCAACATATCGTATCAGATCCATTTTTATTATACATGTATGATAATATAAGAGAAGTAGAGGAAAGAGAAAACCAAGCAAAACACGGACGCCTTCTCCAGAATTTCAAATCTCGTTACATAAGGTTCTGGGTTGGAGTCCCGAACAGGCATGACTTTCTTGATCTTGCCCTTTTATCTGCTTCATTTCATCATAATTCATCGTTATGGTTTACCTTCAGGGGAAGAATAATGACAATAATTGCCAATACAAAGCCAATGACAAACAGAACAACTCGATTACGGAGGTGCCAAGAAGAAACGAGACTTGACAGTTTCTCCGTCTCTCGGTTTGTCGAATTGAAAATTGCTCTCCCGTTCTCGGTCTCGATTAGTTAAATATAGAAATCGAAAATGTATGTGAATGAATATACATGTATTTTATATATTCCGGTTTTGTAGGAGATTTCGTGAGAGATGAAATAAGTACTCTTCCATCGTATTTATTAGGGCCTCCCCGATGGCGCAGTGGTAGCGTCGTCGCCTTGTAATCTAGGGGTCCCGGGTTCGATACCTGGTGGAGGCACAAGTGGTTCGGATCCCACTTGAAACTGTAGGTCCAGTCCCGATTAGCCTTACTGTGCATAAAGTGGACTTAAAAAACACCAACTCAACAACCATCGTATTTATTTTTATAATTTTTATTCCCTGTTCGATGATCGCGACGATAAGGACGAGTGACCATTACATGAAATTGATGACGAAATAGTCAAACACCCCCGACAAGGACGGTACTCAAACCCGGGAACTTTGGCGACGATATCGAATGTCAATCACTTAATGAGCTTGACCACCGAGCCTGCTTAATGTTGTTTCTGTCAGGTAATTCGTAATAATATCCCACATTCACTATCATTTGCTTCATAATTTATCTTATTGTTGTGATTAACCTGAATTAAAAGAATTAGTTGAAAGGCAAAAATGCAAGATTGAATGTCTCTGATGTTACTTCGTGCCGAATAATATGACGTGGTATTATGATATGAATTTATTAATCATATAATATGCCTATTCATTCCATTGATTGATCCCAATTGAGCACACAAAATATGGTATAATGTCCACTCCATGAAGGAGTGGTTAGCACAGCGCGCTACGATGCCATGGGTCCCTGGTTAGAATCTCGACTTGGGCGTGGGTGTCCTTGGTAAGTGTCCCTTCATCAATTTCATCATAGCATCACTCATCTTCATCGTCGCTATTTGCCAAAAGTGAAAGAATAGCAAATCTAAATAATAAACATCCAATCAAATCGAACATTTCTACCGATTTAATTCTATACAGTACCGAATTCCCACTTTATTACTGAATCTTAAGTCATTTTACAGCATCTCAATTGTTTTCCGATTCGAAAACATTTGGAATGTTGTTTTGTGCAGTTGATTGTGCATTGATTCGTTGTTTGGATTGTTTAATTAACGTCGCATTAATTAGTTTTAGACCAATCGTGACAGGGGGAAGCAAGAGCACAAAGAAAGCGAAAAAGACAAGGGAGAGACCACGGCTTTCTTTAAAAATAGCATCCCGTGAATACAACTCAACTGACTGCAGAATATTATGAATAAAATTTATTTCGCTTTTTCCTTTTATTTCTGTTTCAGTTATTTTACTTCGCTTTTCTTCTACCAGACACGTTTCTCGTGTCGGTGAGGAAGAATTATAAACTCGTGAAATGGACGATGGTACAAAAAAATATATGCCTCTCCCACGGTTCGAAACTGTCAGTACAAAATATTGTCTTATTTTTAAAATTTACGGTCAAATATGGTTTGTCACGTAGCAATTTTCGCTTATCTCTTTCTCAAGGGGTTCCATTGCCTCTCTGATGTCGTAGTGGTAACGTCTTCGCCATGTAATGAAAGGCTTCCGAATTCAATACCAAATAGAGAGGCATTTGGTTCGGATCCCATTTTAATCTGTAGGTCCAGTGCATGAACTGGACTTAAACAATTAACGTGTGGCATGTGGTCTGTGATGAGAACCATCATTTCAGCGAACCTCTTGACAATGACTCTAATATCACTTGAAAGAATAGTATTTCTTTACGAGTAGCTCTTGTCAAGAAACCAGTTCCTGAAATTTTCTTCTGGAGGCATCGTAGCACCCAGCTGTTTGTTGTGGCTGGGGCACGAGTCATGTGACTCATGCTATCAAAGCTCAATCCTTCCCGAGAACTCAGAATCACCAGGCAAACTTAAGCGAATATTTTGTTATTTGGGTTGCATAAACAACAGGCTTTAAGACGTTACGAAATTCTACGTCCCGTGGCCCAGGTATTTTTTTCTAAGACTGTACTGGTATCCATTAGACCGAGGAAGCTTCCCAATCAAGTCCAGAGAAAGCATCTCATGAGGTTGCTTGGGACTGATATGAAGGGTCTCCTTGAGTATCCCTAATTTGTCTGGTTTACTCTGGGCACCAGGGTTGGCAAAATTTGTGTTTTTTTTAAAAAGAACAAAACAAACTGTTTTTTTTTGTTTAAAACATGTTTTTTTTGTTTTAAACATAGTTTTAAACATGAGTTAAAAAAAACATGTTTTAAACAAAACAAATTCAACCTTTTCCCAGTAAATTATACTTAAAGTCGTTAAAGAGAAAAAATATTCATTTTTATGAGTACAATGGCGACAAAGACAGTTTATTTACCTTTGGAGATAATTTTTACCATACTGCAGGGAAGGGGTGTGCGGGACAGAATTTTTTGGGTCGAGACGGGAAATTCTTTAAATCCCGACATTCGAGACGGGGAAAATTCTCAATTTCCCGAAAAAGTCGGAAAATTCTCAATTTCCCGAAAAAGTCGGAAAATTTTCGTGACGGGATGTGTTCGAAATTTCCCAAAGCTCTTGAAATCTCGAATTCTACCCGTAATTTCCATCTTAAGTGCTTGTTTTTGCACTTCTGGTACAAAACCACAATGCAAAGAAAGTCTAGAATTGACGACGTTTTAAAATGACCATTCGGAATTTCCAAACTACTTGGGATCCCAAAGAGTCGGGAAGTCATTTCCGGAAGTCGGGATCGGGACGGAAATTTTCTTTCCCGATCCCGGTCCCGACTTTTCGGGATCCCGCACACCTCTACTGCAGGCATAGGCGCCGACTCCATGGGACTTGGTGGGGGGGGCTCTAGCCCCCCAATATTAACAATGTGGGGGCAGATCCCCCCAAATAATTTTGCTTAAGAGGATCTAATGTATTATTTTGCTTCTCTTGTAAAGTTTACTCTGAATTGTGCCACATGAACTTAACTTTTAATACACATTTAAAATTTTCTAGACCATCAACTTCGGGGTTGAAACCGCTAAACCATCAACTTTGGGGAGGCTATGACCAGAGACAGCAAAACCCATGATTTATTACTAGTATATACTAAGTATGTAATTATGAGTATTGTTAAAAATTTTACTAAACAAGAGTTTCAAAAGACGATGTGCATGAACTAGGGTAGTGGATGGGACGTTCGGGCTACAAATGACTATCGCATGACATTCAGAACGAGATCATTGATATATTAGGGAGATCTTTTTTACGCTCCGTGGTAGCAGATAATAAAAGTCGGGAATATTTTGCTATTATGTTTAACGGTTGACGAAACTTGTGACATATCCATCCGTGGACAATTAATATTCTGCATTCGAACTGTGAATAAAAAATGATATGTTCAAAATTTTCCGAAGCTCTGAAAATCTCGAATTATACACGTCATTTTCACTTTAAGTGATTTCTGGATTAAAAACTAACCATTTACGGTAAGTTCCAGAAATTGACAATGCAGAAAACGTCGAGAAATAACGACATTTTCAAATGAGCATTCGGTATTTCCCGACTGCACGGGATCCCGAAAATTCGGGAAATCATTTCCCGAAGTCCGGATCGGAACGGGAAATGTTATTCCCGATCCCGGTCCTGACTTTTCGGGATCCCGCACACCCCTAGCTTTTATGAGATTCCGAACACTGAGGCCAAAACTTAAAAAAGGGAGAGAGTGAGTCATTCATTAATTTATTTCAGTGATCAGAGCCCCCCCAATAATTTTGACAAGTCGGCGCCCGTGTCTGCAGGGACAAAAGTTGTGGGTAATAGGCCCCCTTTTTCCGCCACTACTGAAGTAGGTTAGGATTTATATTCATCTAAATTTCAAGAAACTAAAAATATTATAGAATTACTATCCTCGTCCTGAAAAAATCAAGGTGAAATATTTCCTGCTGCCTGAACAGTTTATATGGCAGAAAACAACCTGCAGTGTCATAATAGATTCTCCAGATGAATTTATCTTTCAAAGTACAAAATTATGTTACCAAAAGTAAGCATCTGCGCTTCATTCAGTTATACAGACCAATGAATCGTATCGCAAAAGAAAAAAAATCACGTCATGATCAAAATCACGCATTGTGTATTTAGATAATTAGTTTCCATTTCAAGCTTCCACCAGTCTCAAACTTACAGGACGATACGAAACAAGGAACTGAGAGGTTTCGATTTCTACAGTAAAGAACGGGTCTTTCTTGTCGCACAACGATTTTGCTACCTTGTGCATGCATAGCTAGCCTGCCTAACCTAACAACATAGGCATTTAGCCTAAAATTAAAAAACTTTCTCCCGTGACGTCACAACAAAAGGTTGCTCAAATGTTGTGCGATAAGTGAGACCTGCAAAGCACGGATTAATTGACACAGATTAAATGAAAAATAGGGTTGCCAAACAAAAAAAATATCACAGACTATAAAATATCTACCACCAAAATGTGTTTTAAACACTTGTAAAAAAAACATGTTTAAAACACATTGTTTTAAACGTTTAAAACATTTGTAAAAAAAACAAAGCCGTGTGTTTTAAACGTTTAAAACAAAGTGTTTTAAACACTTTTGTTTTAAACATGCCAACCCTGCTGGGCACAAATTTCACAATCTCGGATGTACTGTATCACGTCATCCTTCATGCCTTTCCAGAAGTATCGTACTGCAAGTCGCTTCAATGTCTTGGATACTCCAAAATGTCCAGCTTCATCATGAATTACTTTCAAGAGAGGTTGCTTCATTACCACCGGAACACACAATTTCCAAAGGGACTGATTGTCTGATCCTCTCTTAAATAAAATTCCTTCTTGAATGCGATAGGAACGATGCAATCTGAGGTTAGGTTCCTGAGAATTTAGAGATTGGAGTAAATTTTTGCAGAATTCATCTTCAGATTGTGCCTCTCTCCACTTGTCGACGTCATCTATTTCTCCTCTTTCGGCCTACAGGTAGTTTATTCTGAATGTCTGCTGGCTATTTTCAGGATGAATCTGGGGTATATCATCAGCAGGATACCGAGATAAAATATCTGACAGATCGTTTTGGCGACCAGAGACGTATACTATTTTATACTGGTACTGTTGGAGTTTTAGAGACCAACGAGTCAAACGACTGTTCCAGTTACGGGCGTCTTGTAACCATACCAACCCTTTATGATCACTGTAGATAGTGAAAGGCCTACCTTTCAAATAAACAGCATACTTCTCAACTCCAAAGATTATGGCCAAACATTCTAACTCATGGATGGAGTAATGGCGTTCGTTCTCCTTCAGTTTTCGGCTTACGTACTGAATGACCTTCCTCTCTTCACCATCCATTTGGAAAAGAATACTACTCAATCCTTTCCCAGAAGCATCGCATTGGATACAGAATTCCTGTTCAAAATCAGGCTGTGCTATTTCAGCATCTCTTACAAGTTCATTTTTCAGTAGCTGGAAACTTTGTTCTTCCTCGTCTCCCCAAATCCAACGTTGATTTTTACCTAACAGCTTGGTGAGCGGTTCAGATTTAGCTGCAAAATTTTCAATGAACTTCCGCCTCCAGTTGGCGAGGCCAAGAAATTTCCGAACATCCTTTCTAGTTTTAGGTTTAGGAAATAACTTAATGGCTGAATTTTTGTCTGGTTGGATTTTGATAGCATCTCCAGAAACAATGTGACCCAAGTAGGTAATTTCCTTTTTGACAAATTCACATTTTCGCAGCTTTCCATACTTTCAACTTGCTGCTTGCTAATTCCTTCAATCATGGTTTTTAAAGCTTCAAACATATTTAATGGATCAGATGTAATAGTTGTAGACAATGATTCACATTCTTTACAAACGAAATCGGTAGCTTCGTGGCTTTCAGATCGAACATCTAAGCCACAACATTCATAATGTAGAAGCTTTGTACATTTCTTGCACACAAATGTGGTTTTATCTTTATCAATGCTCCGACAACAATCGGGAACATTAAGCTCTGAATTTGAAGCAAGATTTTTATTTGCGCTACGCAAATGTTTTCTTTCCATTTCGAACGAGGTAGTTCTGTGCTTTTCTACAAATATAAAAGTTTAGTGCTCTTGCACAATGAATCTCAACTTTAAACAATTGTCTTGCCCTTGTACACTACAAAATCGAGCCAACACGTTGAGCTGCCACTTGATACGTTCTAAGCACAATTACTTCACGCTTCGTAATGTTTTACTATTAATATTAACTTAATAATACTCAGCGGTGAACGATGAGACTCGGTGAAGTACACAGACTCCTCTCAGGTACAGGGATAGTGTTAGGCAAAGACAATATTCACAGCAAAGAGAAATAAAACCACATTACTGCCGTATGTATAAACTGAAAAGTTTTATTCTTTATTTATTGCAATTATAATACAACTATACTTGAGACGAAGGCGAGGATTTCGCTTTGTCGATGAATTGACTCAATTAAAACGCATAAAACTCAATGCGTGGCTATCGGCAAGCCTATGATCACATAGGCCTAGCTTGCGCCCCGAACTACCATACCAAGATGTATGCACAACACCGAGGAGTTCTTTTTAAGTTTAAAAGCTTCGTCGATCCGTGGCGAAAAAGTGTGATGATTCTTATTTTTTTTTTTTTTTTTTTTTTTATTTGACCGTTTGAATTCGGTCAGGACATCGGCATAATGAGACATGCATCTTGAATTACATTTATCATTTACAGGCATCGCAATTTTATTCAGTTACAACATTGTGGGGTTACATCATTTATTTCAGGGACCACTCTGCAACTGTCGCTAGAGGGTATATGGCATATGTTCCCAAACCCAAAAAAAAAAACAGGAGACGACACAATACAATACGACAGAAACACATAGTACCCTAAGGTACGAGCGTGTCGACGAGATGAGTAATCACTCGCCGGCGCGTCGAACGGTCCGGAGCTTCCCGGATTTCTTGGAGTCCCTTAAGAAGCTGAATAAGGCCTGAAAGGACGTCGGGCAGCGCTAGTTGATTGAGGAGATTCAGCAGAGACGCTTGATCAACAGTCTGAAGTTCGGCTTGGCTTGGTGTCGGTCGAGGCGCTGGTATGCGATTGGCTCTTCGCTGCGATGCTGGCCGCTGTGCTGGCCGCTGGTTGGTCGAGCTGGTGGCTGTTCTAGGACGGTAGTCCCGAGCTGGTGTCGTCACCGGGACGTCCTGTCGAATTGGCCGTGGTATAAATTGGCGTTTGGGGTCCGATGGGGCCCGTCGTTCGTTCTTGATTTTCTTAAATAGGGAGCAACCCCTATAACTGGCATAATGACCGAGGCCGCAATTCGCGCATCTTGGAGGTATCTCTGGGGCCTTAATTGGGCAGTCTGCATACTTATGTGGCCCCGTGCATTTCACGCAACGAGGCGTCGCAAAACAGTGGCGTTGCCCATGCCCTATCCGTTGGCAAGCATGACATTGTAGTATCAATTTGGAGTGGTATTTTTCGACTGATATTTCGAATATACCCATCTTCTTAAAGGTGAGGATCTTACGAGATGTCTGGTTATTAGGTAGGACGACCATCACGAGGGGCAACGGGCGTCTGGGCGGACGGGAATTCTGGTCCGCTAAATTACTGCTGCTCTTCCGACTGCGGTCTAGTACATTCAAACGGCTAACACTATGGATAGTGAGTCCATATTCGTGCGTCAAAAATTGTTGTATTGCTTCGGGAGTGGCGTCCATCGGAAGGTTACGGATTATAACCTTAAGTTTTGCTGCAGCTGATGAGCCATATGCAAATCCAATTTCGTTTTTCTTAAGATATTCACAAATAGTTGTGAAATCGGTCTGAGTGGTAGTAGTTACTCGGCAATTCCCTCGGATGTAACGGAAGCTACACCTTTTGCCGACCAGCTTACTAATGGTTACTGCTGCCTGCTGGCTGGTCGTTTTATAGATTGTTATGCAGGGAGGCCTGCGTGTCCGTTCAGAAGTAACGGGTTGCTGCGTCGCTGAAGTAGCGTCATCGTCGAACTCGCTGTCGGTAGCTGAATCCTCTGCTTCTGGTTCAGGTCTCTCTTCTCGGGCGCGTTTCTGCTGTCTCCCCTTATGCATCTCTGGGGTAGACAGCGACGGACGATGCCCTTCTTTCTACCAAGGCGAGGAATGAAGTTCGAAGTGCTTCCACTTCGGCATCTCGGGGAGGAGTGAAGAGTCGATGATTCTTACGCGACATCCTCGCTTTTATACTATTTTCGAGAACACAGATTAAAGTACAGATGAATCATTCACTATCTACAAAAGGATACTATCAACAAAACTGACATCTATACATCTTTAGAAATACAAATTCGTATAGTGCACTCTTGCAAACAAAGATACATTAAATTACCTATAATGTAGCATAAAATACAATAAACGATAAACAAAAGATATATATTACAAACAAGGTGCATTATTACATATAATAACAAAGAAATTACGCTTTCTTTTACAAAAATAAATACATTAGTGACATATCTTCTACTGGTGACGTCACATAAAAATGTGGATCATATCAAAGTGACGTAAATTCGTAGATATGAAGCCGATATTTTAAAACATATAAATGATATGAAAGATTGTTTTTAACATAGCGAACCTTCCTGGTAGTTTAGAAACATAGTCGTAGATAGAGAAAGGCTAGCGGGGTAGGAGAAAATTTTTCAAAATGGCTGTTGTTTGAGGAATGTTTTACTACTATTATTTGAAAAGACAATAACATTTCTTAACTTTAAAACATTTTTCAATCATGCACTTGTCTTACTTTATGTTGCTTCTTTGCCAATCTGGATAATCGCTACAATGAAGAAGAATGTTTATTAGATTGATTGATTTGGTGTTTTGAGTCAATTTTAAGAACAGTAAGGCTAATCGGGACTGGGCCTACAGTTTAAAGTGGGATCCGAACTAACCACTTATGTGCCTCCACCGGGTATCGAACCCGGGACCCCTTCATTACAATTGTTGATTAGATGAACTGGATGAAAGAACATGAAAGAACACCCAAACCAGGACTAAAAAAGAAGAGTTTTGTGGTGAGATCGGAAGCTAATCGCTTATTGTCTCAGTCACAGAGGTAACTAAAATCATCCAACTAGCAAGTAATCTTAAATTACGTAGATCGGTACAATGCAAAGATATTAAAAACAGAGTAGGAAATGCATGTATAATATCGATAATATCCCTTTTAATACTAAAAGAAACATTTATAAGCGGGCATTTTTTAAACTGTTGAGCTAATATTTTATTCATTCTTTTATTCATTCATTCCTTTATTTTGGACCTTACAGCTTTTATGCCGTTTTTTGTCCATTACAATATCCATATGAAACCTTCGTTACTAATTTACATTTTAAAATATTCGTTTTCCCCCTCTAATTCATAGATATTAGATTAAAAAACAACCATAACAAATAAACGTCCCCCTTTACAATTGTACGCTACACTTCCTTAAAAATGACAACAAACTTTAACCCTTCCCCACATCTGGATTAACAACCAAACTTGACAAATTTGTTGAAAATTGAACCTTTAGATTACATAAAGTTTTATGAGTGGGCCATAAGTGAGTTGTCACTAGCTAGCAATCGTTTGACTTTGTTTTGCCTAGCGTAGTGGAAGTCAGTTGTGAACTTTACTAGTGCGTATTACCCATAAGTCAGTCGACACTAGCAGTTATTGGAGTCTCGTGTGAGTTTTTGTGTGACATTGATTGTTTGTTGTGTCGTGTTTTTGTTTGTTGTTATCTGAGAAACAATGAATAGAAAGTTAGCTACAGAACAGCGTGTTTTTGTTTTGCAAGCATGGTGGAAACATAACCATAATTACAGTGATGTTTATGATTTGTTTGTGGAACATTTTCCAAACATCAATCCTCCATCTCGACAAGATGTACGCAAATTGAATTCAAGATTTGAAGATTCTGGGTCGGTAGCGGAGCTTCCTCGTTCAGGTAGGCCAAAGTCTGTCACTACAGAAGAGAATGTTTTGTGCAACCACCGACTAAATCTCAAAGGAAAGCGTCCAATGAGTATGGAATTGCAAGAACAAACCTACGAAGGATGCAGAAAACACTGAAATTGAGACCATATAGGCCTATTTTACTGCAAGACCTAAATGAAGATGATCCGGATAGGCGTATTGAATTTTGCGAGTTGTACACAATCCGACCAAAAGCCGATCCCAATACTAAAAAATGAAGTTTTTCCGGCAAGGTTCGTGATGTTGAGCATCTAAAGGAACGAATCCAATCAGCATTTGAAAACCTACAGTCCAGGAAGATTTCCGACAAAATTTGTAGGCCTACATCAGTGTTGAACAGATGCAATGTTTGCATAGAACAGCATGGAAACCACTTTGAGCACCTTTTGTAGGTTCATTGAACACTACATGTATAGGATGTAATACCTATGTTGTAAATTACATTTGTATTTCCATTTGTATTTTCATTTGTTTAGTGTTATTTAACCAAATGCATTTTTGACAACTGACTTATGGCCCACCCGTATATGACCAGTAAGAAGACCAAGACGAAGATGGAGGGATAATGTTGAAATTGACCTAAAGGAAATTGGTAGGGATGGAAAAGAGTGGATAGATCTTGCTCAAGATATGGACAGATTGAAGGCCTGTGTTGCTGCAGCCATGAACCTTAGGGAGCAAGAAGGCTAGAGAGTTAGTTAAAGTTTTATACAAGATATTTCTCTCTCTATTATATTTTGGGCATTCCAGTATTATATGTTGTGCATCTGCACTTTCCAAGCCACATTCACATTTCTTATTGTTCGTTATTCCAATTCAGGATAAATATTGCCTAGTAGAGTCACTCGGGGGAATATGCCCACCCCCCTCGTATCTCGCGCAACGATAATGTTGTAGCAACTCTCCAACTCTTGTTTGAAAGCGCCCTCCGTGGTGAGACGAGGCAGCAAGTTTGGAGCTTGTGAGGAAAATCTGAAGCCATCCAGGGTTAATTTCATGAGGTAAGAAGACAATTTTTGAGGTAATAATTTTTTGGACGTTGCTGTATTAACAGTGTGCAATAATATTCACAAGAGAGAAAGAAACTGAATTATATATGGTGTAAATATCAAGAGTCAGGGAAACATATCTGAAAATGGTGCTCAGAGTTGGCAACCCAGTGATTCAATTTTCTGCTTGTAGCTGTGGGGTGATATGCCCACAGAAATTAAATACAATATACCCATGGGTATTATTATGATAAGAAAGGACCACAATGTGACTGGATCAGTGTATTCGTTGTAGTATGTGGATGCATGAAATATGTACCAAATTCACGTCCATGTGTCCAACGTGCAATGCAATTTCTCACAAATGTAAACAGTAAAGGAGGCTATGGTAAATTCAAAATAAATGTTGTTAGACACGCTATGCTTGTCTGTACAAATGACGTTCTGTTTACGAAACAAACGTTAATAATCTTCCAGTTACTGCTGTGTATTATTTTCCTTTAAATATGTCATTTCAAGTATTACAACAATTGTTTCTTGTATTGGACATTTTATCCCTAATGGTAAACACGGGGTGATTTTCCTAAATTGGCATTCATCTGTTTATTTTTCTATGGTTCTTTTGCTATAAGACTTACAGTAATAAAACTTATAGGTAAAAATAACAAAACATATAGCTTTCATTTGACATCCTTTTCATTGCGACACTCGTTTATTCAGCGAAGCTATAAACCGCCCAAAAAAAATTGGGCGTATTCCACCGAGTGACTCTACACAAATGACCCGATCTCAGTCTATTAATTAATACAATTAATTACATTTCTCGTACCACGAACATGATGAAACCATGGTTTGTGTTTTGAATTCAGCAAATGGTCTGTCTGTATGATTCTGCAACTGTTGTAAGTTCATTTCGACAACAATCAAACCATTCATTCAAAATTTTCTCCTTTACTCTAGGGAAAAGATCAGTATAGTATTAATATAATGATAAGTTCGTAATATTTGAAAGGCATGCTGCTTTATTTGCAAATTCATCTACATGGGAATTGCCTGTAATATTACTATGTGCTTTAACACAAGTAAACTCAATAGTTTTTCCAGATTTTTGTATTGTTTGGACTAATTGTATAGAATTTATAATATAAGGGGATAATTTGTAAAGACTCCTGCTAATATTTTAACTGAAATTAAAGCAATAATAAACATATTTGGACAATAGCAAGTTATAACCAGTGGCGTGCGTTTACCTCGGCACTGATTATGGATAATCCTTAAAGAATCGCGCATCGTCCCCTCACTGCCCTACCCCCACACATATAGATGCAATGATTGCAGTGTTGTTTCAATACAGACAAAATAATTTAGCTCTTTACGTTTTTTGATTCATTTGAAATTTGGGATACTGGACGTGTCAGCTGAGGTAGGAAAATTTGCACAGTTGTAGATCCATATCTTTTGTATTTCCGAAATTACAGTGGTGCAAAATGTGTGATTTTGGCAATTTCTTTCAACATCTTATTAATTTTGAAATGTAATATTTCGGCAATCAGGTCATCTCTAGAAGTGATCTGGACGGCGTTAGAAAGGTCTTGAAGGGCTCATTCACACGAGATATGACATTCCTATAGGGTAAAATAAACAATTGAAGATGGTGTAAGGAAAATTTTGTGGCCATTTTCTCAAAACACTGCTGTATACGATTTTCGCAAACATTGTATTATTGCTGATAATTCACATCACTTGACATCCAGATACGTCGTTTCGGAACGTGATGCATTAACATGTACGGAACACAATAATGTCAACTCATTTCCGAAGAAAAGTGGAGATACAATGATACTGCATTCAGCCGACGATGTGTACACATAAAAGTAGAAATTAAGTTACTTTTTGGTCATAAATGATCAGGTGGCCGCAAGCCAAACTTTTTAAACTAGTGATTTGTAAATTAACGCAACTTCAAATTATAACTTACAACAAATGAATAAAAAAAAAGTTTACTGCCCTCCCCCCCCCCTCTTCGCTCTTGCTCTGTCCTGCAAGAGAACGTCATAATTCGTCATTGCTATCACTTAAGATTTTGATGTTCAAACTGTTTTTTTTTTGTTTCTTTCAGGATACTGTATTTTCAGTGTGCTTTAATACAAATACAATGTACAAATAATAGTTAATCCATTTCAGGTTTATATTTTCGTACCGCTCTCATGGTGTGAAGATTCACTGAATAATACTCGCTCGTTTCGAAGTGCGATTTTCATATTTCGCTTGGAGTCAAGAAAATTCAATTTTAAGTATTTCCAGTCTTAAGTCACTACATGGTGTTGGGGATGGCAATGGACACCGTCTCCAACTGCCTTGTCTTTTTTTTCCATAGCTCTGTAATTTGACCTCTCTTACAATGATAGTACAAAATGAAATAAATTCAATCATGGATTTGCTAACAGGAGCCGCGGTGGGCGTCTGGCTGCCACGCGGGAGACCCAGGTTTGATTCCCGGGGTGGGTGTGCAAATTTCTAAGGTCGGAATTTTTCCGGCGTTGTCCCCGCATAAAGCACTCTGGAGCTCACCCAGCCTCAAATCAATGGGTACCTGAGGGCAACCCTAGGGGATAAAAGTGGCAGGAGCCTGCTGCTGATCACATCAACTCCAAAATGGCCGAGATCGAGAATATGTGGGGCAATAACCCCCTCCTCTAAATGTGCCTTCGTGGCACGGTACTGTATGAACGACGAACTTTACTTTACAATGGATTTGCTAACTCTCACACAGCGTTATATTCTCAGCACGTTAACGTTTCCCTAATCTCTATCAAATCTATCTTCCGCATAGAAATTCTAGAACATGTGCAACTAAGAGGCTATTCTGTATAATAACCAAGTTCACGGCCGTAATACCACGCCCAGAACTTCCTACAATTCAAAAAATTCTCCTGTCTCCAGCGTGTGGATGGAGGCAAAGAGAAGGTCATTACCTCTTTCAATGCCGTTTGTCTGGTGAACAGGTATATAAGTGCTTGTGCCAGCTGGAATCATTACTTCAGTTCATTTCAGGAACGCAGAAGACAATTTACTCACTAGCCATGAAGGTAAGAAACATATTGAGTATACTTTGCCACTCCAGTAACAATTACGTAGAAGTTCTTTACTAGTACCATACCTTCACTGGAGCTACAAATTCTTACACATATTAATTAAAATTTGCAAGTAGAAATTAGATTGATGTGGTTCCATTTTACAGACTTCATTTATCGCACATATAAGAAATAATATAATACATTATAATGAATACTTCACGGTTTGTTTTATTAACATTTACTTTTGACTAATAATATTTATTAAAATATTGAATTCCAAGATGTCAAAATTGAAAGTAATACATTTCACTTATGGCGACATTTCTAATTCAAAATAACTCAAAATTCAACAATTTTTCTATTACTGATATCGCTACTAAGCACGTAATAAGTCTCACTTCATTGTATCCTCCATGCAACATAAGTAGATCGAAAAATACATTTCAGGAACATCTTCAAGTTTAACTCTCCTTCTATAAATAATTCCTCCGAATATTTCCATGTGTTCAGGAACACAAAATTACACATGATAACATATAGTTCTAATATTTCTGACAATGTTAAAGCAGTAATTTAAATCCATTGATCAATCATTGAGGGTTAGTGTGGAACTTGTGACGAAATATTTGAGCAAAGAAAATTAGAGCAAGATAATGATCAAATGATTGATTGAGATGTTGTTTTAAGTCCACTTTATGCACAGAAAAGCTAATCGGGACTGAACCTACAGTTTAAAGTGGGATCCGAACCAATTGTACCTTCACAGGGTAGCGAACCCGGGACCCATTTATTACAAGGAAAAGACGCTACCACTGCGCCATCGGGGAGGCCATAATGATCAAATGAGCTCAACTAGCTGTACTATACGTGTATATGTGTAAAACTGGTACTGAAATCATTGCTATGTTGCATGATACTCAGTATAAATTCACAAAAAGTGCTGTTGTAACATTGTTACTTGCATGCATTAATATTTAAATGCTCTACTTTGGTTGTAGAATAAAATATTGTATTGATATAATGTGTTCTCAATAGAGCTTCTGGCATAAATAACTACGCCATTTTTTCTGTTCACTTTCAGTTCGTGATTGTTCTTCTTGCCGTCGTGGCCGCCGCTTCTGCAGGCGGTTTGATTTCTGCTCTGCCAGGAATCGCCACCTACAGGACCCTTGGTGCTCCACTGGCTGCCCCCCTCGCCGCTCAAGTAGTCGCTCCTTATGCCGCTCAATGGGCTGCTCCTCTCGCCGTTCCTTATGCAGCTCACATTGCCGCTCCTCTCGCCGCTCCCATCGCCGCTCCTCTTGCAGCCCCAATTGCTGCCCCAGTTGCTGGTGCTCCGTAAGTTTACGTTAATATATTTTTCTTTGTATTGTGTGAAATATACAGCGAAATTTATGAAGAGAGCGTTGAGACGTTCCTGTTCTGGAGTTAATTATGATTTATATCTTTTCAAAGTAGAAATAAAAAAAACTCAATCTATCTGAAGCAAATTTACCAATATGCTAAAGTATTTCATTTATGAAAGAAATATACAAGTTTTTATATTTTGCCTCAATACGATAGTTTACTTTGCCGTTCAACTTGGAGGTATATTTCCAATTCTGAGGATATCAAATTATTTTGAGTAACAAGAGATTGTCAGTATTCGCAATTTCTATCAGTGTGAAAGTTGTACTAATACTATGTATTAATTCGTTTTTTTCCAGATACGTAGCTGCCACCAGAGGCGCTGTCCACACTGCTCCCCTTCCAGGACATCTTCTTGGCAGCACTCACATCAACACTGCCCCTGCTCCAGGAACCATTTAAATGGTGAAATTAGCTTTCTGCTGTTGAATTGGAGTTGTAAGACCATCAAATCTTCAGTATGTAAATAAATAAATTATCGAATCGTATCTTTGCTTTTATTCCTTCCTTAAGTGGTACAACAGCCACAGATTGAATTAACCCATGTATTAAGATTTTCCGAGTTTCTGATTTTTCATTAATGAAACACATTAAGGATCACTTCGACTGAATTACATTTTAGTCCTTCTGTAGCACTATACATGTAATGCCATTATTCGATTTTGAGGTGTAGTATCTATATATACACTATGTGTTCCCGAGTCTGTTATTATAAAGCCACAATCCTATTGAATCAGCGGCATATATTTTCTGCATGAAGGAAAATTCTGATTGGCAAAATGTTTTATTGCAAATCCCCTTGATGATATAATTCATTCTTGATGATTATTGCAACAGATGTCGAAGTAATGCTAACCCCCTCACACAAATAGTAGTACGAATTATAGAGAGATTGTAGCAAAATGCGTCACATTTAATTGCGTGAGCAACATTTTGAAGCCTTTTATGCATCGTGTGCGTTAGGTAAGAAATCGATGGGAGCATGCAGTTGGAAACATTGCCTCACGTATACAAAGGATTTGTCAAAAGTTTCCTGCAAACTGTGAACACAAAATTTATGTATCTTTCAATCTGAGACGATAACTACAGGTTTCAAGGTAACATTAACATTAACGCATCTGGAACAAAAACACTTTACGAAAAATGAGCTCTAAGTCCCTTTCAGTACGTATGTGCTTCGTGTGGTTTTTCATAGATTGATTGATTTGCTTAATTGTTTCTACTACCACTGTTGGCTAATTGCTAACATGAAGATGAGTGATGATATAATGAAAGTGATGAAGGAATACTCGCAAACACCCATGTCCGGTAACCCGGTAACCCTGGCGTCGTAGCACGGCATGCTAACCACTCCGCCACGGAAGTCCGCTTGTGGTTTTTCATAAGTTAATGTGTGCAAAGTGTATATTGTGCCAAGCCAGGGAATATTATCCTAGTAATGGTCAATTATGACAGAGAATGTATAAGAAATTTGGCTCTAAATAAGATATTAGACGGGAGGAAGAGTGTCACAAGAAGATATTCGAGGGTGTGTCATACTCTCTTTTAATTTTCCTCAAATGACTACCCAATATGGTATGGTGAAGTTTTAAATTCTCTGAATTTTTGTCACCCATCGTTATCACAAACATGGAATTTGGCATTTTAAGTTCCACACGCCTCCTAAGCTACACAAATTTTTGGAATCTTTCACACACCAAGATGATGACCAAATGATATCCCAATTCTGTCAGTTTCGACACTTAATTTTGAACTTGCACGCAAGTAAAAATGTAGAAAGTAATACAAAAATATATATGCATGTGTTTTTCAATGTACTTATCTGAAAAAATATACTTTTCAGGGTTTATTGACAGAACAAATAGTTTTCTTGATATGGAAATTTTCTCAACTAAAATGTACTTCTCTTCAATGTTGTAAAAAATCTTCTTTTCTAAAATTATAGGAGAGTTTAGGCCAAATTTAAGTTTAGTATAATTGATCCCCTCTTATTTAAAGTTGATTTTAGGGTTTGTCTTTTTAGTGTGTGTGTGTGGGGGGGGTGTTTGTGTGTGTGTGTGTGTCTGTGAGAGAGCGAGGGGGAGAGAGAGAGTATACATATATACACTAAAACTCAAAATTGATAAATATCATAACATGGACAGTGCAAAAAATGCACTAAAATGTGATTGAGTCCAAATGAATCCATTATGTATTTCATTGAATGGTAGTTCAGAAATTCCGAAATTATTTAGAGTGAAGTTACTCGCAAATCTCTGGCTTATCTACAACTTAAGAAAGGAAGCAAAGAAAATAGAAGTATTTTGGGATCGATAATTTATTTATTTACACACTGAATATTTGTTGTTCTTAAAACTGCAATTCAATTACTGCAATTCAATTACAGAGAACAAAAGTAACACTTTAGATAGTTCCTGGAGCAGGGGCAGTGTTGATGTGTGTGCTACCAACAAGATGTCCTGGAAGAGGAGCAGTGTGGACAGCGCCTCTAGTGGCAGCTACGTATCTGGAAATAGTAAATAAATAGATAATTGTAATATAACTTTCATACTTACATCATGACAAAGACCACCGATTTCTATGATCATAATAATAAGGAATGATTAGGAGTGGAAATCATTAATACAACTCTTTACATGATAGGGTCTATTTAAAATTCAATTAAGGAGCTGAGTCAACTGTTGTGTTGAGGCAAAGAATAACATTTTACTTACTGTATTTTAGCATTCTGTTAAGAAGCTTTGGATTGATTAGGTTTCTCTTTTATCCTCCTTGGAAAACACATTTATCAAAATTAACTGTAGAACCGATACCTCATAAGTCTCTCTATAACTGTCGTTGCATATTTCTGTATATTTTCAATATATTATCAATCAAAAATGAACAACACAAACTTACGGAGCACCAGCAACTGGGGCAGCAATTGGAGCTGCAAGAGGAGCGGCGAGAGGAGCAGCCCATTGAGCGGCATAAGGAGCGACTACTTGAGCGGCGATGGGGGCAGCCAGTGGAGCACCAAGGGTCCTGTAGGTGGCGATTCCTGGCAGAGCAGAAATCAAACCGCCTGCAGAAGCGACGGCCACGACGGCAAGGAGAACAATCAAGAACTGAAAGTAAAGAGGAGAAAGAACGTAGTAATAAGTTTTCGAAGCTCTCTTGTATCAGTAGAATATTTAATTATACAAGCATAGCATTTAAATATTAATAAATGCATTCATGGAACAATGTTATATCAGCACTTTGTTTCATTTTACACTGATTAACGTGATACAGTAATACAATTTACTTAAGGTTATGGTATATCGTGTGGAACGTGCAGACTTATTATGATTTCAGTTTAAGTTTTATTGTTTTATACTCGTGTAATACAGTTATTTTGACTCATTGATCATAACCTTCCTTTAAGTTTAATTACTTGAACATTTTGTCTTGAGTTTCTCACGTACTGTCTATAACTGATTGATGAATTTAATTGCAATAACTTGTAATCGAAAATATTACTCGTAATTTCCATTCAATTTGAATGTTGGCAGAAAGTTCAGAACTACATAGTAATGGAAGTACCCATGCAAGTATTCTGGGGTGTTATTTAGAGAGCAAGTTAAAATGCAAGACCTTCAAGAAATCCTGTGTTTCAATATGTTCGTGTTACAGGAAGGAAATGTAAGTGTGTTGCATCTTATTGTGTTCTCAACAGAAAATTGCTCAATTTTGAATTGATCAGAATAAGAAAAATCTCGCTACATATATGTTTTTTATGAGTTCCGGTCATCTAAGTCTGGATCATCTGTATTTCCATAAGTCAGATAATTATCTAAATAAAGGAGGATCGTTTGATATCACGATCCTGCAATAATATGACAAGGAAAGACACATCAGTCTAATTGCTATTGACAAATTATTATTTTTGTAAAATAATTTAAAGCTCCAGTGAAGTCCATAAGTTTTAAGGAATTTCTCTAATTTTTGCCAGTTTAATTTTTTATTATTATTTAGCGTAGCTTTTCTGCTACTTTTGGCTAATCGCGACGATAAGGGTTGATGATGATATGATGAAATTGATGAAATGATGCTCACAAAGAACCCGGGACTTCTGTGATTACTAATCACCAACGGAAGTCTGCAATTTTTTTGCCGAACAAACTATACTCGATATCCTTCTTACCTTCATTGTTGATGAGTAAATTGTCTTCTGTGTTCCTGAAACGAACTAAAGTAACGATCCCAGTTGGCGCAATCATTTATATACCTGTGCGAAAGGCAAACGGCATTGAAAGAGGTAATGACCTTCTCTTTGCTTCCAGGCATCCAGAACACAGGATTTGTTTCGAATAGTAGGAAGTTATGGGCGTGGAGTAACTCGATGAAGTTAGCTATTATACGGAATAGTTAGTCCTTTTTTTTTCACTTGTTCTGGAATTTCAATAAGGATGATGGACGGATATAGATTTTTTTATTATCATGTTAACAGCAACGAATATGTTACATAGCAATGGGAGAAAAATACAAAGTATTTGGAGGAAGTGCCTGTTTCTTACGCTATAGGTATCAACTCCGCATTTGTTTGCAGTAGAAAATTAGAGCACCCTAAACCATCTCAATAGTGCAAATGTGATGTGGATTGGTGCAGGTTCGTTCTCCCAAGGGGATTTATTATATCGATATATATTTAATTCTATAATAATTAGGATGTATAGCGAAAATCTCGTGGTTTGGAATGTGACAGGAAGAGAGGATAGGAGATAACTTTGTGCACTCTTAGTAACTTGCAAAACTGTCAGTTCCAAAGTACCAAGTATCTCCGCTTCCCCTTACACATACATGTCTCAAATCATGTCAGTTGCATCATACCTAAAATTGCAAGGAACTGGTTTTACGGACTTCATTTTTATCCACTAAATTTATCTAATCACAAATTTCCTGAGAGTGTTGTGGTTAATGTTGTTGAGTGTAATCAATAGGTCCAGGATACTTCCTCGATGCTGTAGTGCTTACATCGCCCCATTGTAATCAAAAAGTCAAGCATTCAATACACAGTGGAGGCACATAGCACTTCGGATCTCACTTTGAGCTTTAAGCTTTAAAAAGGTAATTGAAAGTAACCAAAACACACCATGTTCAGTTACCTTTTTTTATTGAAACACCCTGTAGGTCCAAGTTGAATGCACGAAGGGAATATATACCAAACGATACGAGTCATACTTGAAACTTGATACTGTAGATTCAGTCCTAATAGTCTCTCGGAATATAGAATGGAATTATAACAAACAAGGGTTACTCACAGAATTGAAACCATAACAAATTTAGCCGGACCCTGTGGCCGAGTGGTTAGCACATCGCGCTGCGACACCAAGAGTCCCGATTTCGAATCCCGCTCGGGCTTGGTTGTTTGTGAATGTCCATTCATCAATTTCATCATTTCATCACTCATCCCCATCTTCGCAAATTAGCCAAGAGGCACAAATCGCGAAGTAAAATAAACTAAATCAATCAATCAATCATAACAAATTTAATTCACGGTATGGAACTGCCAGATGAGTAAATCCTTGCGAATAAAACTTATAGTGCAGACATATTGAAAACAAGTTAATAATATAGTGATATTATTACAAAAACACAAAACACACGTTAATATCGTATGCTCGTATACTATCATACTTTGTCACATTAGACGATAATCTTAGAGATCCTGGCATATTTTTTTAGGAACACTGGAAATTTATTATTCTTCCACCAAAGCTATGTAGCGTATCGCAATGTGATATTGTTCGGGTCAATGTTCTCAGCCTGTTTTGTATACATGCACATGACAATTAGGTTTTTTACATTTTTTAATTTAATCGTTTAAATATTGGCGATTGTTTTCAGCACGTAATATGCAGAAGAAAGTTTCAAACATGACAGGACTCGAACTCGAGACGTTCCTCTTATGGCAAGAGATGCTGAACATTACGCAAACGCCTTCGCAGTTACCATGCAATATTAATTGAACATTGACCATTGTGTAGTGCTTATAACTATACTTATTCTAATACTACGTTTTGGGAGAGACTTTTCTTGTCTTTAGCTGAACCTGAAATTTGTTATGAAGAGAAAAAATTGTGCTGAAATATGAAGAAAAATATCCGATCTACTGGACAAGCAAACTGAAATTGCCTTCCAAAATCTAGGATTACTGTTTTTCAAATCATGTTTCCACTCCTGGCTTGGTTTAGTTTATCTTTTTTCCTAATTTTATCCATTTGATGAAAACACAGCGTAAGATATTTCTCTGTAAATGTCGGAGGAGAAGAAGAAGAAGAAGAAGAAGAAAAAATAAAATGAAAGAAAAACCTACGAATAGCCACGTTCATATTATGAGCATACGAACCTACATGCATAGTATAGTTATCTTAATAAGACCACGGAAAAAAATGTTACGGATATTGGGAATACATATTGACAAAGGAAGGCCATTAAGTCTGAGCGGAAGAAAAAGCTGGCCACATTATCACAATTGTAAGAAAGACAGTCTATAAAGTTAAAAAAAAAATGATAAATCTGAGTTTATAGTCTAACCCGTTGAAAATAAAACCCGACGTGATACATTCTATATAAAACTTTTTTGTCATTTCATTTGAAATGTCTTGCAAAATGTGTTGTCTAAATAAACATGGCTTCGTACTGTCTCGCCTAGACCTCTACAGTTGTTAACATGTTCAGTAGCAAGTTGAGGTCAATTCTATATCTTGCTTTGCACAACTCTATTTTGCCACTGCTGGTAGCTGTATTAAGCCAGAAGTGTTTTGCATGTTTTCTTATCTGAGGTAGTGTGTTTTATTGCTGGCCAGTGCCTGTTTTTCCAGTATTCACCAGTTGCGTTCGTTAATTTGGCCAGCTGGGTTAACATTATAATACAAATTAAAGGGGAATGTCATTATAATTGCAAATTGATGTAATAAGAACTTGTTAAATTCTCTTGTACCTCTGTGCAAGATGATCACTCTCAATGCCATTTAGAGTTTGAGAAGAACATAAATTACAACTTGAGTGTGGTATAACGTTCACATTATTCCAGTAGATGAAGCATTTGAAAAATGAAGGTCGATCACATGCGTAATTATTTGTCTATTCCGGAGGTATATTCTAATAAATTGTACAATATTTCAAAATAACCTAGAATGAATTTTAATTAACTGTTCCAGATCTAAGGTGTATTTCGTAAAATGGCTGATGACGTGAAAATTATTAGGAACCGTGATGGAAATATTACCACCTTCTCTCATCCACATGTGATAAAAAATTAAAATATTATTGTTGAAGCACAGGTTAGATTAATATTTGTAATCACTCACAAATATTATATATAGCCATTTTCTTTGAATTTTAAACAGCTTGATACTAATTAACACATATGCAATATATTAATAATTTGTTCATCTTTTGTATTCTCTAATTGTAGTGTATTTCGTCCTAACTCCAAAAATATGGTTTTCAGTTTTGTTTAAATATGTCCTCTGAAGAGTTGAATTTGAAATCATATCAACATATCTCCACTTCTAATCGTATTACGAGTAAAGTGGAATCAAGTATCTCTAATTTACCGACTCTTTCTTAAGAGTTGTAAATATTCCTAAGAATACATTATTTATTCTCTCCTGTAAATTTGATGAATTGGAATTACGTCCCTCTGGTTCTCACACGAAGATATGTGGATTAAATTTGGGTGTTTATTGCTTCTTAACCACTTAAACGAAACGAAATAGGTTATTTTACGTCGCCTTTCTGCCTATTTTTGCTAATCGTATCAATGTGGAAGAGTGATAATAGGATGGAATTAATGAAGTGAAACATACGAAGAACATCCAGGTCTGGATTCGAACCATTAACTCCTGGCGTCGTAGCGCATTGTGCTCTACTCTCTATTATTATCACAGAAATTGCTTTCATTGATGTTATATTTGCTAACTACGTACTACATTTATATTCACTATACCTTATTTAGAGATTTCCTTCATTGAATGAGCGTATTTAAAGAGAGAAATCGAAATGGAATATATGTTAAATATATATTTTAATTATTATAAATTTCATAACATTATAAACAAAATATTGGCTCATTTACTTTCTTCAAGTAATCACACTTTACAGCATAGATGGTATGTAATACCAATTTACAGACAAAAAACACATTAGCGCTCACTGACAACTAGAATAATGCTAGCTGCCTCCTTGGAAGAGTGATCACAGTGTAACGAGCTACGAAGCCAGAGGTGCCAGGCTCGAAATCTCATTAGGAATGTACGTAACATTCTGTCTGTTTTATCAGTTCATCATTCATTCTTATCGTTGCGTGTAACCCAATAGGGAATTATGCAACGTACAGCAACCGAAATAAAAAAAATAGAAATAATGATACCAAGTTTGGTTTGATTGATTGATTGAATTAGGTCATTTACGTCTCTCTTCTGCCACTTTTGGCTAATGAAGATAAGTGATGGTATGGTTAAACTAATGAAGGGACACTCACTAAGTATACCCATGCCCTGGCCGGTGTTCGAAGTCAGAACCCCTGGTGTCGTAGCGCGCTGTGCTAACCACTCCCCCACGGAGGTCGGCGACACCACGTTTGGATATCACAATACCGAAAGTATTAGGATCACTGTATCAAAGTTAGTACAACTTAGATAACCAACGAACTAACATGGTCAATTAGAAGGAAAAATATGAAATTTAAATATTATTTACTGTAATTTGCAACAATTATTATAATTTAATTTCATCTATTTTTTTCTCAGATCAGTCAACAACTTGACTATGCTTCAGGAAAACATTAAAATCAGTTACTGTGGTCACGATATACACTGAATCGTGGAGGTAACCAAGTGAATTCTACTAGGAAACAAACAATGATTTGCATTCCTGAATGAATTATTTTGTGACCACACCCACAACTTCCTGCTATTTCAAGTATTCTTTAACACCCTAACGGGTGTGTACTAGATTGTATAAAGAGCGTTTTGCTCTTTGAAGGTCTTTGCCATTCTTACACTCTCTTTGAACACCTATATATACACGTTGCATTACACAAGATCAGTACTTCAGTTCTACTGCAGGACATAGAAGAAAATATCAAACTTACAATGAAGGTAAGAGTTGCGTTGAGTGTTACATTTACACCATCTGCCGATGTATTTTCTTGAATATGATCATACGTACTCTACAGAAAATAGCTTAGAAGAACAGGTCTGATTCTTTGAAGTTCAAAAATACTTTTAATTTAAATTGCAGCTATGTTCATGAAGATTCTGATTGTGACAGAATTACTTCATTTTGCATCCTCCTCACTGAAAACATATATTTTATTTGTTTTCTTAGTATGGAATCTCTGTATGTAAAATTTTCTTGCATTTAGATCAAAGTTCTATAGGAAAAAGCCCTCGTTTGTCTCACTTAACGTTGTATCCGTGAAATTTTGAAGAAGTCCACGGTTCCAACACAGTTAAAGTCACACTTACATACCATTAGCTAATTATATTGTGACAGGAATCATAACTATAATAATATAATTACTACGACAAGATTAGAGAAAGCTGTTTCCCATCATTATTTACGAGTAATAGTGCTCAGTCGTACAAATCTAGAGGATTGTGGAATTTTCTTTCGTGCTGTGGATATTCCAATAACTTCCTTTTGAACCATCGAAATCTTATTCAAATTTTATAGTGCCTCCCTAAATGGCAAATATTTGCAACCAGAACGGCGATTATGTTACTAGAGAACAGAAATTCCTTCTCGTCACCTTCAAGTAGCACCTTATGTAAATTTGATTGATTGATTGATTTGCTTTATTTTAATTCGCTTTTGTGCCACTTTTGGCTAATGTGCAAAGATGCAGGTGAGTGATGATATGATGCAAATAATGAATGGACACTCACAAACATTTATGCCCAGGCCGGGATTCGAACCTGGGACATTTGACGTCGTAGCGCGATATGCCAACCACTCCGCAACGGGGACCGGCACACCTTACGTAGAGAATGCTATCACGAATAAACAGTATCTCAAGTGCCAGATCAAACGTAAGAGTTCATTTGTGAATGTCTCATAAGAATTTAATCTAATTATCACTCACCATCATCGTTGCAATTAGTCTAAAGAGATTGAAAACGACGATAAACATGAAATGCATAATAAAAACACACAGCATGCAAGAAAATTAATTCAGTTCTCTTTCATGAAATGAGGACTAAAAGTGGTAAACGTTGTAAGTGCCAAAAGCGAAAGTGTTGGGAAATCGCATCATTCAGCACATTACGAACGTGCACACTAGTGACCTCTTTACACGCCCTTTGAACTACTTAGAGAGCTAACAGCCACTTTTCATGTTTACCACATTATAAAGCATGGCACATTTCAGAGTTTAACGTGGAAAACGGTGTTTGAAATATTGTGGCACTTACAGCGTTTACCAATTTTAGTATTCAAATATATCGTTCTGTACTTCAAATTAGAAGCAACATATTTACATTTTATATGGTTTCATAGTGACTGTAAATGACAAGAAATCCATAATAATTTCGTTTCACATAATGCATCTTTTAATTTTATTACAGTTCTTGATTGTTCTCCTTGCCGTCGTGGCCGCCGCTTCTGCAGGCGGTTTGATTTCTGCTCTGCCAGGAATCGCCACCTACAGGACCCTTGGTGCTCCACTGGCTGCCCCCATCGCTCACGTAGCCGCTCCTTATGCCGCTCAATGGGCTGGTCCTCTCGCCGCTCCTTATGCCGCTTCTTGGGCTGCTCCTCTCGCCGCTCACGTTGCAGCCCCAGTTGCTGGTGCTCCGTAAGTCTGGTCTTAAAATTCCATGTATTATTTTGTTAGTGTAAGCTGGAAATGTTATTCCTTTCAGGTTTCTAAATCCCAAATTTTAACACTTCACTATTTTTAAGTACCTTTTTAATAGAAATGGAAATCACAACACTATACTTTTAAAAACATAAATTACTTATAAGATATAACACAAATGAGGTAAATTGTTTCCTTCCTTTGGAAAATAGTTAAATACTCTTTTACAATATCCATGTAGATATCATATTATCAGGTAATAACATAATTTACATATTTTAAGTTTTCGAACCAAATATGTTATATTTGTGAATTACTGCAATATTCAGGTTGGTTCAGAATTCCTATTACACACTTCTAGGGGTTGTAGAGGGGACTTAGTAGATCAAGTTTTGATAAGGAACCCATGTCCGGAAACGTACCGTGTTGGTACTACACAGATGACAAGATCACATAATTTCACATCTCCTGCTTTACGTGCGTCACTACAAGAGCTGCTCAATGTGACAACTTTGAAGTTCTTTTTGCTATCAGAAACAGTGTATCTCCGAAGGATGTTTGCATACACACGATCAAAAAATACCTGGTGTGTGCTGAATCGTGTCTGCTGCAGCCAGAACTCGTGCAACAAGGTCTTTCTCCGACACTACAGGAGTCTCATACATAAACAAGACTCTTCATGTGGCCCCATACGAAAAAGTCAATAGGAGTTAGATCCAGCGATCGTGGTGGCCAAGGAGTTAGTTGGTCCACCACGACCTATCCACCTGTCACCGTATGTTTGATTGAGATGTTGTCGGATGTCATGGGAAAA
This sequence comes from Lepisma saccharinum, assembly GCF_977018435.1. Taxonomy (NCBI): domain Eukaryota; kingdom Metazoa; phylum Arthropoda; class Insecta; order Zygentoma; family Lepismatidae; genus Lepisma; species Lepisma saccharinum. The sequence goes on from NC_139229.1 coordinate 123,601,181, forward strand.
GTGTGCTGGTGAGCCATCATGTTGGAACCACATGTGCTGGCGAAAGTGCAGCGGCACATCGTCCAAGAATTGCGCCAGTACTTCTTGCAGGAAGGTCAAGCAGCTCGGACCCGTTAGCCGGCCCGGAAGAAGATACGGCCCAATCAGACGACCATTGATGATATCAGCCCATTCATTGATGCCAAACCGTTGCTGAAATCCATGTGTGACACGAGGATTTTCGTCATCCCAAATATGGCTGTTCCAACTGTTGAAAACACCTTCCCTGGTGAAATGTGCTTCATCCGTAAAAAGAACAAGCCGAGGAAACTCAGGAACTTCCACACAACGATGTATAAACCATGCACAGTAATTGACACGTGGTACAAAATCTGCCGGACCCATTGCCTGTACCCTCTGGGGGTGGTACGAGTGAAGCTGCTGATCATGAAAAATACGCCAGACGCTGCTCTGAGACACATTCATGTGACGTGCAATGGTGCGAGTACTCGTGGACGGATTCTCGTCAGTTCGATGAAGGACCTCCACTTGAACGTCGAGAGTGCGGCATGTCCGTGGAGCACCACAGTCGGCCCTGTTAACTTTAAAGTTACCTGTTTCTCGCGGCCGTTGCTCTAATCGGGCAAAAATGGTATGTGATAAAGTGACACGATGCGGAAAACGTTCTGCATACAGACGTTGCGCAGCTCTACCATTTCGTCCAGATTCGCCGTAAATTAACAATATGTCGGTGTTCTCGGCAAACGTGTATTCAACCATACTGTACTGTCTTCCGCGACGACTGAATAGCAACTGACGTGGAAGTGGAAGCACACTGGATTGTAAACAGAGGACGTTGGAAGCAGCACACTTGACATCAGGTGAAGCGGGAGATGTGAAATTATGTGATCTTGTCACCTGTTTAGTACCAAAACGGTACGTTTCCAGACATGGGTTCCTTCTCAAAACTTGATCTAGTAAGTCCCCTCTACAACCCTAGAAGTGTGTAATAGGAATTCTGAATCACCCTGTATATTCTATAAATATTAATTATATACATTTCAGTTTATAAATATATTGATTTAATGATAGTTTACTTAATATTAACAAGGAAAGATAATTTGACGATTACATAAAACCATATTATTTGCACAAGTATTTTTTTTATTATTCAATAATATGCTGTCTGGAATATGTGGCACACATAGAAAACAAACCGTGTATAGAGTAATATATTCTAGTTGATACAGAATTTATTTCAGATAGAAATCTATTTAGCTATATTGTTTTGGTTTTGTGTCCTTATAGATACGTAGCTGCCACTAGGGGTGCTGTCCACACCGCCCCTCTTCCAGGCCATCTTGTCGGAAGCACCCATGTCAACACTGCCCCAGCTCCAGGAACCATCTAAGAAGGCAAATATGCTGGCTGTACAGTTGAATTTTCCGCAAGACTTCTTTGTTAAAATCGGTTATCACCTACAGTTTGGAAAATAATGAATAAAATTATAAATATAAAATATAAACATTTCTTATCAATTCCTGCACAAAACAATTAAACAATTACAGAAACCTCCTGCTCTTCAAACTACTGAAACATTACGAAAAGGGCAAGCAAAATAAAATGCAAATGAGTCGTTTGATGATTGAATATTGCAAGTCAACGAGTTGTAACTCCAGGAAAATCTTCATTATCAATAATGTAAGAGCAAGTCAGTGCCGGATCTACAAATCTTGCACCCCCCCCCCCCCGCAAAATATTACCAAAGGTCCCCTCTACCTACCGTCCCACACACACACACACACACAAACAGATATATATATATATATATATATATATATATATATATATATATATATATATACATATATATATATGTGTGTGTGTGTGTGTGTGTGTGTGTGTGTATGTATGTATGTATGTATATATATATATATATATTACACATATATAATGCGTGTGTAATTCTTGATCTCATGTTGACAAACTCACATACGAGGGCCTACAGGGTGATTTAAAAGTACGTTAACACCCCCTATAAAAAGTAAAGGAGTTAGGCTGGGTACATTTGATAGAAACAGGTTAGGCTTAGGGGGAACCACGCTGGTGTGTTCCAAGTGGATGTCCACCATATTAGTGGCCGGCATATTGAATTCAACTCATTTTTAAAAAAAAAAAATGGAAAGGGGGTGATGTGCATAGGTGCAGATTTGTTAAGAGATTTGGTAGGGGGGTAAAGCTAAGTAAAGCATAAATACTGATTTCTTTCTGTTTGCGGGAAGAGGGGCAATTTTTTTCCTTAAGGTGGAACCTAATACACTTGAATTAACCTTTGAAAAATAGTAATTGCAATAACTGTATTTGACAACAAAACATATATATCAGGGTACATCGAACTTTATTAGCTGGACAAGAAAATCACTGCACTATTGTGATGATGTAATTATACAACATAATATTTTACATGTAACTTTTGACAGAATTTTTTATCATATTCTGTTTATAATACTTATTCTTACAATCTTTTATAGGAGTTTAATATCTTCACACATATTTACATAAAAAAGGAAAGCCCCAAGATAAAATTTTCATCTGGACGAGCGATTTTTGACATTTCCGAAGGGAAACAAAGGAGCCTATTTTGCAATTGAATGGCTCATTCAAGAGCATGAAGACTGCAGTATTCATATGCTTCTTCCTCTATTCTCGCCGATATTCATTCATAATATGCCATGCGTTTTCCTTAATTAATTGTCAGTTTGAAAAAGGAAATACTAAAATAGTAAACGCACAAGCACAAGAAACACCCTCAAACTGAGTGATAGTCCCACATTATTGATTCTGCCCATTTCAGAGTAATTTCCCACCTGTTGTGTGTGACGTTTCTGTGTGCAAACGTTATGTAATATGTTGGAAGATATGCATTGGGGCCCTTATAAGGGGGTCAAACTAGAACTCTCTGTCCCTCCTTCCCGGTTTCGACATCGGTGGTGATGTAATATACATATATGACACTATTTTCTCATGAAATTGTAGCCCGATTTGATCTAAGCTCGGAATTTTTCCGGCTTTGTCCCCGCAAAAAGCTGATCCAGGGTCCACTCAGCATCAAATCAAATGATACCCGTTGGATGGGGGGGGGTGTAAATGCGGCCGGAGCGTGGTGCTGATCACATCACCTCCAAGATGTCCGGCATCGAAAATATGTGGGGCTCTGCCCCAACATATCCTAAATGTGCCTTCATGGCATGCACAACTAACTAACTAACTAACTAACTCTCTAGCCTTCTTAAACCCGAAGTTTCATGGCTGCAGCAACACAGACCTTCCATCTGTCCCTATCTTGAGCAAGATCTATATACTCTTTTCCATCCCTACCGATTTCCCTTAGGTCCATCTCAACGTTGTCCCTCCATCTTCGTCTTGGCCTTCCTACAGGTCTCTTACCATCAGGTTTCCCAACAAGAATCGTGTAAACTCATCTTTTCTCTCCCATTCGTGCCACATGGCCTGCCCACCTAAGTCTTCTTGATTTAATTATTCTGATAATATCTGGACATGAATATAAATTATGTAGTTCTAAATGATGTAACCTTCTCCATTCACCTGTCTCCTCATCCCTTTTAGGTCCAAAGATTTTCCTAAGGATCTTATTTTCAAATACTCTCAATTTATGTTCCTCTTTAAATGTAAGGGACCAAGTTTCACACCCATATAATACTACAGGCAAAATTACTGTTTTGTATCTTTTAATTTTTAGTTTCTTAGATATTAACGAGAAGACAAAAGTTTATGAAGAGAAAAGTAACATGCATTTCCTGAATTAAGCCTACTTTTTATTTCCTCTTTAATATCATTTTCACTTGTTAATATTACTCCTAAGTATTTGAATTTGGAAACTGGTTCAAACGAGTTGTTATCAATAATTAGATTTTGATTATTACCTAACACTTGGTTTCGGCCTGTAAGCATATATTTAGTTTTCTCTTTGTTAACTTCCAAACTTATCTCTTTAACAGTTTTGAAAAATATTTTAGCATTATTCTTAATTGTATTTATATCGTCTCCTAATAAGTCTACATCATCTCCATATGCTAACAACTGAGTCACACCATTTAATTTTAGTCCTTCGTTAGTTTCTTTTATCTTCCTAACAGCATATTCTAAGGCAAAATTAAAGAGCAATGGAGATAATGCATCTCCTTGTTTTAACCATCATGAATTGTAAATTTGTTAGACACATTAATACCCACACGAACTTTACTTTCTGTTTCACTGGTGCATACTTTTATCATACTAAAAAGCTTCTTAGTTATTCCAAACTCGACTAATATATTATATAATTTATCTCTTTTGACCTAATCATATGCTTTTTTGAAATCAATGAATAGCTGATGGCATGCACAGGGAACTTTAACTTTACCTAGGATATTGTATTCGTTTCTATACCTCTGAGTAACTACGTTTATTTTTTATATGCACATATACAAACCCTCTACTATGTCAATGGCTGAGGGTCCCCCTAAAGGCTTACTTGTTTCCGGGCCACTCCGCACTGCGGGGTTTTGCGGGTTGTAGATCCGGCACTGGAGCAAGTTACAATTGGATTGGATTTATTTGGTGTTTTAAGTCCACTTTATGCACAGTAATGCTAATCGGGACTAGACCTACAGTTTAAAGTGGGACCACTATGTGCGTCCACCGGGTATCGAACCCGGGACCCCTTGATTACAAGGCAACGACGCGCTATCGGGGAGGCAAGAGAAAGTTACAAGTCAGTCACCGAGAAAAATCAATATTTCCTTGAGAATCATATTTGAGGAATTTTGACGGACGTAATTCAAATAATATTCTTTGGAGTGATAACATTATAAATCCGAGAATATATACAATTTCCCAACTTTCATCCGGGCCAGTGTCAAGTATCTGAACGATCAGTGAGGAAAGTTATTTCTGAACTTCTTCGTCAGCGCTTCTCAACAATCGAATTTTTAAAAAGTAGATCACAAATAATAGTGTTATTTGCTTTCGACTGATTTTAGTGCCACGTAGCCGCTCGGGCATTTTTTTTCTTTTTTTTTCGGTGTGAAGTTCTACTTGGTTACAGACGAAATGCAAGTAACAGGGGATGATGCATTTTTAAAATCCTTTAATAAATTGTATTTAAAATTGTGTACTGTGTATTTAAAGGTGTGTAAAAATGCGCACATTCATTGTTATACGTGGCGGAATATATGGTTTTCAAATGTTAATGTAATTAAAATTAACTACGTATAATAACAATATAATGGATTGTACATATACAGGGTGATTCTAAAGGTAGAGTACAAACGAAAACCACAGATACCTCCCATGAAATAGAGATGAAAGTTCCCCTTCCACTTTGCCGCGAGATGCCTCCGTGAGGAGCTAGACAACGCCGAAAAGGTGTGAAAATGAACTTCACACCTCTGTACAGCCAGTACCAGTGAAGATAGAAAGGCGGAACAAACGAAGTCAAAAGGAACACCAAAGTCGCCCATCCGAAAAACACTAGGCGGCAGCTGCGCAACGCATGCAAATGGGGTTCCACAAAGGAAATAGGAGTGTCCCGCAAGACAAGTGAAGGGAAAGGGTAGCGATCGACAACGGTAGGGAGAAAAGAAGCTATGAAGCATGAAGTAACAATTGCACAGCGGGAAACAAACACCATGACTGAAGCAGTGCAGTCGAGAAAAGTAGTGCGGGGTTGCAGAACCACGGGAGGACGACGTAGGATGTAAAAACACACCGAGAATGCAAGCAAAGTGGTCCGTGACACTCGACAGGCAACAGACGCGTACATGGTTCGGGGCAGAAATGGCGGCGCTGGCGGTGCAGCGCAAGGGGAGTCCCCAAAACACAGTGGGGAGACACCGCAGCAAGAACAAAGCACGGTGCAACAAAAGAGAAAGAGTACCGGACGGGGAATGGTACCTGCCAAGGAGACAACAAATGCGGGACGAGGGATTCCCCGTAGCAGCACCGAGGGGATGTCACACAGAGGTCGTGCGCCAGCAGGACAAACACAGCAACTACGGGCACAGGAGGTTATTGCTAATGAAAGGTGCACGTACAGATAGGACCACGTACCCCGTACTGACGTTGTAACAAACGTCGTGCTGGGGCCCAATCAGCCTCTTAGAAATGAAGCCGGAGGCACATCGCTGGGTGGGAGCGGGCGAAAGGCTGCTGGAGTGTCGTACGGACCCCACCACTCCGTACGGTGGACGACACTAATGGACGAGGTCGGAATGTTTCCATCCCGATCACCAGGTCCACCGTTCCCAGACCTGACGCGGCTGCTTGCTTCCGAGCGCAACCCCAGCCGAACAACTCAAGTCCCTCCTCGGCCGCAGCCTTCCGCTCCGAAACCAAGCGTGGCCTCACACTACCGCAGCCGCACACTGCCGCGTGGGTGTGAGACCGGGCCGAGCAAGGCTGGACAGATAAACTGCGTGGGACAATCGTGTAATGAAGCTACGTGGAGGTATGTACGTCTGTTCAACTGCTGGGTTACCCCACATTGGTGTACACAAACACCACACGATCGTACGTAGTGCTCCCCGTCGGCTCGAGCAAGACGGACGAAGTACGTGTTTTGGGTGAATGGGGCAAGAATGAAGGACGCTACATGTGTTCCACGATGACAAGGCCCCAGAGTACATGGCCCCACCTGACGGCAGTGGTCAGGTAGTGAAGAGCACAGGCACGGGTGGCTCAGGAACGTCAGCTGATTGTACCACAGCGCCGTGCGGACGTGTGGGCTGATTGGAAGTGCAGCGTCAGGGAGCGTGTCAGTGAAAGAGCCGGTGCGGTGGTGGTGTGCTTGACGTACAACAATTGAGTACGTTGTTTCGAAGCCGTTGTGACCAGTGTGTGTGTGTGTGCCACCTGTGCACTGCAGTACAGTATTCCATATTTGGCACTATCCTTACCGTACCATGGAACGCTACACATTTGTAGAACTGAGGGACATGCATTTTGTCTACGGCCTTGCAGATGGCAATGGCCGAGCAGCTGCACGCCTTTATCGCGGACGGTATCCGGAGAGGCGACAACCCGACAGCAGGTTGTTTTCGAACGTGCACCGTACCCTTGGTGAATCGGGTGTGTTACGTGCAGGCCATCATGTCGGTCACCCAAGACATGTGCGCACCGCGGCGGTCGAGGAGGACGTACTTGCTCGCGTGGACGACACACCGTCCACTAGCACCCGTAGCATTGCACGTGCAGTGGGAGTATCACAGTCGACAGTGTGGCGTGTCCTTCATGATGATCTGCTGTATCCCTATCATCTGTTTGAATTTCTTCTTAACCGGAGATCCACTATGCCGCCAATGCATTGACTGCTGCTTGGTTTCCGGGGTGAATTGCGAAATCCACGTCTCATCGCCCGTGACGATCCTGTCGAGGAAATCATCGCCGTCATCATGGTACCGTTGCAGGAATGTCAGTGCTGCTCCTGAACGTTTCATTTTGTGTTCGGGTGTCAGGTTTTTCGGCACCCACCTGGCACACAATTTTTTGAACAGCAGGCGCTGCGTGACAATCTCATGCAACACGGATCGCGATATCTGCGGAAAAAGGCTACTCAACTCCGTAATCGTGAAGCGACGGTTCTCTACGATGCGCTGCCGCACCAGCTCAACCAGATCATCAGTGATGAGGGACGGACGCCCACTGCGCTCTTCATCATGGACACTTTGACGACCTTCCGAAAACTGCCGACACCAGCGACGCACCATCTGCTTACTCATAATGTTCGGCCCATAGACCTCACAGAGCTGACGATGAATGTCAATTGGCGCAATGCTTTGTGCATTCAGGAACTTTATCACCGACCGATCCTCGCATGCGGCGGGAGAAGGAATACGAGCTTCACACTTCGGACCACTGCTGCCTCGCTACTGGCGCCGGGCGGGATCTGTCCGCCTGGCATATGATTGATACGTCTTAGCTCTGCTCCGCATGCGCAATTTACACGGCTCATTATGTTTACTTTCACGGGAAAAAATAGGGAAACTTACTTTCTGGATGCGCCTCGTATACTATTCTAGAATACATTTCATTTTTGAATACGACGTAATTTCCAACCATATTCTACTATACATGATTGGTAGCATAGATGTCTATATAACTAAACCTGAAGAGGGAATTTATAATGAATACTGAAATTCTTTCGAAGAATGATGGCAATGTATCGAATGTTCTAACCAGCGACATTCATAATTTGTAATAGAATACCGATTTTCAGAACTGTGCATACGTTTTTTTGTTGTTTTTTTTTACTTATACAGGGGGCAATCAACATAGGAATAGTTACACTTTCATGAGATATATTGACTAGCTTATTTTCAAACAGTAGTACGAAACGTAACCATACTTAAGAAGAAAATAAAGGACACATTTCATAAACCACAAAAAACAAATAATACTTGAACACATTCAAATAATGTCAGTTAAGCTGCATACATTGCAAAAATACTCTGTAGGGAAACAAATTCCTTCACTACTGAATGTGGTATGTACATTCTCTCTGTAATTGAAGAATTCGCCGACAAAGAGTGCTAGCGACATTTCGTTTTACAAACATTTGAAAAAAAAAAATTTTTTAATGAAATTACGTACATAGACCTCAGTTGCAGACAGTATCATTTGTAAATTGCCTTGAATTTTTAAAGTATCTGATTCTCATAGATCGAAAAATTAGCTTACCTATTATAATTGTCAATTGGCTAGTACCATTAATATTAAGTTCCAGATCTCACCACCATCCCTTCGATTATATAGTTTGATTTAACTAATTTCAAAATGCTTACAATTTATTTTCAGTTCGTTATCTTATTCGCTGCCATTGTTGCTGCCGCTTCTGCTAGTGGATTGTTGTCGACTGGACCAGTGATCGCCAGCTACGTGGCTGCTCCTTACGCCGCTTCTTGGGCAGCTCCCTGGGCAGGTTCTTGGGGAGTTGCTCCCTGGGCATCCCATGTTTCAACTCCTCTGGTTGCCACCTATGGAGGAGCTCCTGTGACAGTCTCTCAGGCAGCTCCTGTGACAGCCCAAGCTGTTGGCGCTCCGTAAGTATGGCAGTTATGTATTCTAAATAGATTAGTAACTGATCAACGTTGAATCATTAGCTTATTTTCAGTTTCATTTTCAATTCTAGTTAAAATATAGCGTTTTGTTGTCTCTACTGATGCAGGGAATAGAACTGCAATCCGTCTTCTTATGAATAACTAAAAGTTGTTGATAATTCTTTCCATTTCGAAATGTTCTACTAAAATTTATACTTTCCTTTGCTGGGTCTCTAACAATATTAAATCGATGTTCACAGTGTCATGGAACTCATGGGGCTATTTGTTTGTCCTGTCGTAATAATAACAATGAGGAAAAAAGTGAAACAAAATTAAATCAGGTATGTTCAGTATTACGAAATGAAGGTTGAAATATTTTTCAAGATGGAAAGATATAATGTATTTGTCCTTATCCTTTATAAATTATTCCGGTTAGCTGACAGCGTTGAGTACTCGACTCACCATGTGTCGCCCGGAAGATCTAGATATCGAGCCTCTACCAAGTTATGGTTGTGTTTTTTTTAACCGCAATTCATTCTCCTCCACATCAATTATATACTATGATAAAACAGTGTAAAGTGACTATGAATAATATTTGTGTTAAAAATGAAATACTAATGTAGGAACATGTGTTGTACATCATTTTGTAAATATATATTTACCTAGGTATATACAATATAAGTTATTAAAACGAATGAAATAGATGGAGTATTTTTTAAATTCAGCAGTTTTGTAACTATAAATATACTAAATATGACTGTAGATGATATTAAAAAGATCAAGATTTGACATGTGTAGAAAGTTGTATAATGCTGTAACAAGTTAGAATACCAATTATTTATTTTTTACTTAATTTTTATTCTATTCACGAACAGATTGTTACGTATCTGTTAGAGACAGGAGTTACACGCTTCAATTTGCATATGTTCATTAGTTTTTGGGGAAAATGAGGAAACTTTGCATTTCAAGTATATGTGCTTCTGATTTCATTTCAGCTACGTAGCAGCCACCAGGGGCTCGGTCCACACTGCTCCTCTTGCAGGACACCTTGTTGGCAGCAAACAGATCAACACTGCCCCTGCTCCAGGAACCATCTAAAGGCACATTCCCTTATCAAATTATATCGGTTTAGAAATGACTACTTTCCTGCGCATTCTTTAGAATGAATAAATTATTAAAATGATCTATGACTGTTTTTGTTCTGCAATCCATAAATAAAAAAATACGTCAATGCAACCATACACTAATAAGTTACTGTTTCAGTTATAAGTATCCTATAAAACTTAATCTTACAAGAAAATTCAATTTCCTGAGATGTCTTTAGAATGTTGGTTTACCAAAATTATGGTTGGTTTCTGTTTCTCTTCCAATTTTAGCATGTCATTCTGGCCACTTCAGTGCCTGAATGCAATAAATATTTTCTAGAAACAAGAAATTCAGCTAAAGTTGCTTTACAAAAGGAGGAGAAGAGAACCAGCAACTGTATTTCATCTTATCTTATTCTCCTTCCTTGTTGATGATTTCGTGGATGTTAGTAGTCCAATATGGAGAGAGATTCGTCCTTTTAATTACAAGTAACTTATTCGATCTGTACCTCTCCCTTGTTTCATGTTGTTTAAACAGAAAATTTATTTATTTCTAATTTGGATTTAAGTCGCTCTTCTATCTTTCTGGTTATTCAAGGTGATGAGGATGAATGCGCGACTGATGAATGGGTGATTGGACACCCATAATTACACATCTATGCCTTAACTATAGTTCGAACCCGGAGCCTCTGCCTTCGTAGCCGGTTCAAAAAGAAACAAGTGTTTTGATTCCCATATAACTATCCGAGTAAAAGTCACATCAAATTTATATTTATTGTTTAAAAACAGGTAATCTATTTTATCTGTTCATGATTATGCAAGGTACCGAGTACTGCACTAATGTAAAAACATTAGTAAAGTCAGCAAATTATTTAGCTTGTAAATATTCCGACGCATTAGGTTCTTGGAAAATGATGGCAATAATACTTTTTTGTTAATTAATTAAAACTGTTAATCATAAAATAAATATAAGCTTGTGAAATAAAGGAGTATTAAATTCTTTAATGAGACAAAAGTCAGTACTAATTTTTGCTATGGATATCTTAGGGGGTACGCGTTTTCTGTTTTCTCGCAAATATTACAAATGAGTATATACTAGGAGAATAACAAGTTCGTTTTCCCAATGAAGGAATGGATCCAAATTTTGTCCAACGATGCCAAATTTCCCCTCCAGAAGCTGAAATATCTAGCTACAGTTCTGTGCAATATGTATATAGATGTACCACTACAATTTCTTAAAAAATAAACTCTTCAATAGCGTATTTAGTCGGATTCTTTAACAAGCAGTGTCTTCCCGATACCATTTTGACAATAGATTAATTTCTGCATACCTATATAAATGTCATCATAATTTCATTTTCTAAATTCCCTAAATTCACCTCGTTTTGAAATATTTTCGTTTCAGTTTACATTTGGTGAAACGATAATAGGCTAAACGAGAATTGTGATTTCGAGATAATGAAGGTCAGGTATTAAATTACATTATCATGTACTAATAAGCCATTAGGCAAAAACAAGAATAGGCGCACGGGAATACATGGAAACAGGAACATTCATACTATTTTCATTTAGACTACACTGCATTTTCCTAATGCAACAATTAGGAAGTAGTAAAAACTACTGTCGATTAAATGCCAATACTTCCCGAAAGACAGCGTGGTCGTCCGGATAAAGTACAAAAGAAAAAAGGCAATATTCAGAATTGACGAATCTCTACACGAAATATATTCTTGCTTGTCGGATTTACATATATTGGGATTACTGATACACCACAATTCATTTGTATGCCTTGATATACAGCATCAAACAAATGACCTCCATCGACGTCGATAATTTTCTGCAGATCCTCCCGGATGCTCATCATGACGTCCTGAATCATGTAGTGTGAAATAGCTTCAATCTCTTGTTGGGTTGTCGTTTGTAAATGTCTAATATCCTGAAGTCGCCGGAAGAAAACTTGGCCTTTGATATAAACCCAGAGAAAAGTCTCTGGCTTAAGATCTGGAGACATGGCAAACCAAAGGATACCCTCAAATCTTGATCCCTTAATTCTGAAATTGATTGATTCATTGATTTGGTTTATTTTGCTTCGCTTTTACGCCATTCTTGGCTAATCGCGAAGATAAGGATGAATGGTGATAGGATGAAATGGCTGAAAGGACAATCATAAACATACAGGAACGACACAACACTAACCCCGCAGAGGATTACACTGGCCGTGAGTCCAGATGTTAGAGCCACGTTACTCTTGAAAATGTAGTCCATGATGTAATGGAAGGGAGGTTGACATTTGGGTGTCTTCGAAAAGAATCATCCCTCAGACTTCAGTTAATTTGGGAAAAAACTTCTTCAGTTTGTCCATTGTGGGTTGTAGTCCGGCCTTGCTGGAGCCATGTTGTCTGGAGAGTATCATTTTTTTTTATGACATGTACCCATACAACTCAGCGGTCATTTGCACGATACAACGGTGCACAGCTATTACATTTTTCCTGCGCACATAGGCTTAACACGCAACTGTACTTAATTTATTTAATTGATTGATTTATTTGATCTACTTTACTTCGCTTTTCTTCCACTTTTGGCTAATCGCGAAGATGATGATGATATGATGAAATTGATGAAGGAGACACTCATAAAGAAAGAAAAACAATGCCCGGACCCCAGGCATCGTATCGCGCTACGCTAACAACGCGCCTGTAATGCCCATTGATTCATCACAAACTAAATGCCGTGGCATACTTGTGTGTTCTGGTTGGTTAAGACAAGTAGCGTCCTGTGGCAGATACACAGATACACACACAACAATAGACCAATATACACACCAAAAGACATACCCATACAATTTTCAAAACAATATACATGTATAAGGAGCTTTAAAAATAGTGGTTTTTTATGTTTCTTTTTATGTGTGTGGGTGTGTCTGTGTGTGTATGTGTGTTAAACCTGACATCACGAATAACTGAAAGCCTAAGTTAAACAGTTTACGGAAGGCCGTCTTACTTCTAAGCAAAACATTAAATACAATGGAAAATAATTCTATTTAAATTTCTTTGGAAATAATTATTTCTCTTTCAGGACATGTTTGATAGGCTAGTTCTTATTCTGGAATAGAAGAATACATAACTATTTGAATTTTTATTTATATTATTAAATTGGAAAGTAAGTAATAAAAGTGGAAGAAAGGATGTGTTTATAATTACGTCACTTCCTAAAATACCAAGAATGTGCATTTGAAAGGATTGAATTTCAGTTTCAAGGCTATTGAATGGAATTTTTCTCGACCCTGTAACTATATATACGCCGGCACAAAATTATATCTCTACTTCAGTTTAAGTATACAAACACAGAAGCATTCATTCACCATGAAGGTAAACTGAAAATCTATTTTGTCTTGTAGCTTTCCAAATATATACTTGTTTTCCGTCCATTCAATGTAAACGAAGGCGTGCATACATCCGTGGCAGAATGGTTAATTATCGTTAAATAAAACAGTGAGAAGAATTCAAATGTGAATAACCAAAATGGTAGTAGATACTAAATTAAGAATGGAGCAACGTGGGGATTATTCCATATTTCCATCATAAGACTGCACTTATGATTTCAGATGCAAACCAATTGTTGATAAAATGAAATATTCTAGAATAAATTTCATATGTCCCTACAACAGAAATGCCAAACCATGTTCAACTATCTATAATTGGTGACATAGAACTTTTCAAAAATTTTAACTTGAAGATAGAGCTTAAAATCAAAACTGTTGCCAAAGTAATAGAAGTTATAATCCGTGATATTTATGATTTACTATACTATTTATATTTTAAGAACTGTGTATCAGTTCTTTTGTATACGTACAGGGGTTAATAAAATATTTGTAGTTACATTTCCATGAGATATATTGAATAGCTTATTTTCAAACTGTGCAAACGTATTACAGAAAACTTCCATAAGAAAGGAAATAAAGGACGCATTACACAAACAAAAAAGCAAATATTTCTTAAACATATTCAAATAATATCAGTTGGGAGTATCAAGACCACACGATCCTTTAATGGGTCGAAGAACAACATACAACTAGCAGAAGGCATTTAGAGCGTATACAGAGATTTTTGGATTTGTTTTCAATTTCAAAAGTCCGTTTCCTCACAGGTTGATAATATGGTTTGGCACTATCTCGCCCAGACCTCCTCAATTAAAAGGTTTGTCTCAGTTCATCATGAATCCCTACCTATTTCATTCCAGTGCGTTATCGTATTCGCTGCCATTGTTGCTGCCGCTTCTGCCAGTGGATTGTTGTCGACTGGACCAGTGATCGCTAGCCACGTGGCTGCTCCTTACGCCGCTTCTTGGACAGCTCCCTGGGCAGGCTCTTGGGCAGCTCCATGGGCAGGTTCTTGGGGAGTTGCTCCCTGGGCATCCCATGTTTCAACTCCTCTGGTTGCCACCTACGGGGGAGCTCCTGTGACAGTCTCTCAGGCAGCTCCTGTGACAGCCCAAGCTGCTGGCGCTCCGTAAGTATTGGCCGTTAGGAATTCTAAATAGATCCTTAATTAACCTGCGATAAATATTGAATTGGATTTAGCATTTTCATTGAATACATAACATTATGAGATTTCTGAAGAAGTATCTGGAAGAAAAATGCAATTCATCTTTTTTGAGAGTTCTAAAAAAATAATATTCCTTGTATTTTCAAATTGGTTTACACAAACTTTGCTGATTAGCTGTCTGCAAGAACACTAAATGATTTGTTTTTCAATCAAAGTTATACTGAAATCAGAAATTGTACCTGAGAGCACTTGTTGATAATACTGAAATATGAATTTATAAATTTACATGGAGCCATGAATGATTAAATCTTTCGTAAAGATATTTTAAATTATCGTTTAACTAAGCGAGACGCATGGTAGAACAGAGGTCGCTGAAGGTTCGGGGGTCGGTTTCTGTTGTGGACATCAATTACATTAGTTAATTAGCATTATGTCATATGGGTGCGATTATCTGCAAGTGATAGAAAATGGACCTAAGACAAGAAAACAAACAAATAAAAATCTACAGGATTTCTTCCCTCCGGGACCCGGTTGAGGCACAAGTGGTTCGGGTCTCACTTTAAACTGTAGGTTCAGTACCTGATTAGCCTCACAGTGCATAAAGTGTACTTACAACACCAAATCAGTTAATCAATCTTCCCTCAAGGATATAATCTACCATCCCAAGGCAGACAAATGAAACACTTGGATTTGTTATTTTACATAAGAATTGTGTGTCATAGTAAAAGTCAATCTCGTATATACGGTGAGTCACATAATTATTCGGACAGATAAGGTTTCTGAATATTTACTGACGTAGTCGTGATATAATACGATGATAAATGTTTAATATTTATTTAACAAATAAAACTCAATATGAGCACACTGTTAATTATCTTCAATTAAGATTAATATAATATATTAGTAAAATATTTTCATTAAACAAAACAAACATTTTTTGTGGGTTAAACAAAATTATTCGGACACATGGAAGGAGAAACAGGAAAACACGCTTCAAAATCAACGAACAGAAATGTCAGTATCTGGTAGGCATCCGTTTCATTTTTAACACCTCGCATAAACGATTTGGCATACTTTCTACCAATTTTCTGCTGTACACTGGCGATATGTTGGCCCATTCATGTTGAAGTCTCTCCTTGAGGTCTGCCTTCGAGGTTATAGGTGTTTTCCTCACTTCTTTTTCCAACTTACACCAGAGGTGCTCAATGACGTTCAAGTCTGGAGACTGCGGTGGAGGATGGAGCACTTTTGGGCAGTTGTACAATAACCATTCTTGTACTACGCGGGAAGTGTTCTTCGGGTCATTATCTTGATAAAACATAAAGTTACAGAGAATGCCCATCATTTCAGCACTAGTCTTTAGATTTTATTTCAGAATGTCAAGGTAACGGTACCTGTCCATTGTCTGTTCGATGAAAGCCAATTTACCAACGACTTGGGCCGACATGCAACCCCAAACCATTACGTGACCACCCCCGTGCTTCACTGTTGCTTGCAAATTTTTCCCTCGGAGCTCCTCATTTGGTTTACGCCACACTGTTACCCTCCCATCTGACTCACAAATATTGAATTTACTCTCGTCAGTGAAAATTACCCGATTCCACCATGTCTGATCCTTTCCTAAGTGTTCCTTTGCGAACACCAGTCTTTTTGTCCTGTTTGGCTTACTTACAAATGGTTTTCTCCTGGCTACACGACCATGATAGTTTGCCCTTCTGAGCACTCTTCGTATAGTTTCAGGATGACTATGCTTTCCACACTCCTCAGCTACCTCAGCACACACCATTGGAGCACTCATCTTTGTTTTTTTTTAATTTCTCCTCACAATTGCTGTCTCTTCTCTGGGGGGAAAAATTCTTAGTCTCCCTGTATGACCGTGGGACTCGATCCTGTCTTCATCTTTAAATCGCTTAATAATATCTGCAACTGTACTTTTTTTCATTTTCAACATTGAGGCTATTGCACGGTAAGTTTTACCCTTAGCGTGGTGCCATATCACTAACTGACGTTGTTCAAATGAACTTTCCTTTCCTCTTCGCTCCATTTCTACATAGAAAATGTTCTTATATCACAACTTTGTTAAACAAAACGCGATCGTAATTGCTACAGAAACCTACAGAAACCAGAGTTAATATATATGAACAGAGTATCAATCAATTCGTAAATCGAAATTGTCACTGTATCGCAAACTTACGTTAACATTTACTATGTGTCCGAATAATTTTGTGGCACTATTTTTGCAACGGTAGGGATTCATCCTTCGTTATATTGTTGCTGATGTTCGTTTTTTAACTTTTTATCGTCCAATTTTGTGCTAAACATGCCATTTTTTAAACGAAAATAAACTTCAACGCTGTACACAGATTTCAATCCCTTCCCGCTCTTAAACGTTACAAATTTACTGTGTGTCCGAATAATTATGTGACTCACTGTGCATACACACACAGAGGCACGCAATTCATATTGATTACCAGCATTTGATTTAAATAAAAAAGAAATGAAAAGTAAGATAATAAGGAAAACCACCAGACTACAGCTTAATTGGTTATCAATGAAAGTCACGTAGAACATATTTCCGTATTAAATGCACACTATTCATAAATGACACAATTTTCTAACTATAACCCACCAAATATAATCAGATAATAACCAATGGGCAAAGATAAAACAAATTCCAAATAGTGTCTTGTTGAAAGAAAGAGTCAATAAGGATACAAATGCTATTCATTTTTTATTTACTTTGTCATTCACAAACATGGTTTCATTAATTTTAGTTGAGCCAAACATTGAAATTCAAGTATATATTTTTTTTCCAAACAGAAAATCTACATAATAATAAATCATAATAATAAAATCTCTTGTAATATGTTCATTATAATTAAGAATAAAGTGTCAATTTATGCACCTCACTGATCACTTATCATTATATTCTGTTTCCTTTGCAGCTACGTAGCAGTCACCAGGGGCTCCGTCCACACTGCTCCTCTTGCAGGACATCTTGTTGGCAGCAAACAAATCAACACCGCTCCTGCCCCAGGAACCATCTAAAGACTTAACAACAAACTTTACTTCGGCTTAGGAAGGAATACTTTTCTGTGCATTTCTTTTGAATGAATAAAGTATTGAAATGACCTATGATTATTTCTCTTCTATTCCTAAATGCATATTTATTTAAATACGTATAACTGAATGTTGTGGTATTCAAACGAAATATAATTCTAAGTTTTATTTGTTACTCAAATCTTAACCATTAAAGTCAAATATCGTGAGACTAGACGAGACTTGAAAATCATACATAGTATTCGTAAATAATATCTTATACTGAATTAATTTGTCTTGGAATAAAATGTTCACATACATAAGTTTTCTATTCTAACACGAAAAGTAGGTGTTATAACTTTCTTCTAACAGTTCTTACATTCTTCTCTCTCTTCTTCATCATTCTCCTGTATATTTTTTTTCCCATTCTACCGCTACCACTTTCGAATTGTTTTAAAATTGCTTTTGAAATAGATATTAAAACTCTAAAATGTATTGCTGATCTAGTGAATTAAAAACATCTCGAGATAAACGTGAATATAAGATGACACATCAATGACATATCCAGGATCGAACTATTCCCGAATTTTGGTTTACGGAAATTAAAATGTATGTATCTCTAATTTTCATACTACTTTAACCTGTAACACGTCAGTTTCTTGAACGTTGAACTAATCCAAAAACCATTCCCAAGTAACATGAAATATATATATATATATATATATATAATACTAAATTTTATTAAACTATGAAAAGATAATATAAAATGTAAGAAAACCTGTTTTGTCCTTCTGTATTTCGCCTTCTTGCCATAGATCTAAAAAGAGGCGATGCCAACATGTCGGAAATCAAACAATACCGCCTGCCAACTGTTTAAAAAGAATTATAACTGATGAAGTGGTAAAGGCTCTTAATATTTATGTTAAATTGTCATATAAGTTTTACCTAATAGATGATGTGTGTGTATAATCCAATTAAAAGACTAATGATTACGCGACCTTTGCAGGTTAAAGTACCGCGAGCGCGACAGGGAAAATGTTTACACTGTCATCTAAATAATAAATGTCCAACTTGAACCGATCTCACCAACGAAATATATGCAGCGACGTGCAGTAATCTCGGCACAAATACATACATCCTACTAATTATATTTAAAAATAGGCAATTATATTATTTTGCTCCATTTGCCTATCAATACTGACATTTAAAATACTTTTTCAGCAGCCTGATTCCGTTAAAAACGTTCTGGTTAGACCCAGGCATGCACGCTCACACATGTTTATACACAAAAAATAAAACATTCAAATGCTGACCAAGTTAACATTTATTGTAGAAAAAAAATCTAATAAATTCACAATAGTAAGAAAATTATTGTGAGTCTTTGTCTGAAGAAGACCCTGTTAGAGGGTGGAATTGAATTGAAAAGTCTTTTTATTTACTACAGAGCGAGATTCAGCCTTGGGCTGCTCTACCACCTAACTCTGGTGAATAAAAGTTACAATACAAATATTTATAATACTGAAATCAAATATATAACATAACATGAATGAATTTGACATAAATGAAAGATAATAAAATTATAAGAGAATGCAATGACAGATACATTAACACACACACACACACACATACACACGTGTACATACGCAATTTCCA
Organism: Lepisma saccharinum; assembly: GCF_977018435.1. Taxonomy (NCBI): domain Eukaryota; kingdom Metazoa; phylum Arthropoda; class Insecta; order Zygentoma; family Lepismatidae; genus Lepisma; species Lepisma saccharinum. Next base: position 123,620,576 of record NC_139229.1, read on the forward strand.
ATCCAAACCTTTGCAGACTAGAGGGAGAAGGAGCCTTCAAAACTGACAGCAGAGTGCCAGGGAATGTCGATTTTTCGCCGACCTCTAGTATTGTATGGATGTATGGAATTTCTAAATGTCAGTTTCTCGAGGAGATAGCTAGGTGTTTGCAATTTTAATACCTTATATATTGTAGAACACTGATGCAGTAGACGTCGTCTAGACATGTTACATTTTAGTGAATATTTTTTCTACAATAAATTTTACCTTGGTCAGCATTTGAATGTTTTATAACATGGAAACAAAACTTAACAGTGTTAAAATGTATACGCGCACACAAACAGACAGAGACACAGGGAAGTTTAAGAAAGCCCTCTTTGGAAACATTAAGCACATGAAAGAAAGGGCTTGCGTTCCAACTCCGAATTCTACAGTATGAATGACTGTTTATGATTCTGCTTCATCAGTTCTTTAGCCATTTTTATTGTCACAAATGAAGCTCGAAAACCAGAAAAGTGATGAAAAATTGTGAAAATTTTAATCAGCGTAGAAAGGAAACTGATAAGATCTTTTTGTGTTATTTGCCCACTGTACAATCTTTCACTGGAGCATTACTTTACTACAGAGTCTCCACCCAAAATCGGGCATGCAGTCGAAAAGCTGCTATAATAGAATAGCTCCTACGAGGCATTCTGCTGCTGTTTGTATTGAGGGCGTGAGAAGCACGCGAAAACGAGTGTCGCTTATGAATTGTGTCTTCGGCAAGACAAACAATTTTGTACTTCGAAAAGAATTTGATACGTGAGATCGATTAATCTATCACTGGTAGACTCGCTACTCCTCAGTGCACGTCGGTGGATATAAATGCGTTTCAAGTGCTTATGATTTCATGAAATAAACATGTCACATTCCTTTAACAAGAGTTAGAAGAACGTTTTGTTTCATGTTACAAAATATATGATAAATGTACTTCGATTTCCTATAAATATAGTGAGAATGTCCATCTCCAATTATGCCTCCCCGATAGCGCCTTGTAATCAAGGGGTTCCGGGTTCGATACCCGGTGGAGGCACATAGTGGTTCGGATCCCACTTTAAACTGTAGGTCTAGTCCCAATTAGCCTTACTGTGCATAAAGTGGACATAAAACACAAAATCAATCAATCAATCAATCCATCTCCATTTTGCGTCTACTACTTCCTAGAGAGATTCACCATAAGACATTATCTATTTGTTACATGTTACTCGAAATACAGAGTTTCTCTCGGGAAATAATGCAAAAGAAAAAGGCAATATTCATATGTTAAACCTGACGTCACGAATTGTTTAGAAGAAAGCAATATAGAGAATAAAATGGAAATTAATTATACTTGATTTACTTTGGAAGGACAAGGACAATTGTATTTCGCTTTTAGTACCTATATGTTCGATAGTTAGTTATGAAGTCTTCTGGAATAGAAGACTGCATAACTGATTACATTCTTATTGAGATTATTTGAAGGAGCGGGTAATAAATTATAAAAGTGGAAGAAAGGATATGCATATAATTAGGTGACTTCCTAAAATTTCAGGAATGCATGAAAAGCATTTAATTTCCGTTTGAAGGCCATGGAATGTATTCTTTCCAGTTTCTGTGGCTATATATACATCGGCACAAAGTTATATCTTTACTTCAGTTTAATATACAAACACAGAAACATTCATTCACCATGAAGGTAAGCTGAAAATCTATTTTATATTTTTATTTTACAAAACTCTGCTTGCATAAAGAGATGATAATTAAGTATAAAAGGAAAGCGAGGATAATCATTGAAAATCAAGAAGAGAAAATTTAGTAATATAAAAGATTTCATTATTCCCAGACAGCAAGCAATCAGCCCAGCCAGGAAATGCTTATGTCAGTTATTGCCGAGTGGGATTTTTACTTAGGAGGATAAGCAGGAAGTGTGCGAGTAGGAAGGATGACACCTGAATAACTGGGGATTGTTATGTGGAGAGAGGGGAGATAAATAGTTGGGCGAAAAGAGTGAAGGGGGAATCGGGAAGTCGATGGTGAAGCAGGAATGGAAGACTATCTCCGGAGTTCCAAGGAGATTCGATTCAGGTCTATCACTGAGACCTATCCTATCTTTACTTTCATATCCAAATATGTGCCGGGTCTAACCTTGACGATGTAAAACGCATTTGAGTGTGCGAGTCCTTTAAAGTTATTTTAAAGTTGTGTTCTCACCTCTCGCAGCCGCGGCCACAGAGACTAAAATTGGTAAACGCTGTAAGTGCCATAATAATTCAAACACCGTTTCCACGTTAAACTGTGAAATGTGCCATGCTTTATAATGTGGTAAATGTGAAATGTGGCTGGTAGCCTTCTAAGTAGTTCAAAGGGTGTGTAAAGAGGTCACTAGTGTGCACGTTCTTACGGGCTGATGTGCGGAACGATGCGTTTTCCCAACACTTTCGCTTCTGGCACTTACAACGTTTACCACTTTTAGTCCTCATTTATAATTAGAGAGTCAATAGGATCGAGCTTACACACCCCAGGAAATCAATCCCAGTACCGAGAGTATGTTACCCAAGGAGGCGAGCGGGGTTTTAAAGGATTCAGGTAACTGAAAGTACGATACGCTTGTTTTACGTAGAAAAGGTAACATAAACGAAAACGTCCATACCTGCATGGTGGAACGGTTAGCTCATAACATCTTACAAGGCCAGTGCTAAATCTATTGAATTTATTCATGAATAAATTTCACACGTGCGTACACATTGATCTCAAACCATATTCTACTATGTATGATTGGCAGCACAGATTTTTATAAGAAACATTGAATGAATGAACCATTTCAAAATGAAATTACATGGATGTCAGTTACAAACAGTATCATTTGAGGATTCTCTTGATTTTTAAAAGTCTGAGTTTCTCACAGATCGAAAATGTAGCTTAACACTAGCTCGACACCATCCATTCAATTATAATGTTTGCTTTAGATGATTTTGAATCCCTTCCTATTTACTTCCAGTGCGTTATCGTATTCGCTGCCATTGTTGCTGCCACTTCTGCCGGTGGATTGTTGTCGACTGGACCAGTGATCGCTAGCCACGTGGCTGCTCCTTACGCCGCTTCTTGGGCAGCTCCCTGGGCAGGCTCTTGGGCAGCTCCATGAGCAGGTTCTTGGGGAGTTGCTCCCTGGGCATCTCATGTTTCAACTCCTCTGATTGCAACCTATGGAGGAGCTCCTGTGACAGTCTCTCAAGCAGCTCCTGTGACAGCCCAAGCTGCTGGCGCTCCGTAAGTATTGGCAGTTAGGAATATTGAATAGATCCTTAATTGAGTAGCATTAAATGATTAGCTATATTCAGAACATTCATATTAAATTTAGTATTGAGCTCTTTATTTATTTATTTTATTTATGCTTTGCAAGTCTATAGAAGGTTGAACCTCCAATTACAGAAGGCGTATAGAGTGTTTAGTTAATACAATGCAAATTACATGGAATATACAAACACATATTTATTTACGCATGTACACGTAACACGTGACAACATACATACACTTATGTACATACATTTAAGCAAGAAGTAATTCATAAGTATTACACACTGTAAAGGTAACATTTATATTTAACAATCCATATTCTATCAAAATTTCTACACAAATATCTAAAATGAAATTACACCCATCTTCTCATATTTAAGTTAATTGTAATTGAGAAGGAAGAATGATAAATTTATACATTTCAGTTATCATTATTTTCTGTTTTCATTGCAGCTACATAGCAGTCACCAAGGGCTCCGTCCACACTGCTCCTCTTGCAGGACATCTTGTTGGCAGCAAGCAGATCAACACCGCCCCTGCCCCAGGAACCATCTAACGAAGTAACATCAAAGTTGCCTGGTCAGCTTCAATCGGCTTAGGAAGGAATACTTTTCCGTGCATTTCTTTTCAATGAATAAAGTACTAAATTAATATACAAGGGTCGTTCAAGGTTGACCGGGACTTTTATTTCTAGACAGGAAATATACATACATAGAAGCACCAAACTATGTCAGTTTTTCAAAGTATTCCCCCTGAGCATCCAGACACCGTTGCCGTCGTTGTGGAAGTTCCTTGATGCCTTTGGCGTAGAAAAAAGTAGGTTGGTGTCGTAACCACTGCAGGACAGCGTTCTTGAGTTCCTCATCTGTCTGGAAGTGCGTCTCGCCCAAATGCTCTTTAAGTGCCTCAAACAAGTGGAAATCACTGAGGCATAAATCTGGACTGTAAGGACTGTGTGGTAAAACCTCCCAGTGCACGCTGGCCAGTGTTGTTTGAGTCAAATGGACCGTGTGGGGCCTGGCATTGTCATGGAGAAGAATGACGTGTTTCGACACCATTCCAGGTCTTTTCTTCCGAACAGCCCCACGTACAGCACCGTGAAGCAGTGTTAAGTAATACTTGGCATTAATTGTGGCACCCTTCTCCACATGGATAACACCTTTCATGTTTCAGAAGACTGTTCCCAAAATCTTACCGGCAGACGGCAGCGCCTTGCTTTTCTTGGGTGGAGGGGAACTTTTATGACACCATTCGTACACTCTTGCCCGTGACAGTGTTTGTTCACCATACTGTGCTTGCAGTCTACGCCAAATTTGAGCAGGTTTCACCTTCTCCTTCACGAGAAATTTCATTATACACCGCTGTTCCACAGCAACAGATACACTACTTGCCGCCATCTTTGTTTACACTACTGCGCATGCGCCAAATGTGTCGCAAAGGATCATGATTACTCGCAAGGAATCATGGTCTGTCCTGCCCTAGTAATGCAGCCCTACATTGATTCATTAATATTTTACGCACGAAAGTCCTGGTCAACCTTGAACGACCCTTATATGATTATTTTTCTTCCATTCCTAAGGATTCTAAATTATTATTTGCTACTAAAATCATAACCGTTAAAGATGAACATTGGTAAACGAGACTTGAAAATAATATAATGAATTTGAAAAAATATACTGAATTAATTTGTTTCTGAATAAGACCATGTTTATGTACCTAATTTCTCTATTTTAACCCGAAACAGGTTCTTCAAACAGACTGTTCTTCCAACACGTTTTTCTATCTCTTCTTCATCATTTTCTTGTATATGTTTGTTTTCTATTCTATCACTACTACTTTCCCTTTTTCTAAATTCTATTTTTCAATTTCTATCGCTGATCTACTGCATTAATGAAACTCTAGATAAATACCGTGCATGTTGTAAGATTGCATATTCTAATTAGAATTTGCTACTACTTCCTGTGTTAGTACTGTGCCTCCTCGTGGCTTATTTCAAATTACCAAGGCTACTTTCATGAATATTATTTATATTTAAATGCGTGTATGTAATTTAAAGATGTTCATTTTACAAACAATATAAGTGTAGTTATTGAAGATTAGGCACCACATGGTTGCCTAATCTTTAATAATTAATATCTCTACGCTGGGAGCAACCTGGCAACGTTGAAGTCTATTGTGTTTCAAAGGCAACAGATCCCTTTGCAGTAGCACTGGCAGAGACGATTCCACGCAGTTAAAACAGCTACAGGGAAAAATCAGGCGTGGCCATGCCGTGTCGGTGGCTCAGTAGTTAGAGCAATGGCACGGTATGCCAGAGACTCGGGTTAAGAGTCCAGGTCGAGCCTGCATTTTTCACTGAAAATTCTTACGTAATATAAGTGTACATTGAACCGGCCCTTGTCGATAATACGAGATATATTGAATTACAACAATGTGCTGCAGAGATCTTTGACTTCAAGATGGAGCCTATCAATGCACTTGTTGAGAACAATTAGTAACAATGTTACTATCATTTCCGTCTGCTTGCAGGGGTGAATTTACGTTAAGATTCTCTTCCATTGTATAGTAAGCTGCTTACTGTAAACAGGCAGTGATTGGATTAAAATGTATAGATATCCTAGTGTGAACTCTAATTAAAAATTAACCAGTAGACCTACATAAAAACGAGTTACATCAAAATTTAGCTTATTCAATTCTGCGTTAAGCTATAGTAACAAATATTTATTTTCTAGTTTGCCTTCAATTTTTTATTCTCATGAGATCAAAAAAGGTACCGGTTGTTCGTCAAACCGTGAAAACTGCGGGCTCTTACTGCGAGTGGTGTCGCCACGTTCAAACACATCTTTACTCCGTCGAATAAAAATCTATATAAATTCGGTTTCGCAATGAGAATTTACAATGATAATGAAATTTAAATACATATGCAAAGACCTTCCATCAAGGCCATGATCGTATTTGTAGGACTACCCGGTGCTAAGAAACAGTTGTTTCAAAAATTGATAGCCCTTCTTTTTGGCCGATTTTCAAAAATCGAAAATTAAATAATTGTGTTTAAAACCTTTCTACCAGCACTATATTTAAATGTCATCACGATCGGCCAATAAGGTTTTCTATTTATAGAATTTCAAAGAGCGGTCGTTTGGAAAACACCGAAAAAACTGGCACTTTCTGTTCTAGTGACGATAAAAAATCGAAGGCATACTCCAAAAAAAATAGTTACCGTAGCTTAATGCAGAATTTAATAAGCTAAATTTTGATGTAAATCGTTTACAGATAGGTCTACTACTCGATTATTCATATTTTTTTATCCGACAGTATGTGTTCATTCCGCAGTTTTCAAATAAATCTTCGACATTCTGAAATAGCATCTCATTTCATTATTTTAAAAGAAATTGCAAGTTTAATGATAGACTTCAAAGTGAATTTCTGTTTTTTTATTAAAATCTGTAAAGAATATATGGGACTGTACATAATAGTTATGGTGTACATACATACTTTGATTGGTCCAATCACCCCGCTTCCCAACAAGCTTCCGCTCTGTAGCGTCCCGGATTCTCACTTATGAAATATAACAACCCTAGACAAACAACATTGTTGAAGGTTGGAATAGAATAGAATACTAAATATTGCTGTCATTAGAGCACATCCCAACGTATATACTTTTATTAATGTCTTGGAGGAAGATTCTGACTTGCAAGGTTTTTGTTACGACATAACAACACCAAACCTAAACGGAAAGAAACTGCAAATTAGCACAATTAGCATTCATGAGAGAAGAGAATACAGTTTGAAAAAACTCCGGGAAAACGTAAATTTAAAAAAAATTGTTGAGGTACTTGGCTTAAATTCAGAAATTGATACTTGGAATTAGAGAGGAAAAGAATCAATACATGAAGAATTCCGAATGGAAGTAAATTTGTAGAAAACGCAAAGAAATTAAATAAATATATTTTTTTTAAAATACAAAAAATTTTGGGAATAATAAACAAACCACCACATCCCCGGATTATCAACCAGTTTAATTCGACGTTAGTGTCCAAAGTTTCGAGAGCTTACATTGCTCTCATCATCAGGGTTTGATTAATTGATTGATTGATTTGCTTTATTTTACTTTCGATTCTTGTGCCACTTTTGGCTAATTTGCGAATATAGGGAAGAGTGATGACATGATTAAATTGATGAATGGACGCTTATGAGCATCCATGCCAAGGCCGGGATCCGAACCCGGGACCCCTGCTTTCGTAGCGTGATGTGCTAACCACTCCGCCACGCGATCCGGCTCATCATCAGGGAATCTCACTCAATGATGAAAACAATGTATGCGCTCGAGACGTTGGACACTATAATTTAGCCTGCTGATAACCCAAGAAAGAGAGAGATTTTTGTCTGTTTTTACGTTATTATAATTGCATTCCTTACTGAAAAAAGAAACTGTTACCATTAATTTGTTAACGCACAGAACACTCATTTCGTAAATAACAAAGACTTGAGTGTATCCTGTTATTATAAATGTAAATTTTGTAAATTTTGCAATAACCCCCTTACCCTCCACTAGCCTCCACTAGCTACGAAATGAAAGGGAATCGATATTTTATCATTCCCTATAGGTGATAGACTAAAGCACCTAAAAGAACGGATTTCAATTTGTCCAGTACCAGTGATTTGGTGGGGGGAGTAAAAATGAACATCTCCAGGTTTGCTTCCGGCAGAGTCTCTACCTAAAACTAGTCAGGCGGTCGAAAAGGTTGCTATAATAGAGTAGATTGTACCGAAGGGTGGGAAGCTCGTGAAAGAGTGTCGCTTATGAACTATGGCTTCGATAAGACAAAATATATTGCGATTTGAAAATATTTTGATATGTAAGATCGATTGCTTTATCGATGCTAGATTCGCTACTCCTCAGTGCACCTCGCTCAATATTAGTGTATTTAAAGTGCTAATGTTTTCATAAAATAAACAAGCCACATTCTTTTATCAACTGTTACAAGCATGTATTGTTTCATGTTACAATACATAATAAATACACTAGTTTCTCACATAAATATAGTGAATACGTCCAGACATTATGATTAGTTTCATAACAATTTTGACATTCAAAATACTGTTTCAGCAGCCTGTCCCCGTTACGGACTTTCAGGTTAGGACCATGTACGAAGCATACACACACACACACACAAATACAGAGAGAGCGAGAGAGAGAGAGAGTGGGGGAATTTTTACAAAGCGCTCTTTGAAAAGAAAAAAACAAATGGAGCGGAGGTCTTGAATTCAAATTCGCAGTATAGCATAAAATGTCTGTTCATGACTATTTCATAAGTTCGATGAGTGAGCCATTCTTATTGTCGCAGTTAAAGATCGAAAAGGAGAAATGTGATGTTAATAGTAAAAATATTAATTATCACAGAGAGAAAACTTATTGGATTTTTTGAGTAATTTGACCCTTATTTTCAAATGAATCATTATTCCACTATTTCACTACAGTCGAAGTACAATACCCCTTCCTTCCAATACCCGTATGCACAAATTGTAGATTTCTGTGCTTATCAAAATGTATTGGTCATCTCTCTTACTTTCGGGCAAGATATTAGTATGTTTAAAGAAAATTGTAGTAAAGCGAAAAAGACAGGGTTTTGTCTCTTTTTATGTTATTATAATTAGATTCCTTACTGAAAAGGGAATTCATATCCAGTAATTTTTCACCACACATACACAAGACACTTACTTTCTAATTTCACATATCATTGACTTGAAGCCGTGTAAGTGTATCCTGTTATTATAGATAAACATGATGTGTAAAACTATAGTGTAGATATTGCAACTACTGCCCTGAGTTACATGAATGAAATTAACGGAAATCGAGGAAAATCGCTTCTTGAGGGCCACTGGGTTTGAGTTTGGTGTTGCGGTTGGGGAAGTAGAAATGAAGTTCTCCCTTTTTTTTTTCTCTTACTTCGGTGTCTCTACCTAAAACCGACCAGACTGTTGAAAAGGCTGCTAAAGTAGCTCCTTCCAGCTTGCCTGCTGCTAATCGTACCGCAGATGATAAACGCGTGGGAGTTTCGGTTATGAACAAGACAAAGAATATTGAGATTCGAAAATAATTAGATATGTGAAATCGATTGATCTATCACTGCTAGACTCGCTACTCCTCAGTTCACGTCACTGAATGTACGTAAATGCATTTCAACTGCTTATTATTTCATAAATCATAATTAAAGCCAAACATAGAGCCAAATTCTCTACACATAATTTGTACAGAATTTGGTCAAACAAGCCAAATTATTTTAACAAATGTTACAAGCATGTTTTGTTTCATGTTACAAAACATAATAAATGTACCTTTTCTTTCTCCTATAAATATAGTTAATCTGTCTATACTAATTGCGTCTACAACCCCCTGTAGAGGTTCTCCATAATACATATGTTATTCACATGATATATAACTGATTACATTTTATTCAAATTATTTGATAGAGTAGCTATACGGCGTACGTTTTTAGAAGCGATATCGGGCGGGGGCGACCTGCCTGTGGCAGAACTGCAAGGAAACTGCGGCGCGCAAGTTTAACGCCGTGTTTTGTATTATTCTTGCGCCTGCGACTAAGAAGTTGTCATAAAACTCGCGACTTTCAGGTTCATCATATGATAGGGCACGACATTTTGAACCCGACTGTCCAAGTTCCATGAATTTACGTCGCCTACAACCGGAGTTATCGTTTCTTGAAGAAACACTGGAAACAGCACGTCTCAACACATACACACTCACACAATAAACCTTTCATTTTCCTTCCGTCTGTTTTTTTTTTTTTCATTGTCACCGTGTTGACGCCGCTGAGTTGTTATGTCTTCAAAAAGCTATAGGTGATAAATTCGGCTGAATATACACAATAACTCTTCATTGTTGTGGGAGTTCACGAACATTGCGCGTCTGAGTCAGTTTGAGTTCAGCGTTTTCATAGCAAGGGCAGCGTAAAATTATTTTACTTCTACGCAACGAAGAACAGTTGTGAGAGGATTCAATAGAGCCCTTATTCATTGATTGATTGAATTATTTTACTTCGCTTTTCTGCCACTTCTGGCTAATCGCAAAGATGAGGATGAGTAATGATTTGATAAAATTGATGAAGGGACACTTACAAACACCCATGACCGGGCCGGGATTCGAACCCGGTACCCTTGGCGTCATAGCGTGCTGTGCTATACAGCCCTTTTGTTCGACTGTTGTGCAATAGTGTGTGTTCCGTGAGTGTTATCTAATTATGTTGATCTCAAAACCTAGCACCAGTAGTACAGGCACCAATGGAAAAATAATAAGTTCACAAGACAGAAATCTTATTTTTAAAGTGTATTCTTACTTCAAGGAATTGACGTCAGAAGAAGTGTGTGCTGAAACCGTGTTTTCTCAGAATCAATAAGTTATGGCTAAAGCGTGTAGTGTAGTGTGCATACGGATCACGTATATACAACAAGTGAAAATATCTACCACAGAAAACGGTACTTCAGTTTAATAAACAAACACAGAAGCATTCATTCACCATGAAGGTAAGCTGAAATCTAATTTATATTTTGATTTTGCAAAAGTCTACCTACTTTCCGTAGCTTTCACCAGGCAATGTAAACGATAGCTTGCATACCTCCGTGGTGGAGCTGTTAGGCATAACATCTTACGAAGCCAGCGGAAAATCAATTTAATATTTTGTCAGGAATAAACTTGTCATTGAGTTTGTGCCGTCACCTACTTCATATCTTCATCATTCGTTCTCGTGCCAATATTAAATAAGCCAGCGAAATACTTCGACCGTAAATTAAACAAAATAGAAATAGATACTAAATAAAGTAAGGTATATCTTATTGTATGAATAGAGCGGATTATTCCCGCCATTGTATTGGCTGAGGTGCACTAATAAAGTCTGTATTAATGAATAAATATTAAGAGAAAATGTTGATAGAAGGAAATATGATTTATGCTATTCCGGAATAAATTTCATATGTGCGTACACAGTGATCTCAAGCAATATTCTACTATGTATGATTGGTAGCTTAGATTATTATAAGAGGCCTCCCCGATGTCGCAGTGGTAGAGACTTCACCTTGTAATCAAGGGGTCCCGGGTTCGATACCCGGTGGAGGCACAAGTGGTTCGGATCCCACTTTAAACTGTAGGTCCTGTCCCGATTAGCCTTACTGTGCATAAAGTTGGCTTAAAACAACAAATAAAATAAAATAAAAATATTATTATAAGACTAAACTTGAAGGTGGAATTTAAAATGAATAGAGAAATTCTCTCGAAGAATGGTGGCAATGTATCGAATGTTGTAACTCGTGACAATCAGGATTTATAATTTTTAGTGCATATGCATAATAACTGTGCATATGTTATTTCTCTTTTCACATACAGGGGGCAATCAATATAACAGTATTTACACTTTCATGAGATACACTGAGTAGCTTATTCTCAAAGGAGAACATAAAGTACACATTGCATACACACAAAAATGTAAATATGACTTGAACACATTCAAATAATATCGGTTGAACTATACACATTGCAAAACACTCTAAGGGGAAAAATTCCTTCTGTACTGAATGTTGTATGTGCATTCTCACTATAATTGAAGTAGTCACCGCCAAAGAGTGTGAGCCACATTTCATTTCACATAGAATTGGGAAACATTTCAAAATGAAATGACATGGATGTCAGTTACAGACAGTATCATTTGTGGATTGGCTTGAATTGTAAAAGTCTGTATCTGCTGATGCAGACGGCAACGTTCTCGTTCACATGCCAGCTAGGGACCTTCAGAATGTGTTGCATTCTTGAAACATGGCAAGTCGAGTGGGATGAGACAAGGGGGAACAAGCTTCGTACTATCAAGCCCGTCATTGGTGCTTGTCGTTCCTCGTCTCATCCTCGCGTAGAGAAGAAATGACCCTAACGCGGCTCCGAATTGGACACAGCCTTCTAACGTATTTCCATTTGTTGCAAGGACTGGACCCTCCGTTGTGCAGTAGTTGTGGCGTTGTTTTAAGTGTTCGACACATTCTTCTTGAATGTTCAAATTTTAACAACTTGAGACAGAGTTTTAACCTTCCCAAGGACTAGTCATCCATGTTGGGTGACGATTACAGTGTTTTGACGAATGTTTTAGGTCTTTGAGAAGAGCAGGTCTCTTCTCCTCTTTCTGAGGTAGTTCAAAATTTTTCTTACTCTTTCTAATGTGTTGCTTTTGTCCAATCCAGATCTGCTTACAACCTGCTTTTTAAACCTTTCTCGAGGGTTTTTTCACACCCATTTCCTATCTCTTGAAATTTATGGTAAGAGTTTTAGATAAGGGGAACTTCCCAGCATTCATTGAAGTGCAAAATGACCTGATGTGCCAACGCACCAAAAAATTTTAATTCAATTAATCAATCTAAAAGTTTGTGTTCCTCACAGATCGACAATTTGGCTTAGTACAATCTTGCCACCATCCATTCAATTATAATGTTTGATTTACCTGATATGGTATTATGTATTATTTTTTTCAGTTCGTTATCGTATTAGCTGCTATTGTTGCTGCCGTTTCTAGCAACGTGCCTGCTCCTTCTTATACAGCTCCCTGGGCAGGCTCTTGGGGAGTAGCTCCCTGGGCAGGCTCTTGGGCAGCTCCCTGGGCAGGTTCTTGGGGAGTTGCTCCCTGGGCATCCCATGTGTCAACTCCTCTGGTTGCCACCTATGGAGGAGCTCCTGTGACCGTCTCTCAGGCAGCTCCTGTGATAGCCCAAGCTGCTGGCGCTCCGTAAGTATTGGCAGTTAAGGATACTAAATACGTAAAACCTTAATTAAGAAACACTAAGCAATTAGTTACATTTATCACATTTATATGAAATATAGCATTCCATTCTTTATGCAAAATATCTGGAATGAAACTACATCTCTTAAAATAAGTTCAATATAATGAAGAGGTAAGGGTGATATACATATGCACCTCAGTTGTCATTATTTTCCGTTTCCCTTGCAGTTACGTAGCAGTCACCAGAGGCTCCGTCCACACTGCTCCTCTTGCAGGACATCTTGTTGGCAGCAAGCAATACAACACCGCTCCTGCCCCAGGAACCATCTAAAGACTTAACAACAAACATTACTTGGTCAGCTTTATTCGGCTTAGGAATACCTTTCTGTACATTTCTTTTGATTGAATAAAGTATTGAAATGATCTATGATTATTTCTCTTTTATTCCTAAATGTCAAAGTTTTTTTCAAACAAATCACAAGTGTTCTATGTGAGCACCTCGCGTAACACGGCACACTTCAAGCGGGTAGTCTATCTCCTGCCAAACCTTGTGTAGCATGTTGCGGTCAATATCAGCAATGGCTGCTGTGATGCGGGCACGCAGATCATCCAATGTTGTTGGAAGTGGTGGTACGTAAACATGATCCTTGACAAAACCCCACATGAAGAAATCACATGGGGACAAGTCGGGGGAACGAGGTGGCCAATGAAGGAGAGGTCGATCCTCCGGAGATGCACGGCCTTTCCAACGTTGTTCCAATGCCCCATTGAGATGGTCCCGAACGCTGCCATGGTAAGGTAATGCGCAGGGGCACTATCCAATTGGAGAATGAAATCTGCGCTATACTCTGCAAGCTGTGGATGGAGCCATAGTTGCAACATATCAAGGAAAACAAGTCCTGTCACAGTACGTTCATGGAAGAAAAAGGGCCCATAAATCCTTTCATGGGAAATGGCACAAAAAGCATTCACTTTGGGTAAGTAATGGGTAATCTTTAGAGCATCGCGTACTCCCCTTCGCCAATACACAAATGCATAGATTGCAGTGTTGTTTCAATACAGGACAAAGAATTGATTGATTTAGTTTCTTTCTTTCGCTTTGTGCATCTGTTGGCTAATTGCGAAGATGAGGATGACAGATGATATGACGAAATTGATGAATAGACACAAACACTCATGTCCCGGCAGGGATTCGAACCCGGGACATCTGGCGCCGTAGAGCGATGTGCTAACTACTCCGCAACAGGGGTCGACAATACAGGACAAAGAAATTAGCTATAACAAAGGAAGTGATAAAATAGGACGAAACCTGAATTATATTTATTTCTATCCGCGTCTGAAATACCTGAGTCCTCTATGAGGTTTCACTTCAAATATTAAACAAGATTTGCATCTATCGCTATACTAGTTCAGTTTTACCGTCGCAATTAAATAGATAGAATATGGATTCTAACTAAATAAACAAATACAAAATCAAAATGGTTGTTATGGGGATCATAACCTTTCCCCTTTCGATTTAATTTTATTCAAAAAATAAATCATTATGATTAGTTTCATAACAATTTTGACATTCAAAATACTGTTTCAGCAGCCTGTCCCCGTTATGAACTTTCAGGTTAGGACCATGTACGAAGCATACACACACACACACACAAATACAGAGAGAGCGAGAGAGAGAGAGAGAGAGAGAGAGAGTGGGGGAATTTTTACAAAGCGCTCTTTGAAAAGAAAAAACAAATGGAGCGGAGGTCTTGAATTCAAATTCGCAGTATAGCATAAAATGTCTGTTCATGACTATTTCATAAGTTCGATGAGTGAGCCATTCTTATTGTCGCAGTTAAAGATCGAAAAGGAGAAATGTGATGTTAATAGTAAAAATATTAATTATCACAGAGAGAAAACTTATTGGATTTTTTGAGTAATTTGACCCTTATTTTCAAATGAATCATTATTCCACTATTTCACTACAGTCGAAGTACAATACCCCTTCCTTCCAATACCCGTATGCACAAATTGTAGATTTCTGTGCTTATCAAAATGTATTGGTCATCTCTCTTACTTTCGGGCAAGATATTAGTATGTTTAAAGAAAATTGTAGTAAAGCGAAAAAGACAGGGTTTTGTCTCTTTTTATGTTATTATAATTAGATTCCTTACTGAAAAGGGAATTCATATCCAGTAATTTTTCACCACACATACACAAGACACTTACTTTCTAATTTCACATATCATTGACTTGAAGCCGTGTAAGTGTATCCTGTTATTATAGATAAACATGATGTGTAAAACTATAGTGTAGATATTGCAACTACTGCCCTGAGTTACATGAATGAAATTAACGGAAATCGAGGAAAATCGCTTCTTGAGGGCCACTGGGTTTGAGTTTGGTGTTGCGGTTGGGGAAGTAGAAATGAAGTTCTCCCTTTTTTTTTTCTTTTACGGCGGTGTCTCTACCTAAAACCGACCAGACTGTTGAAAAGGCTGCTAAAGTAGCTCCTTCCAGCTTGCCTGCTGCTAATCGTACCGCGGATGATAAACGCGTGGGAGTTTCGGTTATGAACAAGACAAAGAATATTGAGATTCGAAAATAATTAGATATGTGAAATCGATTTATCTATCACTGCTAGACTCGCTACTCCTCAGTTCACGTCACTGAATGTACGTAAATGCATTTCAACTGCTTATTATTTCATAAATCATAATTAAAGCCAAACATAGAGCCAAATTCTCTACACATAATTTGTACAGAATTTGGTCAAACAAGCCAAATTATTTTAACAAATGTTACAAGCATGTTTTGTTTCATGTTACAAAACATAATAAATGTACCTTTTCTTTCTCCTATAAATATAGTTAATCTGTCTATACTAATTGCGTCTACAACCCCCTGTAGAGGTTCTCCATAATACATATGTTATTCACATGATATATAACTGATTACATTTTATTCAAATGTAATCATATGATAGGGCACGACATTTTGAACCCGACTGTCCAAGTTCCATGAATTTACGTCGCCTACAACCGGAGTTATCGTTTCTTGAAGAAACACTGGAAACAGCACGTCTCAACACATACACACTCACACAATAAACCTTTCATTTTCCTTCCGTCTGTTCTTTTTTTTTTCGTTGTCACCGTGTTGACGCCGCTGAGTTGTTATGTCTTCAAAAAGCTATAGGTGATAAATTCGGCTGAATATACACAATAACTCTTCATTGTTGTGGGAGTTCACGAACATTGCGCGTCTGAGTCAGTTTGAGTTCAGCGTTTTCATAGCAAGGGCAGCGTAAAATTATTTTACTTCTACGCAACGAAGAACAGTTGTGAGAGGATTCAATAGAGCCCTTGTTCATTGATTGATTGAATTATTTTACTTCGCTTTTCTGCCACTTCTGGCTAATCGCAAAGATGAGGATGAGTAATGATTTGATGAAATTGATGAAGGGACACTTACAAACACCCATGACCGGGCCGGGATTCGAACCCGGTACCCTTGGCGTCATAGCGTGCTGTGCTATACAGCCCTTTTGTTCGACTGTTGTGCAATAGTGTGTGTTCCGTGAGTGTTATCTAATTATGTTGATCTCAAAACCTAGCACCAGTAGTACAGGCACCAATGGAAAAATAATAAGTTCACAAGACAGAAATCTTATTTTTAAAGTGTATTCTTACTTCAAGGAATTGACGTCAGAAGAAGTGTGTGCTGAAACCGTGTTTTCTCAGAATCAATATGTTATGGCTAAAGCGTGTAGTGTAGTGTGCATACGGATCACGTATATACAACAAGTGAAAATATCTACCACAGAAAACGGTAAACCCTTATTTAAATCTCCTGGGAAACATGCTAGAAAACACAAACGAGAGCGATGATGACAACCTTGCAGTTCCTCTATAATAAATACCTTCAAACTTCTTTCAGGTACGAGTTTCTTTTATATGCTGCAATGATATGATATTATAATAGTGTGAAGAAATATGCACTATATTATTTTACTGTACACAAATATAATGTGCATGTATTATATAATATAAAAGAGCTGGATATTGGACACAGCCAATTATCTGCGTTTCCCTTCCGCTAGCAGTTGGTTTGGCAACAGCGCAACAGCACTGGCTGCGTATTGGCTGAACTCATGTTCCTTCTAAAAGCGTACGCAGTATAATAAGTTATAAAAGTGGAAGAAAAGATATGCATATAATTAAGTCACTTCCTAATATATCTGGAATGCACATGAAAGGCATTTAATATCCGTTTGAAGGCCAATGAATATATCATTTCCGTCTCTGTGGCTATATATACGTGGACACAAAGTTATATCTTTACTTCAGTTTAATAAACAAACACAGAAGCATTCATTCACCATGAAGGTAAGCTGAAATCTAATTTATATTTTGATTTTGCAAAAGTCTACCTACTTTCCGTAGCTTTCACCAGGCAATGTAAACGATAGCTTGCATACCTCCGTGGTGGAGCTGTTAGGCATAACATCTTACGAAGCCAGCGGAAAATCAATTTAATATTTTGTCAGGAATAAACTTGTCATTGAGTTTGTTCCGTCACCTACTTCATATCTTCATCATTCGTTCTCGTGCCAATATTAAATAAGCCAGCGAAATACTTCGACCGTAAATTAAACAAAATAGAAATAGATACTAAATAAAGTAAGGTATATCTTATTGTATGAATAGAGCGGATTATTCCCGCCATTGTATTGGCTGAGGTGCACTAATAAAGTCTGTATTAATGAATAAATATTAAGAGAAAATGTTGATAGAAGGAAATATGATTTATGCTATTCCGGAATAAATTTCATATGTGCGTACACAGTGATCTCAAGCAATATTCTACTATGTATGATTGGTAGCTTAGATTATTATAAGAGGCCTCCCCGATGTCGCAGTGGTAGAGACTTCACCTTGTAATCAAGGGGTCCCGGGTTCGATACCCGGTGGAGGCACAAGTGGTTCGGATCCCACTTTAAACTGTAGGTCCTGTCCCGATTAGCCTTACTGTGCATAAAGTTGGCTTAAAACAACAAATAAAATAAAATAAAAATATTATTATAAGACTAAACTTGAAGGTGGAATTTAAAATGAATAGAGAAATTCTCTCGAAGAATGGTGGCAATGTATCGAATGTTGTAACTCGTGACAATCAGGATTTATAATTTTTAGTGCATATGCATAATAACTGTGCATATGTTATTTCTCTTTTCACATACAGGGGGCAATCAATATAACAGTATTTACACTTTCATGAGATACACTGAGTAGCTTATTCTCAAAGGAGAACATAAAGTACACATTGCATACACACAAAAATGTAAATATGACTTGAACACATTCAAATAATATCGGTTGAACTATACACATTGCAAAACACTCTAAGGGGAAAAATTCCTTCTGTACTGAATGTTGTATGTGCATTCTCACTATAATTGAAGTAGTCACCGCCAAAGAGTGTGAGCCACATTTCATTTCACATAGAATTGGGAAACATTTCAAAATGAAATGACATGGATGTCAGTTACAGACAGTATCATTTGTGGATTGGCTTGAATTGTAAAAGTCTGTATCTGCTGATGCAGACGGCAACGTTCTCGTTCACCTGCCAGCTAGGGACCTTCAGAATGTGTTGCATTCTTGAAACATGGCAAGTCGAGTGGGATGAGACAAGGGGGAACAAGCTTCGTACTATCAAGCCCGTCATTGGTGCTTGTCGTTCCTCGTCTCATCCTCGCGTAGAGAAGAAATGACCCTAACGCGGCTCCGAATTGGACACAGCCTTCTAACGTATTTCCATTTGTTGCAAGGACTGGACCCTCCGTTGTGCAGTAGTTGTGGCGTTGTTTTAAGTGTTCGACACATTCTTCTTGAATGTTCAAATTTTAACAACTTGAGACAGAGTTTTAACCTTCCCAAGGACTAGTCATCCATGTTGGGTGACGATTACAGTGTTTTGACGAATGTTTTAGGTCTTTGAGAAGAGCAGGTCTCTTCTCCTCTTTCTGAGGTAGTTCAAAATTTTTCTTACTCTTTCTAATGTGTTGCTTTTGTCCAATCCAGATCTGCTTACAACCTGCTTTTTAAACCTTTCTCGAGGGTTTTTTCACACCCATTTCCTATCTCTTGAAATTTATGGTAAGAGTTTTGGATAAGGGGAACTTCCCAGCATTCATTGAAGTGCAATATGACCTGATGTGCCAACGCACCAAAAAATTTTAATTCAATTAATCAGTCTAAAAGTTTGTGTTCCTCACAGATCGACAATTTGGCTTAGTACAATCTTGCCACCATCCATTCAATTATAATGTTTGATTTACCTGATATGGTATTATGTATTATTTTTTTCAGTTCGTTATCGTATTAGCTGCTATTGTTGCTGCCGTTTCTAGCAACGTGCCTGCTCCTTCTTGGGCAGCTCCCTGGGCAGGCTCTTGGGGAGTAGCTCCCTGGGCAGGCTCTTGGGCAGCTCCCTGGGCAGGTTCTTGGGGAGTTGCTCCCTGGGCATCCCATGTGTCAACTCCTCTGGTTGCCACCTATGGAGGAGCTCCTGTGACCGTCTCTCAGGCAGCTCCTGTGACAGCCCAAGCTGCTGGCGCTCCGTAAGTATTGGCAGTTAAGGATACTAAATACGTAAAACCTTAATTAAGAAACACTAAGCAATTAGTTACATTTATCACATTTATATGAAATATAGCATTCCATTCTTTATGCAAAATATCTGGAATGAAACTACATCTCTTAAAATAAGTTCAATATAATGAAGAGGTAAGGGTGATATACATATGCACCTCAGTTGTCATTATTTTCCGTTTCCCTTGAAGTTACGTAGCAGTCACCAGAGGCTCCGTCCACACTGCTCCTCTTGCAGGACATCTTGTTGGCAGCAAGCAAATCAACACCGCTCCTGCCCCAGGAACCATCTAAAGACTTAACAACAAACATTACTTGGTCAGCTTTATTCGGCTTAGGAATACCTTTCTGTACATTTCTTTTGATTGAATAAAGTATTGAAATGATCTATGATTATTTCTCTTTTATTCCTAAATGTCAAAGTTTTCTTCAAACAAATCACAAGTGTTCTATGTGAGCACATCGCGTAACACGGCACACTTCAAGCGGGTAGTCTATCTCCTGCCAAACCTTGTGTAGCATGTTGCGGTCAATATCAGCAATGGCTGCTGTGATGCGGGCACGCAGATCATCCAATGTTGTTGGAAGTGGTGGTACGTAAACATGATCCTTGACAAAACCCCACATGAAGAAATCACATGGGGACAAGTCGGGGGAACGAGGTGGCCAATGAAGGAGAGGTCGATCCTCCGGAGATGCACGGCCTTTCCAACGTTGTTCCAATGCCCCATTGAGATGGTCCCGAACGCTGCCATGGTAAGGTAATGCGCAGGGGCACTATCCAATTGGAGAATGAAATCTGCGCTATACTCTGCAAGCTGTGGATGGAGCCATAGTTGCAACATATCAAGGAAAACAAGTCCTGTCACAGTACGTTCATGGAAGAAAAAGGGCCCATAAATCCTTTCATGGGAAATGGCACAAAAAGCATTCACTTTGGGTAAGTAATGGGTAATCTTTAGAGCATCGCGTACTCCCCTTCGCCAATACACAAATGCATAGATTGCAGTTTTGTTTCAATACAGGACAAAGAATTGATTGATTTAGTTTCTTTCTTTCGCTTTGTGCATCTGTTGGCTAATTGCGAAGATGAGGATGACAGATGATATGACGAAATTGATGAATAGACACAAACACTCATGTCCCGGCAGGGATTCGAACCCGGGACATCTGGCGCCGTAGAGCGATGTGCTAACTACTCCGCAACAGGGGTCGACAATACAGGACAAAGAAATTAGCTATAACAAAGGAAGTGATAAAATAGGACGAAACCTGAATTATATTTATTTCTATCCGCGTCTGAAATATCTGAGTCCTCTATGTGGTTTCACTTCAAATATTAAACAAGATTTGCATCTATCGCTATACTAGTTCAGTTTTACCGTCGCAATTAAATAGATAGAATATGGATTCTAACTAAATAAACAAATACAAAATCAAAATGGTTGTTATGGGGATCATAACCTTTCCCCTTTCGATTTAATTTTATTCAAAAAATAAATCATTATGATTAGTTTCATAACAATTTTGACATTCAAAATACTGTTTCAGCAGCCTGTCCCCGTTATGAACTTTCAGGTTAGGACCATGTACGAAGCATACACACACACACACACAAATACAGAGAGAGCGAGAGAGAGAGGGAGAGAGAGAGAGAGAGTGGGGGAATTTTTACAAAGCGCTCTTTGAAAAGAAAAAACAAATGGAGCGGAGGTCTTGAATTCAAATTCGCAGTATAGCATAAAATGTCTGTTCATGACTATTTCATAAGTTCGATGAGTGAGCCATTCTTATTGTCGCAGTTAAAGATCGAAAAGGAGAAATGTGATGTTAATAGTAAAAATATTAATTATCACAGAGAGAAAACTTATTGGATTTTTTGAGTAATTTGACCCTTATTTTCAAATGAATCATTATTCCACTATTTCACTACAGTCGAAGTACAATACCCCTTCCTTCCAATACCCGTATGCACAAATTGTAGATTTCTGTGCTTATCAAAATGTATTGGTCATCTCTCTTACTTTCGGGCAAGATATTAGTATGTTTAAAGAAAATTGTAGTAAAGCGAAAAAGACAGGGTTTTGTCTCTTTTTATGTTATTATAATTAGATTCCTTACTGAAAAGGGAATTCATATCCAGTAATTTTTCACCACACATACACAAGACACTTACTTTCTAATTTCACATATCATTGACTTGAAGCCGTGTAAGTGTATCCTGTTATTATAGATAAACATGATGTGTAAAACTATAGTGTAGATATTGCAACTACTGCCCTGAGTTACATGAATGAAATTAACGGAAATCAAGGAAAATCGCTTCTTGAGGGCCACTGGGTTTGAGTTTGGTGTTGCGGTTGGGGAAGTAGAAATGAAGTTCTCCCTTTTTTTTTCTTTTACGGCGGTGTCTCTACCTAAAACCGACCAGACTGTTGAAAAGGCTGCTAAAGTAGCTCCTTCCAGCTTGCCTGCTGCTAATCGTACCGCGGATGATAAACGCGTGGGAGTTTCGGTTATGAACAAGACAAAGAATATTGAGATTCGAAAATAATTAGATATGTGAAATCGATTTATCTATCACTGCTAGACTCGCTACTCCTCAGTTCACGTCACTGAATGTACGTAAATGCATTTCAACTGCTTATTATTTCATAAATCATAATTAAAGCCAAACATAGAGCCAAATTCTCTACACATAATTTGTACAGAATTTGGTCAAACAAGCCAAATTATTTTAACAAATGTTACAAGCATGTTTTGTTTCATGTTACAAAACATAATAAATGTACCTTTTCTTTCTCCTATAAATATAGTTAATCTGTCTATACTAATTGCGTCTACAACCCCCTGTAGAGGTTCTCCATAATACATATGTTATTCACATGATATATAACTGATTACATTTTATTCAAATTATTTGATAGAGTAGCTATACGGCGTACGTTTTTAGAAGCGATATCGGGCGGGGGCGACCTGCCTGTGGCAGAACTGCAAGGAAACTGCGGCGCGCAAGTTTAACGCCGTGTTTTGTATTATTCTTGCGCCTGCGACTAAGAAGTTGTCATAAAACTCGCGACTTTCAGGTTCATCATATGATAGGGCACGACATTTTGAACCCGACTGTCCAAGTTCCATGAATTTACGTCGCCTACAACCGGAGTTATCGTTTCTTGAAGAAACACTGGAAACAGCACGTCTCAACACATACACACTCACACAATAAACCTTTCATTTTCCTTCCGTCTGTTTTTTTTTTTTTCATTGTCACCGTGTTGACGCCGCTGAGTTGTTATGTCTTCAAAAAGCTATAGGTGATAAATTCGGCTGAATATACACAATAACTCTTCATTGTTGTGGGAGTTCACGAACATTGCGCGTCTGAGTCAGTTTGAGTTCAGCGTTTTCATAGCAAGGGCAGCGTAAAATTATTTTACTTCTACGCAACGAAGAACAGTTGTGAGAGGATTCAATAGAGCCCTTATTCATTGATTGATTGAATTATTTTACTTCGCTTTTCTGCCACTTCTGGCTAATCGCAAAGATGATGATGAGTAATGATTTGATAAAATTGATGAAGGGACACTTACAAACACCCATGACCGGGCCGGGATTCGAACCCGGTACCCTTGGCGTCATAGCGTGCTGTGCTATACAGCCCTTTTGTTCGACTGTTGTGCAATAGTGTGTGTTCCGTGAGTGTTATCTAATTATGTTGATCTCAAAACCTAGCACCAGTAGTACAGGCACCAATGGAAAAATAATAAGTTCACAAGACAGAAATCTTATTTTTAAAGTGTATTCTTACTTCAAGGAATTGACGTCAGAAGAAGTGTGTGCTGAAACCGTGTTTTCTCAGAATCAATATGTTATGGCTAAAGCGTGTAGTGTAGTGTGCATACGGATCACGTATATACAACAAGTGAAAATATCTACCACAGAAAACGGTAAACCCTTATTTAAATCTCCTGGGAAACATGCTAGAAAACACAAACGAGAGCGATGATGACAACCTTGCAGTTCCTCTATAATAAATACCTTCAAACTTCTTTCAGGTACGAGTTTCTTTTATATGCTGCAATGATATGATATTATAATAGTGTGAAGAAATATGCACTATATTATTTTACTGTACACAAATATAATGTGCATGTATTATATAATATAAAAGAGCTGGATATTGGACACAGCCAATTATCTGCGTTTCCCTTCCGCTAGCAGTTGGTTTGGCAACAGCGCAACAGCACTGGCTGCGTATTGGCTGAACTCATGTTCCTTCTAAAAGCGTACGCAGTATAATAAGTTATAAAAGTGGAAGAAAAGATATGCATATAATTAAGTCACTTCCTAATATATCTGGAATGCACATGAAAGGCATTTAATTTCCGTTTGAAGGCCAATGAATATATCATTTCCGTCTCTGTGGCTATATATACGTGGACACAAAGTTATATCTTTACTTCAGTTTAATAAACAAACACAGAAGCATTCATTCACCATGAAGGTAAGCTGAAATCTAATTTATATTTTGATTTTGCAAAAGTCTACCTACTTTCCGTAGCTTTCACCAGGCAATGTAAACGATAGCTTGCATACCTCCGTGGTGGAGCTGTTAGGCATAACATCTTACGAAGCCAGCGGAAAATCAATTTAATATTTTGTCAGGAATAAACTTGTCATTGAGTTTGTTCCGTCACCTACTTCATATCTTCATCATTCGTTCTCGTGCCAATATTAAATAAGCCAGCGAAATACTTCGACCGTAAATTAAACAAAATAGAAATAGATACTAAATAAAGTAAGGTATATCTTATTGTATGAATAGAGCGGATTATTCCCGCCATTGTATTGGCTGAGGTGCACTAATAAAGTCTGTATTAATGAATAAATATTAAGAGAAAATGTTGATAGAAGGAAATATGATTTATGCTATTCCGGAATAAATTTCATATGTGCGTACACAGTGATCTCAAGCAATATTCTACTATGTATGATTGGTAGCTTAGATTATTATAAGAGGCCTCCCCGATGTCGCAGTGGTAGAGACTTCACCTTGTAATCAAGGGGTCCCGGGTTCGATACCCGGTGGAGGCACAAGTGGTTCGGATCCCACTTTAAACTGTAGGTCCTGTCCCGATTAGCCTTACTGTGCATAAAGTTGGCTTAAAACAACAAATAAAATAAAATAAAAATATTATTATAAGACTAAACTTGAAGGTGGAATTTAAAATGAATAGAGAAATTCTCTCGAAGAATGGTGGCAATGTATCGAATGTTGTAACTCGTGACAATCAGGATTTATAATTTTTAGTGCATATGCATAATAACTGTGCATATGTTATTTCTCTTTTCACATACAGGGGGCAATCAATATAACAGTATTTACACTTTCATGAGATACACTGAGTAGCTTATTCTCAAAGGAGAACATAAAGTACACATTGCATACACACAAAAATGTAAATATGACTTGAACACATTCAAATAATATCGGTTGAACTATACACATTGCAAAACACTCTAAGGGGAAAAATTCCTTCTGTACTGAATGTTGTATGTGCATTCTCACTATAATTGAAGTAGTCACCGCCAAAGAGTGTGAGCCACATTTCATTTCACATAGAATTGGGAAACATTTCAAAATGAAATGACATGGATGTCAGTTACAGACAGTATCATTTGTGGATTGGCTTGAATTGTAAAAGTCTGTATCTGCTGATGCAGACGGCAACGTTCTCGTTCACCTGCCAGCTAGGGACCTTCAGAATGTGTTGCATTCTTGAAACATGGCAAGTCGAGTGGGATGAGACAAGGGGGAACAAGCTTCGTACTATCAAGCCCGTCATTGGTGCTTGTCGTTCCTCGTCTCATCCTCGCGTAGAGAAGAAATGACCCTAACGCGGCTCCGAATTGGACACAGCCTTCTAACGTATTTCCATTTGTTGCAAGGACTGGACCCTCCGTTGTGCAGTAGTTGTGGCGTTGTTTTAAGTGTTCGACACATTCTTCTTGAATGTTCAAATTTTAACAACTTGAGACAGAGTTTTAACCTTCCCAAGGACTAGTCATCCATGTTGGGTGACGATTACAGTGTTTTGACGAATGTTTTAGGTCTTTGAGAAGAGCAGGTCTCTTCTCCTCTTTCTGAGGTAGTTCAAAATTTTTCTTACTCTTTCTAATGTGTTGCTTTTGTCCAATCCAGATCTGCTTACAACCTGCTTTTTAAACCTTTCTCGAGGGTTTTTTCACACCCATTTCCTATCTCTTGAAATTTATGGTAAGAGTTTTAGACAAGGGGAACTTCCCAGCATTCATTGAAGTGCAAAATGACCTGATGTGCCAACGCACCAAAAAATTTTAATTCAATTAATCAATCTAAAAGTTTGTGTTCCTCACAGATCGACAATTTGGCTTAGTACAATCTTGCCACCATCCATTCAATTATAATGTTTGATTTACCTGATATGGTATTATGTATTATTTTTTTCAGTTCGTTATCGTATTAGCTGCTATTGTTGCTGCCGTTTCTAGCAACGTGCCTGCTCCTTCTTGGGCAGCTCCCTGGGCAGGCTCTTGGGGAGTAGCTCCCTGGGCAGGCTCTTGAGCAGCTCCCTGGGCAGGTTCTTGGGGAGTTGCTCCCTGGACATCCCATGTGTCAACTCCTCTGGTTGCCACCTATGGAGGAGCTCCTGTGACCGTCTCTCAGGCAGCTCCTGTGACAGCCCAAGCTGCTGGCGCTCCGTAAGTATTGGCAGTTAAGGATACTAAATACGTAAAACCTTAATTAAGAAACACTAAGCAATTAGTTACATTTATCACATTTATATGAAATATAACATTCCATTCTTTATGCAAAATATCTGGAATGAAACTACATCTCTTAAAATAAGTTCAATATAATGAAGAGGTAAGGGTGATATACATATGCACCTCAGTTGTCATTATTTTCCGTTTCCCTTGCAGTTACGTAGCAGTCACCAGAGGCTCCGTCCACACTGCTCCTCTTGCAGGACATCTTGTTGGCAGCAAGCAAATCAACACCGCTCCTGCCCCAGGAACCATCTAAAGACTTAACAACAAACATTACTTGGTCAGCTTTATTCGGCTTAGGAATACCTTTCTGTACATTTCTTTTGATTGAATAAAGTATTGAAATGATCTATGATTATTTCTCTTCTATTCCTAAATGTCAAAGTTTTCTTCAAACAAATCACAAGTGTTCTATGTGAGCACATCGCGTAACACGGCACACTTCAAGCGGGTAGTCTATCTCCTGCCAAACCTTGTGTAGCATGTTGCGGTCAATATCAGCAATGGCTGCTGTGATGCGGGCACGCAGATCATCCAATGTTGTTGGAAGTGGTGGTACGTAAACATGATCCTTGACAAAACCCCACATGAAGAAATCACATGGGGACAAGTCGGGGGAACGAGGTGGCCAATGAAGGAGAGGTCGATCCTCCGGAGATGCACGGCCTTTCCAACGTTGTTCCAATGCCCCATTGAGATGGTCCCGAACTCTGCCATGGTAAGGTAATGCGCAGGGGCACTATCCAATTGGAGAATGAAATCTGCGCTATACTCTGCAAGCTGTGGAAGGAGCCATAGTTGCAACATATCAAGGAAAACAAGTCCTGTCACAGTACGTTCATGGAAGAAAAAGGGCCCATAAATCCTTTCATGGGAAATGGCACAAAAAGCATTCACTTTGGGTAAGTAATGGGTAATCTTTAGAGCATCGCGTACTCCCCTTCGCCAATACACAAATGCATAGATTGCAGTTTTGTTTCAATACAGGACAAAGAATTGATTGATTTAGTTTCTTTCTTTCGCTTTGTGCATCTGTTGGCTAATTGCGAAGATGAGGATGACAGATGATATGACGAAATTGATGAATAGACACAAACACTCATGTCCCGGCAGGGATTCGAACCCGGGACATCTGGCGCCGTAGAGCGATGTGCTAACTACTCCGCAACAGGGGTCGACAATACAGGACAAAGAAATTAGCTATAACAAAGGAAGTGATAAAATAGGACGAAACCTGAATTATATTTATTTCTATCCGCGTCTGAAATATCTGAGTCCTCTATGTGGTTTCACTTCAAATATTAAACAAGATTTGCATCTATCGCTATACTAGTTCAGTTTTACCGTCGCAATTAAATAGATAGAATATGGATTCTAACTAAATAAACAAATACAAAATCAAAATGGTTGTTATGGGGATCATAACCTTTCCCCTTTCGATTTAATTTTATTCAAAAAATAAATCATTATGATTAGTTTCATAACAATTTTGACATTCAAAATACTGTTTCAGCAGCCTGTCCCCGTTATGAACTTTCAGGTTAGGACCATGTACGAAGCATACACACACACACACACAAATACAGAGAGAGCGAGAGAGAGAGGGAGAGAGAGAGAGAGAGTGGGGGAATTTTTACAAAGCGCTCTTTGAAAAGAAAAAACAAATGGAGCGGAGGTCTTGAATTCAAATTCGCAGTATAGCATAAAATGTCTGTTCATGACTATTTCATAAGTTCGATGAGTGAGCCATTCTTATTGTCGCAGTTAAAGATCGAAAAGGAGAAATGTGATGTTAATAGTAAAAATATTAATTATCACAGAGAGAAAACTTATTGGATTTTTTGAGTAATTTGACCCTTATTTTCAAATGAATCATTATTCCACTATTTCACTACAGTCGAAGTACAATACCCCTTCCTTCCAATACCCGTATGCACAAATTGTAGATTTCTGTGCTTATCAAAATGTATTGGTCATCTCTCTTACTTTCGGGCAAGATATTAGTATGTTTAAAGAAAATTGTAGTAAAGCGAAAAAGACAGGGTTTTGTCTCTTTTTATGTTATTATAATTAGATTCCTTACTGAAAAGGGAATTCATATCCAGTAATTTTTCACCACACATACACAAGACACTTACTTTCTAATTTCACATATCATTGACTTGAAGCCGTGTAAGTGTATCCTGTTATTATAGATAAACATGATGTGTAAAACTATAGTGTAGATATTGCAACTACTGCCCTGAGTTACATGAATGAAATTAACGGAAATCAAGGAAAATCGCTTCTTGAGGGCCACTGGGTTTGAGTTTGGTGTTGCGGTTGGGGAAGTAGAAATGAAGTTCTCCCTTTTTTTTTCTTTTACGGCGGTGTCTCTACCTAAAACCGACCAGACTGTTGAAAAGGCTGCTAAAGTAGCTCCTTCCAGCTTGCCTGCTGCTAATCGTACCGCGGATGATAAACGCGTGGGAGTTTCGGTTATGAACAAGACAAAGAATATTGAGATTCGAAAATAATTAGATATGTGAAATCGATTTATCTATCACTGCTAGACTCGCTACTCCTCAGTTCACGTCACTGAATGTACGTAAATGCATTTCAACTGCTTATTATTTCATAAATCATAATTAAAGCCAAACATAGAGCCAAATTCTCTACACATAATTTGTACAGAATTTGGTCAAACAAGCCAAATTATTTTAACAAATGTTACAAGCATGTTTTGTTTCATGTTACAAAACATAATAAATGTACCTTTTCTTTCTCCTATAAATATAGTTAATCTGTCTATACTAATTGCGTCTACAACCCCCTGTAGAGGTTCTCCATAATACATATGTTATTCACATGATATATAACTGATTACATTTTATTCAAATTATTTGATAGAGTAGCTATACGGCGTACGTTTTTAGAAGCGATATCGGGCGGGGGCGACCTGCCTGTGGCAGAACTGCAAGGAAACTGCGGCGCGCAAGTTTAACGCCGTGTTTTGTATTATTCTTGCGCCTGCGACTAAGAAGTTGTCATAAAACTCGCGACTTTCAGGTTCATCATATGATAGGGCACGACATTTTGAACCCGACTGTCCAAGTTCCATGAATTTACGTCGCCTACAACCGGAGTTATCGTTTCTTGAAGAAACACTGGAAACAGCACGTCTCAACACATACACACTCACACAATAAACCTTTCATTTTCCTTCCGTCTGTTTTTTTTTTTTTCATTGTCACCGTGTTGACGCCGCTGAGTTGTTATGTCTTCAAAAAGCTATAGGTGATAAATTCGGCTGAATATACACAATAACTCTTCATTGTTGTGGGAGTTCACGAACATTGCGCGTCTGAGTCAGTTTGAGTTCAGCGTTTTCATAGCAAGGGCAGCGTAAAATTATTTTACTTCTACGCAACGAAGAACAGTTGTGAGAGGATTCAATAGAGCCCTTATTCATTGATTGATTGAATTATTTTACTTCGCTTTTCTGCCACTTCTGGCTAATCGCAAAGATGATGATGAGTAATGATTTGATAAAATTGATGAAGGGACACTTACAAACACCCATGACCGGGCCGGGATTCGAACCCGGTACCCTTGGCGTCATAGCGTGCTGTGCTATACAGCCCTTTTGTTCGACTGTTGTGCAATAGTGTGTGTTCCGTGAGTGTTATCTAATTATGTTGATCTCAAAACCTAGCACCAGTAGTACAGGCACCAATGGAAAAATAATAAGTTCACAAGACAGAAATCTTATTTTTAAAGTGTATTCTTACTTCAAGGAATTGACGTCAGAAGAAGTGTGTGCTGAAACCGTGTTTTCTCAGAATCAATATGTTATGGCTAAAGCGTGTAGTGTAGTGTGCATACGGATCACGTATATACAACAAGTGAAAATATCTACCACAGAAAACGGTAAACCCTTATTTAAATCTCCTGGGAAACATGCTAGAAAACACAAACGAGAGCGATGATGACAACCTTGCAGTTCCTCTATAATAAATACCTTCAAACTTCTTTCAGGTACGAGTTTCTTTTATATGCTGCAATGATATGATATTATAATAGTGTGAAGAAATATGCACTATATTATTTTACTGTACACAAATATAATGTGCATGTATTATATAATATAAAAGAGCTGGATATTGGACACAGCCAATTATCTGCGTTTCCCTTCCGCTAGCAGTTGGTTTGGCAACAGCGCAACAGCACTGGCTGCGTATTGGCTGAACTCATGTTCCTTCTAAAAGCGTACGCAGTATAATAAGTTATAAAAGTGGAAGAAAAGATATGCATATAATTAAGTCACTTCCTAATATATCTGGAATGCACATGAAAGGCATTTAATTTCCGTTTGAAGGCCAATGAATATATCATTTCCGTCTCTGTGGCTATATATACGTGGACACAAAGTTATATCTTTACTTCAGTTTAATAAACAAACACAGAAGCATTCATTCACCATGAAGGTAAGCTGAAATCTAATTTATATTTTGATTTTGCAAAAGTCTACCTACTTTCCGTAGCTTTCACCAGGCAATGTAAACGATAGCTTGCATACCTCCGTGGTGGAGCTGTTAGGCATAACATCTTACGAAGCCAGCGGAAAATCAATTTAATATTTTGTCAGGAATAAACTTGTCATTGAGTTTGTTCCGTCACCTACTTCATATCTTCATCATTCGTTCTCGTGCCAATATTAAATAAGCCAGCGAAATACTTCGACCGTAAATTAAACAAAATAGAAATAGATACTAAATAAAGTAAGGTATATCTTATTGTATGAATAGAGCGGATTATTCCCGCCATTGTATTGGCTGAGGTGCACTAATAAAGTCTGTATTAATGAATAAATATTAAGAGAAAATGTTGATAGAAGGAAATATGATTTATGCTATTCCGGAATAAATTTCATATGTGCGTACACAGTGATCTCAAGCAATATTCTACTATGTATGATTGGTAGCTTAGATTATTATAAGAGGCCTCCCCGATGTCGCAGTGGTAGAGACTTCACCTTGTAATCAAGGGGTCCCGGGTTCGATACTCGGTGGAGGCACAAGTGGTTCGGATCCCACTTTAAACTGTAGGTCCTGTCCCGATTAGCCTTACTGTGCATAAAGTTGGCTTAAAACAACAAATAAAATAAAATAAAAATATTATTATAAGACTAAACTTGAAGGTGGAATTTAAAATGAATAGAGAAATTCTCTCGAAGAATGGTGGCAATGTATCGAATGTTGTAACTCGTGACAATCAGGATTTATAATTTTTAGTGCATATGCATAATAACTGTGCATATGTTATTTCTCTTTTCACATACAGGGGGCAATCAATATAACAGTATTTACACTTTCATGAGATACACTGAGTAGCTTATTCTCAAAGGAGAACATAAAGTACACATTGCATACACACAAAAATGTAAATATGACTTGAACACATTCAAATAATATCGGTTGAACTATACACATTGCAAAACACTCTAAGGGGAAAAATTCCTTCTGTACTGAATGTTGTATGTGCATTCTCACTATAATTGAAGTAGTCACCGCCAAAGAGTGTGAGCCACATTTCATTTCACATAGAATTGGGAAACATTTCAAAATGAAATGACATGGATGTCAGTTACAGACAGTATCATTTGTGGATTGGCTTGAATTGTAAAAGTCTGTATCTGCTGATGCAGACGGCAACGTTCTCGTTCACCTGCCAGCTAGGGACCTTCAGAATGTGTTGCATTCTTGAAACATGGCAAGTCGAGTGGGATGAGACAAGGGGGAACAAGCTTCGTACTATCAAGCCCGTCATTGGTGCTTGTCGTTCCTCGTCTCATCCTCGCGTAGAGAAGAAATGACCCTAACGCGGCTCCGAATTGGACACAGCCTTCTAACGTATTTCCATTTGTTGCAAGGACTGGACCCTCCGTTGTGCAGTAGTTGTGGCGTTGTTTTAAGTGTTCGACACATTCTTCTTGAATGTTCAAATTTTAACAACTTGAGACAGAGTTTTAACCTTCCCAAGGACTAGTCATCCATGTTGGGTGACGATTACAGTGTTTTGACGAATGTTTTAGGTCTTTGAGAAGAGCAGGTCTCTTCTCCTCTTTCTGAGGTAGTTCAAAATTTTTCTTACTCTTTCTAATGTGTTGCTTTTGTCCAATCCAGATCTGCTTACAACCTGCTTTTTAAACCTTTCTCGAGGGTTTTTTCACACCCATTTCCTATCTCTTGAAATTTATGGTAAGAGTTTTAGATAAGGGGAACTTCCCAGCATTCATTGAAGTGCAAAATGACCTGATGTGCCAACGCACCAAAAAATTTTAATTCAATTAATCAATCTAAAAGTTTGTGTTCCTCACAGATCGACAATTTGGCTTAGTACAATCTTGCCACCATCCATTCAATTATAATGTTTGATTTACCTGATATGGTATTATGTATTATTTTTTTCAGTTCGTTATCGTATTAGCTGCTATTGTTGCTGCCGTTTCTAGCAACGTGCCTGCTCCTTCTTGGGCAGCTCCCTGGGCAGGCTCTTGGGGAGTAGCTCCCTGGGCAGGCTCTTGAGCAGCTCCCTGGGCAGGTTCTTGGGGAGTTGCTCCCTGGACATCCCATGTGTCAACTCCTCTGGTTGCCACCTATGGAGGAGCTCCTGTGACCGTCTCTCAGGCAGCTCCTGTGACAGCCCAAGCTGCTGGCGCTCCGTAAGTATTGGCAGTTAAGGATACTAAATACGTAAAACCTTAATTAAGAAACACTAAGCAATTAGTTACATTTATCACATTTATATGAAATATAACATTCCATTCTTTATGCAAAATATCTGGAATGAAACTACATCTCTTAAAATAAGTTCAATATAATGAAGAGGTAAGGGTGATATACATATGCACCTCAGTTGTCATTATTTTCCGTTTCCCTTGCAGTTACGTAGCAGTCACCAGAGGCTCCGTCCACACTGCTCCTCTTGCAGGACATCTTGTTGGCAGCAAGCAAATCAACACCGCTCCTGCCCCAGGAACCATCTAAAGACTTAACAACAAACATTACTTGGTCAGCTTTATTCGGCTTAGGAATACCTTTCTGTACATTTCTTTTGATTGAATAAAGTATTGAAATGATCTATGATTATTTCTCTTCTATTCCTAAATGTCAAAGTTTTCTTCAAACAAATCACAAGTGTTCTATGTGAGCACCTCGTGTAACACAGCACACTTCAAGCGGGTAGTCTATCTCCTGCCAAACCTTGTGTAGCATGTTGCGGTCAATATCAGCAATGGCTGCTGTGATGCGGGCACGCAGATCATCCAATGTTGTTGGAAGTGGTGGTACGTAAACATGATCCTTGACAAAACCCCACATGAAGAAATCACATGGGGACAAGTCGGGGGAACGAGGTGGCCAATGAAGGAGAGGTCGATCCTCCGGAGATGCACGGCCTTTCCAACGTTGTTCCAATGCCCCATTGAGATGGTCCCGAACGCTGCCATGGTAAGGTAATGCGCAGGGGCACTATCCAACTGGAGAATGAAATCTGCGCTATACTCTGGAAGCTGTGGATGGAGCCATAGTTGCAGCATATCAAGGAAAACAAGTCCTGTCACAGTACGTTCATGGAAGAAAAAGGGCCCATAAATCCTTTCATGGGAAATGGCACAAAAAGCATTCACTTTGGGTAAGTAATGGGTAATCTTTAGAGTATCGCGTACTCCCCTTCGCCAATACACAAATGCATAGATTGCAGTGTTGTTTCAATACAGGACAAAGAATTGATTGATTTAGTTTCTTTCTTTCGCTTTGTGCATCTGTTGGCTAATTGCGAAGATGAGGATGACAGATGATATGACGAAATTGATGAATAGACACAAACACTCATGTCCCGGCAGGGATTCGAACCCGGGACATCTGGCGCCATAGAGCGATGTGCTAACTACTCCGCAACAGGGGTCGACAATACACGACAAAGAAATTAGCTATAACAAAGGAAGTGATAATTTAGGACGAAACCTGAATTATATTTATTTCTATCCGTGTCTGAAATACCTGAGTCCTCTATGAGGTTTCACTTCAAATATTAAACAAGATTTGAATCTATCGCTATACTAGTTCAGTTTTACCGTCGCAATTAAATAGATAGAATATGGATTCTAACTAAATAAACAAATACAAAATCAAAATGGTTGTTATGGGGATCATAACCTTTCCCCTTTCGATTTAATTTTATTCAAAAAATAAGTCATTATGATTAGTTTCATAACAATTTTGACATTCAAAATACTGTTTCAGCAGCCTGTCCCCGTTATGAACTTTCAGGTTAGGACCATGTACGAAGCATACACACACACACACACAAATACAGAGAGAGCGAGAGAGAGAGAGAGAGAGAGAGAGAGTGGGGGAATTTTTACAAAGCGCTCTTTGAAAAGAAAAAACAAATGGAGCGGAGGTCTTGAATTCAAATTCGCAGTATAGCATAAAATGTCTGTTCATGACTATTTCATAAGTTCGATGAGTGAGCCATTCTTATTGTCGCAGTTAAAGATCGAAAAGGAGAAATGTGATGTTAATAGTAAAAATATTAATTATCACAGAGAGAAAACTTATTGGATTTTTTGAGTAATTTGACCCTTATTTTCAAATGAATCATTATTCCACTATTTCACTACAGTCGAAGTACAATACCCCTTCCTTCCAATACCCGTATGCACAAATTGTAGATTACTGTGCTTATCAAAATGTATTGGTCATCTCTCTTACTTTCGGGCAAGATATTAGTATGTTTAAAGAAAATTGTAGTAAATCGAAAAAGACAGGGTTTTGTCTCTTTTTATGTTATTATAATTAGATTCCTTACTGAAAAGGGAATTCATATCCAGTAATTTTTCACCACACATACACAAGACACTTACTTTCTAATTTCACATATCATTGACTTGAAGCCGTGTAAGTGTATCCTGTTATTATAGATAAACATGATGTGTAAAACTATAGTGTAGATATTGCAACTACTGCCCTGAATTACATGAATGAAATTAACGGAAATCGAGGAAAATCGCTTCTTGAGGGCCACTGGGTTTGAGTTTGGTGTTGCGGTTGGGGAAGTAGAAATGAAGTTCTCCCTTTTTTTTTTTCTCTTACTTCGGTGTCTCTACCTAAAACCGACCAGACTGTTGAAAAGGCTGCTAAAGTAGCTCCTTCCAGCTTGCCTGCTGCTAATCGTACCGCGGATGATAAACGCGTGGGAGTTTCGGTTATGAACAAGACAAAGAATATTGAGATTCGAAAATAATTAGATATGTGAAATCGATTTATCTATCACTGCTAGACTCGCTACTCCTCAGTTCACGTCACTGAATGTACGTAAATGCATTTCAACTGCTTATTATTTCATAAATCATAATTAAAACCAAACATAGAGCCAAATTCTCTACACATAATTTGTACAGAATTTGGTCAAACAAGCCAAATTATTTTAACAAATGTTACAAGCATGTTTTGTTTCATGTTACAAAACATAATAAATGTACCTTTTCTTTCTCCTATAAATATAGTTAATCTGTCTATACTAATTGCGTCTACAACCCCCTGTAGAGGTTCTCCATAATACATATGTTATTCACATGATATATAACTGATTACATTTTATTCAAATTATTTGATAGAGTAGCTATACGGCGTACGTTTTTAGAAGCGATATCGGGCGGGGGCGACCTGCCTGTGGCAGAACTGCAAGGAAACTGCGGCGCGCAAGTTTAACGCCGTGTTTTGTATTATTCTTGCGCCTGCGACTAAGAAGTTGTCATAAAACTCGCGACTTTCAGGTTCATCATATGATAGGGCACGACATTTTGAACCCGACTGTCCAAGTTCCATGAATTTACGTCGCCTACAACCGGAGTTATCGTTTCTTGAAGAAACACTGGAAACAGCACGTCTCAACACATACACACTCACACAATAAACCTTTCATTTTCCTTCCGTCTGTTTTTTTTGTTTTTCGTTGTCACCGTGTTGACGCCGCTGAGTTGTTATGTCTTCAAAAAGCTATAGGTGATAAATTCGGCTGAATATACACAATAACTCTTCATTGTTGTGGGAGTTCACGAACATTGCGCGTCTGAGTCAGTTTGAGTTCAGCGTTTTCATAGCAAGGGCAGCGTAAAATTATTTTACTTCTACGCAACGAAGAACAGTTGTGAGAGGATTCAATAGAGCCCTTATTCATTGATTGATTGAATTATTTTACTTCGCTTTTCTGCCACTTCTGGCTAATCGCAAAGATGAGGATGAGTAATGATTTGATAAAATTGATGAAGGGACACTTACAAACACCCATGACCGGGCCGGGATTCGAACCCGGTACCCTTGGCGTTATAGCGTGCTGTGCTATACAGCCCTTTTGTTCGACTGTTGTGCAATAGTGTGTGTTCCGTGAGTGTTATCTAATTATGTTGATCTCAAAACCTAGCACCAGTAGTACAGGCACCAATGGAAAAATAATAAGTTCACAAGACAGAAATCTTATTTATAAAGTGTATTCTTACTTCAAGGAATTGACGTCAGAAGAAGTGTGTGCTGAAACCGTGTTTTCTCAGAATCAATAAGTTATGGCTAAAGCGTGTAGTGTAGTGTGCATACGGATCACGTATATACAACAAGTGAAAATATCTACCACAGAAAACGGTAAACCCTTATTTAAATCTCCTGGGAAACATGCTAGAAAACACAAACGAGAGCGATGATGACAACCTTGCAGTTCCTCTATAATAAATACCTTCAAACTTCTTTCAGGTACGAGTTTCTTTTATATGCTGCAATGATATGATATTATAATAGTGTGAAGAAATATGCACTATATTATTTTACTGTACACAAATATAATGTGCATGTATTATATAATATAAAAGAGCTGGATATTGGACACAGCCAATTATCTGCGTTTCCCTTCCGCTAGCAGTTGGTTTGGCAACAGCGCAACAGCACTGGCTGCGTATTGGCTGAACTCATGTTCCTTCTAAAAGCGTACGCAGTATAATAAGTTATAAAAGTGGAAGAAAAGATATGCATATAATTAAGTCACTTCCTAATATATCTGGAATGCACATGAAAGGCATTTAATTTCCGTTTGAAGGCCAATGAATATATCATTTCCGTCTCTGTGGCTATATATACGTGGACACAAAGTTATATCTTTACTTCAGTTTAATAAACAAACACAGAAGCATTCATTCACCATGAAGGTAAGCTGAAATCTAATTTATATTTTGATTTTGCAAAAGTCTACCTACTTTCCGTAGCTTTCACCAGGCAATGTAAACGATAGCTTGCATACCTCCGTGGTGGAGCTGTTAGGCATAACATCTTACGAAGCCAGCGGAAAATCAATTTAATATTTTGTCAGGAATAAACTTGTCATTGAGTTTGTTCCGTCACCTACTTCATATCTTCATCATTCGTTCTCGTGCCAATATTAAATAAGCCAGCGAAATACTTCGACCGTAAATTAAACAAAATAGAAATAGATACTAAATAAAGTAAGGTATATCTTATTGTATGAATAGAGCGGATTATTCCCGCCATTGTATTGGCTGAGGTGCACTAATAAAGTCTGTATTAATGAATAAATATTAAGAGAAAATGTTGATAGAAGGAAATATGATTTATGCTATTCCGGAATAAATTTCATATGTGCGTACACAGTGATCTCAAGCAATATTCTACTATGTATGATTGGTAGCTTAGATTATTATAAGAGGCCTCCCCGATGTCGCAGTGGTAGAGACTTCACCTTGTAATCAAGGGGTCCCGGGTTCGATACCCGGTGGAGGCACAAGTGGTTCGGATCCCACTTTAAACTGTAGGTCCTGTCCCGATTAGCCTTACTGTGCATAAAGTTGGCTTAAAACAACAAATAAAATAAAATAAAAATATTATTATAAGACTAAACTTGAAGGTGGAATTTAAAATGAATAGAGAAATTCTCTCGAAGAATGGTGGCAATGTATCGAATGTTGTAACTCGTGACAATCAGGATTTATAATTTTTAGTGCATATGCATAATAACTGTGCATATGTTATTTCTCTTTTCACATACAGGGGGCAATCAATATAACAGTATTTACACTTTCATGAGATACACTGAGTAGCTTATTCTCAAAGGAGAACATAAAGTACACATTGCATACACACAAAAATGTAAATATGACTTGAACACATTCAAATAATATCGGTTGAACTATACACATTGCAAAACACTCTAAGAGGAAAAATTCCATCTGTACTGAATGTTGTATGTGCATTCTCACTATAATTGAAGTAGTCACCGCCAAAGAGTGTGAGCCACATTTCATTTCACATAGAATTGGGAAACATTTCAAAATGAAATGACATGGATGTCAGTTACAGACAGTATCATTTGTGGATTGGCTTGAATTGTAAAAGTCTGTATCTGCTGATGCAGACGGCAACGTTCTCGTTCACCTGCCAGCTAGGGACCTTCAGAATGTGTTGCATTCTTGAAACATGGCAAGTCGAGTGGGATGAGATAAGGGGGAACAAGCTTCGTACTATCAAGCCCGTCATTGGTGCTTGTCGTTCCTCGTCTCATCCTCGCGTAGAGAAGAAATGACCCTAACGCGGCTCCGAATTGGACACAGCCTTCTAACGTATTTCCATTTGTTGCAAGGACTGGACCCTCCGTTGTGCAGTAGTTGTGGCGTTGTTTTAAGTGTTCGACACATTCTTCTTGAATGTTCAAATTTTAACAACTTGAGACAGAGTTTAAACCTTCCCAAGGACTTGTCATCCATGTTGGGTGACGATTACAGTGTTTTGACGAATGTTTTAGGTCTTTGAGAAGAGCAGGTCTCTTCTCCTCCTTCTGAGGTAGTTCAAAATTTTTCTTACTCTTTCTAATGTGTTGCTTTTGTCCAATCCAGATCTGCTTACAACCTGCTTTTTAAACCTTTCTCGAGGGTTTTTTCACACCCATTTCCTATCTCTTGAAATTTATGGTAAGAGTTTTAGACAAGGGGAACTTCCCAGCATTCATTGAAGTGCAAAATGACCTGATGTGCCAACGCACCAAAAAATTTTAATTCAATTAATCAATCTAAAAGTTTGTGTTCCTCACAGATCGACAATTTGGCTTAGTACAATCTTGCCACCATCCATTCAATTATAATGTTTGATTTACCTGATATGGTATTATGTATTATTTTTTTCAGTTCGTTATCGTATTAGCTGCTATTGTTGCTGCCGTTTCTAGCAACGTGCCTGCTCCTTCTTATACAGCTCCCTGGGCAGGCTCTTGGGGAGTAGCTCCCTGGGCAGGCTCTTGGGCAGCTCCCTGGGCAGGTTCTTGGGGAGTTGCTCCCTGGGCATCCCATGTGTCAACTCCTCTGGTTGCCACCTATGGAGGAGCTCCTGTGACCGTCTCTCAGGCAGCTCCTGTGACAGCCCAAGCTGCTGGCGCTCCGTAAGTATTGGCAGTTAAGGATACTAAATACGTAAAACCTTAATTAAGAAACACTAAGCAATTAGTTACATTTATCACATTTATATGAAATATAGCATTCCATTCTTTATGCAAAATATCTGGAATGAAACTACATCTCTTAAAATAAGTTCAATATAATGAAGAGGTAAGGGTGATATACATATGCACCTCAGTTGTCATTATTTTCCGTTTCCCTTGCAGTTACGTAGCAGTCACCAGAGGCTCCGTCCACACTGCTCCTCTTGCAGGACATCTTGTTGGCAGCAAGCAAATCAACACCGCTCCTGCCCCAGGAACCATCTAAAGACTTAACAACAAACATTACTTGGTCAGCTTTATTCGGCTTAGGAATACCTTTCTGTACATTTCTTTTGATTGAATAAAGTATTGAAATGATCTATGATTATTTCTCTTTTATTCCTAAATGTCAAAGTTTTCTTCAAACAAATCACAAGTGTTCTATGTGAGCACCTCGCGTAACACGGCACACTTCAAGCGGGTAGTCTATCTCCTGCCAAACCTTGTGTAGCATGTTGCGGTCAATATCAGCAATGGCTGCTGTGATGCGGGCACGCAGATCATCCAATGTTGTTGGAAGTGGTGGTACGTAAACATGATCCTTGACAAAACCCCACATGAAGAAATCACATGGGGACAAGTCGGGGGAACGAGGTGGCCAATGAAGGAGAGGTCGATCCTCCAACGTTGTTCCAATGCCCCATTGAGATGGTCCCGAACGCTGCCATGGTAAGGTAATGCGCAGGGGCACTATCCAATTGGAGAATGAAATCTGCGCTATACTCTGCAAGCTGTGGAAGGAGCCATAGTTGCAGCATATCAAGGAAAACAAGTCCTGTCACAGTACGTTCATGGAAGAAAAAGGGCCCATAAATCCTTTCATGGGAAATGGCACAAAAAGCATTCACTTTGGGTAAGTAATGGGTAATCTTTAGAGCATCGCGTACTCCCCTTCGCCAATACACAAATGCATAGATTGCAGTGTTGTTTCAATACAGGACAAAGAATTGATTGATTTATTTTCTTTCTTTCGCTTTGTGCATCTGTTGGCTAATTGCGAAGATGAGGATGACAGATGATATGACGAAATTGATGAATAGACACAAACACTCATGTCCCGGCAGGGATTCGAACCCGGGACATCTGGCGCCATAGAGCGATGTGCTAACTACTCCGCAACAGGGGTCGACAATACACGACAAAGAAATTAGCTATAACAAAGGAAGTGATAATTTAGGACGAAACCTGAATTATATTTATTTCTATCCGCGTCTGAAATACCTGAGTCCTCTATGAGGTTTCACTTCAAATATTAAACAAGATTTGCATCTATCGCTATACTAGTTCAGTTTTACCGTCGCAATTAAATAGATAGAATATGGATTCTAACTAAATAAACAAATACAAAATCAAAATGGTTGTTATGGGGATCATAACCTTTCCCCTTTCGATTTAATTTTATTCAAAAAATAAGTCATTATTATTAGTTTCATAACAATTTTGACATTCAAAATACTGTTTCAGCAGCCTGTCCCCGTTATGAATTAGGACCATGTACGAAGCATACACACACACACACACAAATACAGAGAGAGCGAGAGAGAGAGAGAGAGAGAGAGAGAGAGAGTGGGGGAATTTTTACAAAGCGCTCTTTGAAAAGAAAAAAACAAATGGAGCGGAGGTCTTGAATTCAAATTCGCAGTATAGCATAAAATGTCTGTTCATGACTATTTCATAAGTTCGATGAGTGAGCCATTCTTATTGTCGCAGTTAAAGATCGAAAAGGAGAAATGTGATGTTAATAGTAAAAATATTAATTATCACAGAGAGAAAACTTATTGGATTTTTTGAGTAATTTGACCCTTATTTTCAAATGAATCATTATTCCACTATTTCACTACAGTCGAAGTACAATACCCCTTCCTTCCAATACCCGTATGCACAAATTGTAGATTACTGTGCTTATCAAAATGTATTGGTCATCTCTCTTACTTTCGGGCAAGATATTAGTATGTTTAAAGAAAATTGTAGTAAAGCGAAAAAGACAGGGTTTTGTCTCTTTTTATGTTATTATAATTAGATTCCTTACTGAAAAGGGAATTCATATCCAGTAATTTTTCACCACACATACACAAGACACTTACTTTCTAATTTCACATATCATTGACTTGAAGCCGTGTAAGTGTATCCTGTTATTATAGATAAACATGATGTGTAAAACTATAGTGTAGATATTGCAACTACTGCCCTGAGTTACATGAATGAAATTAACGGAAATCGAGGAAAATCGCTTCTTGAGGGCCACTGGGTTTGAGTTTGGTGTTGCGGTTGGGGAAGTAGAAATGAAGTTCTCCCTTTTTTTTCCTTTTACGGCGGTGTCTCTACCTAAAACCGACCAGACTGTTGAAAAGGCTGCTAAAGTAGCTCCTTCCAGCTTGTCTGCTGCTAATCGTACCGCGGATGATAAACGCGTGGGAGTTTCGGTTATGAACAAGACAAAGAATATTGAGATTCGAAAATAATTAGATATGTGAAATCGATTTATCTATCACTGCTAGACTCGCTACTCCTCAGTTCACGTCACTGAATGTACGTAAATGCATTTCAACTGCTTATTATTTCATAAATCATAATTAAAGCCAAACATAGAGCCAAATTCTCTACACATAATTTGTACAGAATTTGGTCAAACAAGCCAAATTATTTTAACAAATGTTACAAGCATGTTTTGTTTCATGTTACAAAACATAATAAATGTACCTTTTCTTTCTCCTATAAATATAGTTAATCTGTCTATACTAATTGCGTCTACAACCCCCTGTAGAGGTTCTCCATAATACATATGTTATTCACATGATATATAACTGATTACATTTTATTCAAATTATTTGATAGAGTAGCTATACGGCGTACGTTTTTAGAAGCGATATCGGGCGGGGGCGACCTGCCTGTGGCAGAACTGCAAGGAAACTGCGGCGCGCAAGTTTAACGCCGTGTTTTGTATTATTCTTGCGCCTGCGACTAAGAAGTTGTCATAAAACTCGCGACTTTCAGGTTCATCATATGATAGGGCACGACATTTTGAACCCGACTGTCCAAGTTCCATGAATTTACGTCGCCTACAACCGGAGTTATCGTTTCTTGAAGAAACACTGGAAACAGCACGTCTCAACACATACACACTCACACAATAAACCTTTCATTTTCCTTCCGTCTGTTTTTTTTTTTTTCATTGTCACCGTGTTGACGCCGCTGAGTTGTTATGTCTTCAAAAAGCTATAGGTGATAAATTCGGCTGAATATACACAATAACTCTTCATTGTTGTGGGAGTTCACGAACATTGCGCGTCTGAGTCAGTTTGAGTTCAGCGTTTTCATAGCAAGGGCAGCGTAAAATTATTTTACTTCTACGCAACGAAGAACAGTTGTGAGAGGATTCAATAGAGCCCTTATTCATTGATTGATTGAATTATTTTACTTCGCTTTTCTGCCACTTCTGGCTAATCGCAAAGATGATGATGAGTAATGATTTGATAAAATTGATGAAGGGACACTTACAAACACCCATGACCGGGCCGGGATTCGAACCCGGTACCCTTGGCGTCATAGCGTGCTGTGCTATACAGCCCTTTTGTTCGACTGTTGTGCAATAGTGTGTGTTCCGTGAGTGTTATCTAATTATGTTGATCTCAAAACCTAGCACCAGTAGTACAGGCACCAATGGAAAAATAATAAGTTCACAAGACAGAAATCTTATTTTTAAAGTGTATTCTTACTTCAAGGAATTGACGTCAGAAGAAGTGTGTGCTGAAACCGTGTTTTCTCAGAATCAATAAGTTATGGCTAAAGCGTGTAGTGTAGTGTGCATACGGATCACGTATATACAACAAGTGAAAATATCTACCACAGAAAACGGTAAACCCTTATTTAAATCTCCTGGGAAACATGCTAGAAAACACAAACGAGAGCGATGATGACAACCTTGCAGTTCCTCTATAATAAATACCTTCAAACTTCTTTCAGGTACGAGTTTCTTTTATATGCTGCAATGATATGATATTATAATAGTGTGAAGAAATATGCACTATATTATTTTACTGTACACAAATATAATGTGCATGTATTATATAATATAAAAGAGCTGGATATTGGACACAGCCAATTATCTGCGTTTCCCTTCCGCTAGCAGTTGGTTTGGCAACAGCGCAACAGCACTGGCTGCGTATTGGCTGAACTCATGTTCCTTCTAAAAGCGTACGCAGTATAATAAGTTATAAAAGTGGAAGAAAAGATATGCATATAATTAAGTCACTTCCTAATATATCTGGAATGCACATGAAAGGCATTTAATTTCCGTTTGAAGGCCAATGAATATATCATTTCCGTCTCTGTGGCTATATATACGTGGACACAAAGTTATATCTTTACTTCAGTTTAATAAACAAACACAGAAGCATTCATTCACCATGAAGGTAAGCTGAAATCTAATTTATATTTTGATTTTGCAAAAGTCTACCTACTTTCCGTAGCTTTCACCAGGCAATGTAAACGATAGCTTGCATACCTCCGTGGTGGAGCTGTTAGGCATAACATCTTACGAAGCCAGCGGAAAATCAATTTAATATTTTGTCAGGAATAAACTTGTCATTGAGTTTGTTCCGTCACCTACTTCATATCTTCATCATTCGTTCTCGTGCCAATATTAAATAAGCCAGCGAAATACTTCGACCGTAAATTAAACAAAATAGAAATAGATACTAAATAAAGTAAGGTATATCTTATTGTATGAATAGAGCGGATTATTCCCGCCATTGTATTGGCTGAGGTGCACTAATAAAGTCTGTATTAAT
The DNA here is from genome assembly GCF_977018435.1 of Lepisma saccharinum. Taxonomy (NCBI): domain Eukaryota; kingdom Metazoa; phylum Arthropoda; class Insecta; order Zygentoma; family Lepismatidae; genus Lepisma; species Lepisma saccharinum. The sequence continues at coordinate 123,665,453 of NC_139229.1, forward strand.
GAATAAATATTAAGAGAAAATGTTGATAGAAGGAAATATGATTTATGCTATTCCGGAATAAATTTCATATGTGCGTACACAGTGATCTCAAGCAATATTCTACTATGTATGATTGGTAGCTTAGATTATTATAAGAGGCCTCCCCGATGTCGCAGTGGTAGAGACTTCACCTTGTAATCAAGGGGTCCCGGGTTCGATACCCGGTGGAGGCACAAGTGGTTCGGATCCCACTTTAAACTGTAGGTCCTGTCCCGATTAGCCTTACTGTGCATAAAGTTGGCTTAAAACAACAAATAAAATAAAATAAAAATATTATTATAAGACTAAACTTGAAGGTGGAATTTAAAATGAATAGAGAAATTCTCTCGAAGAATGGTGGCAACAGTAGCGAAGCGTAGTCTTACGAAGGAGGCAAGCAATGTTTCAGTACAACAAAACATGTAGTACAATGGCACGCCAAGAGGGGGATTAAAGGTTTATAGCCTCATTGGCCCGGTCGCTGCATGTGTCAAAATATCATAATAAAGTGACGGTTCTAAAAATAAACCATATGATCCTCAAACGTCACATTTACTTTCGAAATTCCAGGTAACGTTATTCGTATGGTAGTAAACGTCTTACATATGCGAACTTTCCGCATACGACTAAAGGGGTACGTAATATCTTATTTATTTATTAGTACTTTTATTTGTTCATAATTTTTAATGTGGACAAACGGTGACCAAACGGATTTAGGTAAAATAACTCATTTATTTAATTTACACTGCGTGATTGTAATTTAGGATTTGTGGGCACCCTAAAAATCGCATTCGGAGTCAAACATTAAAATAAAAAGTTAAACACAAACTTTAAAAATTTCATTTCAAACCAAAGAAACACATGCATACTCACCACAATAAATTCCAAACTCCTTTGCATATATAGGAAATTTCCCGATATCGAACAATTCAACAAATCTTAGGGCGTCAAGGTTCTCAAAACGTGAAGACACTCCCATGCTCTTTCCACAACTGGAAAGCATCCACGCAAGATCACTTTGGAAATCTCTGAAACGACCGAAAGTGATACCAACCTATTTCCTTAATTTTATCCCTCATGGGAAGGAAAGATATATCAGTATGGAGATAGAAATTAAGTGGTGGAATCAGAATCATTACAGCAGAAAGAGTATATACATAATATTTAAGTAATAAAGTGTCATACAGAGGCGGGGCCGGGGCGGGAGGGAGGGTTGGCCCCCCTTTGGCCCAGTATTCCTAAGAAAAGGAAAGTCAAAGGCTGGAAAAGATGACAAAATGAGGAGACTACTACAAAAAATCCTGGGAGCACCACTTGTGTCATAATAATAAAACTTAAAACATGTTCCTGTGTTCATAATGTGTACAATGTATACGATTTAATTGTGCTGTCTAAATATCAGTAGAGAGTTCTTTTTAGATAGCTTTATTTTCACCCCAAGTTTTATTCAAAAGCAGTCAATTTATTGAATGTGGTTGTAAAATTTGTGAAACAGCTCACTTGAATTAGGTGTAAATAATTTGGCAGTTGCAAACACTGGTGCGGTCAACACTTTTGACGTAATTTGAGCTGGACCGAGCTGGACACAGGGTGCAGACCAAGGTCCGTCGAATCTTCCCTCCCTCCCTGGGGAAACTCTTCACGGGGGTGCAGACATTTCACTTCCTGAAACACAAACCCCCGCCCATTACCATCTCGCCCGAACTCCCAATATCCATTTTTTTACGCGTTTTACAATTCGCGAAATCTAAAATAAATTGTAATATAAAATGATATATATATATGGAATTATTTTAGTTATTTTATGACTAAGAATTATTTTTATATTCGCGATCTTGTTTACGTGTTCATGAAGACACAAATTCTTTACTCGTAGTTTTTGGTGGTAATATATCCTTCTGCTTTCGGTTGAGCTCGGCTATTTTCGGGAATCACGCAAGCTCAGCAAGCAGAGCTTTTGGTATAAGCGTTGTGGACGGGTTCCACTCGAATTTCACGCTTCGCCATGTGACTCCTTCGGGTGCGTTATTTTCCCGCAGAGCAGCGGCAAGCATTGAGGCTGGTGCTTGCTACAGAGCTGCTGAGGGAGTTGGCGGCCGTAATTTTTCGCGAAATCGAGTGCGATGGAAACGAAATAAGGCTAAAACATTAAGTACATTAAATGATATTCGAATAATGCAAGCAGTGCTTGCATTGCTTGTACTATATCTTCGCCTCTGGGTGGCAATGTATCGAATGTTGTAACTCGTGACAATCAGGATTTATAATTTTTAGTGCATATGCATAATAACTGTGCATATGTTATTTCTCTTTTCACATACAGGGGGCAATCAATATAACAGTATTTACACTTTCATGAGATACACTGAGTAGCTTATTCTCAAAGGAGAACATAAAGTACACATTGCATACACACAAAAATGTAAATATGACTTGAACACATTCAAATAATATCGGTTGAACTATACACATTGCAAAACACTCTAAGGGGAAAAATTCCTTCTGTACTGAATGTTGTATGTGCATTCTCACTATAATTGAAGTAGTCACCGCCAAAGAGTGTGAGCCACATTTCATTTCACATAGAATTGGGAAACATTTCAAAATGAAATGACATGGATGTCAGTTACAGACAGTATCATTTGTGGATTGGCTTGAATTGTAAAAGTCTGTATCTGCTGATGCAGACGGCAACGTTCTCGTTCACCTGCCAGCTAGGGACCTTCAGAATGTGTTGCATTCTTGAAACATGGCAAGTCGAGTGGGATGAGACAAGGGGGAACAAGCTTCGTACTATCAAGCCCGTCATTGGTGCTTGTCGTTCCTCGTCTCATCCTCGCGTAGAGAAGAAATGACCCTAACGCGGCTCCGAATTGGACACAGCCTTCTAACGTATTTCCATTTGTTGCAAGGACTGGACCCTCCGTTGTGCAGTAGTTGTGGCGTTGTTTTAAGTGTTCGACACATTCTTCTTGAATGTTCAAATTTTAACAACTTGAGACAGAGTTTTAACCTTCCCAAGGACTAGTCATCCATGTTGGGTGACGATTACAGTGTTTTGACGAATGTTTTAGGTCTTTGAGAAGAGCAGGTCTCTTCTCCTCTTTCTGAGGTAGTTCAAAATTTTTCTTACTCTTTCTAATGTGTTGCTTTTGTCCAATCCAGATCTGCTTACAACCTGCTTTTTAAACCTTTCTCGAGGGTTTTTTCACACCCATTTCCTATCTCTTGAAATTTATGGTAAGAGTTTTAGATGAGGGGAACTTCCCAGCATTCATTGAAGTGCAAAATGACCTGATGTGCCAACGCACCAAAAAATTTTAATTCAATTAATCAATCTAAAAGTTTGTGTTCCTCACAGATCGACAATTTGGCTTAGTACAATCTTGCCACCATCCATTCAATTATAATGTTTGATTTACCTGATATGGTATTATGTATTATTTTTTTCAGTTCGTTATCGTATTAGCTGCTATTGTTGCTGCCGTTTCTAGCAACGTGCCTGCTCCTTCTTATACAGCTCCCTGGGCAGGCTCTTGGGGAGTAGCTCCCTGGGCAGGCTCTTGGGCAGCTCCCTGGGCAGGTTCTTGGGGAGTTGCTCCCTGGGCATCCCATGTGTCAACTCCTCTGGTTGCCACCTATGGAGGAGCTCCTGTGACCGTCTCTCAGGCAGCTCCTGTGACAGCCCAAGCTGCTGGCGCTCCGTAAGTATTGGCAGTTAAGGATACTAAATACGTAAAACCTTAATTAAGAAACACTAAGCAATTAGTTACATTTATCACATTTATATGAAATATAGCATTCCATTCTTTATGCAAAATATCTGGAATGAAACTACATCTCTTAAAATAAGTTCAATATAATGAAGAGGTAAGGGTGATATACATATGCACCTCAGTTGTCATTATTTTCCGTTTCCCTTGCAGTTACGTAGCAGTCACCAGAGGCTCCGTCCACACTGCTCCTCTTGCAGGACATCTTGTTGGCAGCAAGCAAATCAACACCGCTCCTGCCCCAGGAACCATCTAAAGACTTAACAACAAACATTACTTGGTCAGCTTTATTCGGCTTAGGAATACCTTTCTGTACATTTCTTTTGATTGAATAAAGTATTGAAATGATCTATGATTATTTCTCTTTTATTCCTAAATGTCAAAGTTTTCTTCAAACAAATCACAAGTGTTCTATGTGAGCACCTCGCGTAACACGGCACACTTCAAGCGGGTAGTCTATCTCCTGCCAAACCTTGTGTAGCATGTTGCGGTCAATATCAGCAATGGCTGCTGTGATGAGGGCACGCAGATCATCCAATGTTGTTGGAAGTGGTGGTACGTAAACATGATCCTTGACAAAACCCCACATGAAGAAATCACATGGGGACAAGTCGGGGGAACGAGGTGGCCAATGAAGGAGAGGTCGATCCTCCAACGTTGTTCCAATGCCCCATTGAGATGGTCCCGAACGCTGCCATGGTAAGGTAATGCGCAGGGGCACTATCCAATTGGAGAATGAAATCTGCGCTATACTCTGCAAGCTGTGGAAGGAGCCATAGTTGCAGCATATCAAGGAAAACAAGTCCTGTCACAGTACGTTCGTGGAAGAAAATGGGCCCATAAATCCTTTCATGGGAAATGGCACAAAAAGCATTCACTTTGGGTAAGTAATGGGTAATCTTGAGAGCATCGCGTACTCCCCTTCGCCAATACACAAATGCATAGATTGCAGTGTTGTTTCAATACAGGACAAAGAATTGATTGATTTAGTTTCTTTCTTTCGCTTTGTGCATCTGTTGGCTAATTGCGAAGATGAGGATGACAGATGATATGACGAAATTGATGAATAGACACAAACACTCATGTCCCGGCAGGGATTCGAACCCGGGACATCTGGCGCCATAGAGCGATGTGCTAACTACTCCGCAACAGGGGTCGACAATACACGACAAAGAAATTAGCTATAACAAAGGAAGTGATAATTTAGGACGAAACCTGAATTATATTTATTTCCATCCGCGTCTGAAATACCTGAGTCCTCTATGAGGTTTCACTTCAAATATTAAACAAGATTTGCATCTATCGCTATACTAGTTCAGTTTTACCGTCGCAATTAAATAGATAGAATATGGATTATAACTAAATAAACAAATACAAAATCAAAATGGTTGTTATGGGGATCATAACCTTTCCCCTTTCGATTTAATTTTATTCAAAAAATAAGTCATTATGATTAGTTTCATAACAATTTTGACATTCAAAATACTGTTTCAGCAGCCTGTCCCCGTTATGAACTTTCAGGTTAGGACCATGTACGAAGCATACACACACACACACACAAATACAGAGAGAGCGAGAGAGAGAGAGAGAGAGAGAGAGAGAGAGAGTGGGGGAATTTTTACAAAGCGCTCTTTGAAAAGAAAAAACAAATGGAGCGGAGGTCTTGAATTCAAATTCGCAGTATAGCATAAAATGTCTGTTCATGACTATTTCATAAGTTCGATGAGTGAGCCATTCTTATTGTCGCAGTTAAAGATCGAAAAGGAGAAATGTGATGTTAATAGTAAAAATATTAATTATCACAGAGAGAAAACTTATTGGATTTTTTGAGTAATTTGACCCTTATTTTCAAATGAATCATTATTCCACTATTTCACTACAGTCGAAGTACAATACCCCTTCCTTCCAATACCCGTATGCACAAATTGTAGATTACTGTGCTTATCAAAATGTATTGGTCATCTCTCTTACTTTCGGGCAAGATATTAGTATGTTTAAAGAAAATTGTAGTAAAGCGAAAAAGACAGGGTTTTGTCTCTTTTTATGTTATTATAATTAGATTCCTTACTGAAAAGGGAATTCATATCCAGTAATTTTTCACCACACATACACAAGACACTTACTTTCTAATTTCACATATCATTGACTTGAAGCCGTGTAAGTGTATCCTGTTATTATAGATAAACATGATGTGTAAAATTATAGTGTAGATATTGCAACTACTGCCCTGAGTTACATGAATGAAATTAACGGAAATCGAGGAAAATCGCTTCTTGAGGGCCACTGGGTTTGAGTTTGGTGTTGCGGTTGGGGAAGTAGAAATGAAGTTCTCCCTTTTTTTTTCTTTTACGGCGGTGTCTCTACCTAAAACCGACCAGACTGTTGAAAAGGCTGCTAAAGTAGCTCCTTCCAGCTTGTCTACTGCTATTCGTACCGCGGATGATAAACGCGTGGGAGTTTCGGTTATGAACAAGACAAAGAATATTGAGATTCGAAAATAATTAGATATGTGAAATCGATTTATCTATCACTGCTAGACTCGCTACTCCTCAGTTCACGTCACTGAATGTACGTAAATGCATTTCAACTGCTTATTATTTCATAAATCATAATTAAAACCAAACATAAAGCCAAATTCTCTACACATAATTTGTACAGAATTTGGTCAAACAAGCCAAATTATTTTAACAAATGTTACAAGCATGTTTTGTTTCATGTTACAAAACATAATAAATGTACCTTTTCTTTCTCCTATAAATATAGTTAATCTGTCTATACTAATTGCGTCTACAACCCCCTGTAGAGGTTCTCCATAATACATATGTTATTCACATGATATATAACTGATTACATTTTATTCAAATTATTTGATAGAGTAGCTATACGGCGTACGTTTTTAGAAGCGATATCGGGCGGGGGCGACCTGCCTGTGGCAGAACTGCAAGGAAACTGCGGCGCGCAAGTTTAACGCCGTGTTTTGTATTATTCTTGCGCCTGCGACTAAGAAGTTGTCATAAAACTCGCGACTTTCAGGTTCATCATATGATAGGGCACGACATTTTGAACCCGACTGTCCAAGTTCCATGAATTTACGTCGCCTACAACCGGAGTTATCGTTTCTTGAAGAAACACTGGAAACAGCACGTCTCAACACATACACACTCACACAATAAACCTTTCATTTTCCTTCCGTCTGTTTTTTTTTTTTTTTTCGTTGTCACCGTGTTGACGCCGCTGAGTTGTTATGTCTTCAAAAAGCTATAGGTGATAAATTCGGCTGAATATACACAATAACTCTTCATTGTTGTGGGAGTTCACGAACATTGCGCGTCTGAGTCAGTTTGAGTTCAGCGTTTTCATAGCAAGGGCAGCGTAAAATTATTTTACTTCTACGCAACGAAGAACAGTTGTGAGAGGATTCAATAGAGCCCTTATTCATTGATTGATTGAATTATTTTACTTCGCTTTTCTGCCACTTCTGGCTAATCGCAAAGATGAGGATGAGTAATGATTTGATAAAATTGATGAAGGGACACTTACAAACACCCATGACCGGGCCGGGATTCGAACCCGGTACCCTTGGCGTCATAGCGTGCTGTGCTATACAGCCCTTTTGTTCGACTGTTGTGCAATAGTGTGTGTTCCGTGAGTGTTATCTAATTATGTTGATCTCAAAACCTAGCACCAGTAGTACAGGCACCAATGGAAAAATAATAAGTTCACAAGACAGAAATCTTATTTTTAAAGTGTATTCTTACTTCAAGGAATTGACGTCAGAAGAAGTGTGTGCTGAAACCGTGTTTTCTCAGAATCAATAAGTTATGGCTAAAGCGTGTAGTGTAGTGTGCATACGGATCACGTATATACAACAAGTGAAAATATCTACCACAGAAAACGGTAAACCCTTATTTAAATCTCCTGGGAAACATGCTAGAAAACACAAACGAGAGCGATGATGACAACCTTGCAGTTCCTCTATAATAAATACCTTCAAACTTCTTTCAGGTACGAGTTTCTTTTATATGCTGCAATGATATGATATTATAATAGTGTGAAGAAATATGCACTATATTATTTTACTGTACACAAATATAATGTGCATGTATTATATAATATAAAAGAGCTGGATATTGGACACAGCCAATTATCTGCGTTTCCCTTCCGCTAGCAGTTGGTTTGGAAACAGCGCAACAGCACTGGCTGCGTATTGGCTGAACTCATGTTCCTTCTAAACGCGTACGCAGTATAATAAGTTATAAAAGTGGAAGAAAAGATATGCATATAATTAAGTCACTTCCTAATATATCTGGAATGCACATGAAAGGCATTTAATTTCCGTTTGAAGGCCAATGAATATATCATTTCCGTCTCTGTGGCTATATATACGTGGACACAAAGTTATATCTTTACTTCAGTTTAATAAACAAACACAGAAGCATTCATTCACCATGAAGGTAAGCTGAAATCTAATTTATATTTTGATTTTGCAAAAGTCTACCTACTTTCCGTAGCTTTCACCAGGCAATGTAAACGATAGCTTGCATACCTCCGTGGTGGAGCTGTTAGGCATAACATCTTACGAAGCCAGCGGAAAATCAATTTAATATTTTGTCAGGAATAAACTTGTCATTGAGTTTGTTCCGTCACCTACTTCATATCTTCATCATTCGTTCTCGTGCCAATATTAAATAAGCCAGCGAAATACTTCGACCGTAAATTAAACAAAATAGAAATAGATACTAAATAAAGTAAGGTATATCTTATTGTATGAATAGAGCGGATTATTCCCGCCATTGTATTGGCTGAGGTGCACTAATAAAGTCTGTATTAATGAATAAATATTAAGAGAAAATGTTGATAGAAGGAAATATGATTTATGCTATTCCGGAATAAATTTCATATGTGCGTACACAGTGATCTCAAGCAATATTCTACTATGTATGATTGGTAGCTTAGATTATTATAAGAGGCCTCCCCGATGTCGCAGTGGTAGAGACTTCACCTTGTAATCAAGGGGTCCCGGGTTCGATACCCGGTGGAGGCACAAGTGGTTCGGATCCCACTTTAAACTGTAGGTCCTGTCCCGATTAGCCTTACTGTGCATAAAGTTGGCTTAAAACAACAAATAAAATAAAATAAAAATATTATTATAAGACTAAACTTGAAGGTGGAATTTAAAATGAATAGAGAAATTCTCTCGAAGAATGGTGGCAATGTATCGAATGTTGTAACTCGTGACAATCAGGATTTATAATTTTTAGTCCATATGCATAATAACTGTGCATATGTTAGTAGTGCTATTGGGGGGTTTCAAAGTAGTACTTAGTAGGTATGGTCTTTTTTTACCAATTGAATATCACTTTTTGACATATTTTGACAATTTTTTGTCGATGTTTTAGCGTTTAGCGATGTTTTAGTACAAATTTTCACTATACTCATTTTTCCCCCACTCGTACTTGGTAGGTATATCATGATGTTACGTGATACAACTTAACCTATCCTTTTTTTACGATTATTTAATTTTTTTACGATCCTAAGTGATATAACTTAACCTATCATTTTTTTTTATTTAGGTACTGTTTGAACGTTATTATTTGAGGATCATATTTTGTAGGTATTTTTTTTTATCAATCGAATATAAGTTTTTGACATATTTTTGACAATTTTTTGTCGATGTTATAGCGTTTAGCGATGTTTTAGTACAAATTTTCACTGCACTTATTTTTTTCCCCATTTGTACTTGGTAGGTATATCACGATGTTACGTGATATAACTTAACCTATCTTTTTTTTTACGATTTTTTTAATTTTCTCACGATCCTAAGTGATATAACTTAACCTATCATTTTTTTTTATTTACGCACCGAACTAACCTACAAGGGGGACTCCGTTTGTTTTAATATTTCAGTATTATAAGGTTTTCACAAATTTTATATAACCTAAAATGTGTTGGATGTTGATTTTTAGTATGTGGCAATTTTTTATGAATTTTAAAACTGTTCCGTCACCCTCTCGTTCTTCACGTCGTGGACGAAGGACTTCTCTGCAATCAGGATGACGCTGCATAGAGTATCGGCAGGCAGCGCGTCGTGGAACTCGCAAACACCCACTCTACAAAAATTCTACTATATGATTTTTCACTGGCTAAGCTAACCTACAAATAGGAATTGGCAGCACTGACTTATAAACCCACTGGGTCTTCTTGGCATGTTTTTTCATGATGTGTTGCCAGGCTATTGCGCATCTTGGCGTATACAATGTATATATTTTGAGAGGGGGGTTATAGCTTTTTATGCTGTACGAATACTAAAAACTTGACAGTGACAACCAACAGAGTAAATAAACCTACATGCAGAAACTAACAACACTAGTTTCTGACAGTGAATTTGAAATAAAATATTAAACAAAATACATGAGTAAGCACTGTGATTACAAATAATACCAGTGTTATTACACATTCATTCTTATTTCTCGAAGTTGAATGGAAGCACGTGTTTTTTACGCTCTCGTAATACTGACCTTGCCCCAGTGATTTTAAATTGCTTCCATCCGGGTTTTTTTTCCGTGTTATTCCGCGCGCACGCAACATTCGCTTTCAATAGTTTAATGAAACACAGAAGGAGTGTTAGTTTAGCAAGTTTTGAGTTTACAATTTATTAAATTAAACAATAATTTATGTAAGAATATACTTGTACTTACCGAACACAAAATAATAAAAGCACATGTGAATCTTTGCGTGTGTTCATGTTATATGACGACTGAGTAAAAAAATAATGTTGACTCCCCGAAAGATAAAAGTTCCTGGTTCGACATCAGATGCATGCAAATTTTATGTTTTGCTCTCCAAAATCTTGATTTGTGCTATTTGTCATACAGCAGAGGAGAAGAGGGGAGAGGGGAGGGGAGGAGGTACTATTAGCGCCATCTATTAGCAAACAATAGAAATAAAAAAGTAGGGTCAAACTTTTTCAACACCCAAAAATTTTAAACGTCCTCGTTTAGTAATACGATCAGCAGAAGACGTTTGAAAGAGTACTCTTAGTCGAGAAAGCTAATTGCTAGGGCCCATATATTGCTAAAATGTTCTTTGATTTGCATATTTCTCATACCGCCATATGTTGTTCTAGTTGACTTCTTCCAAAAAAATGCTAATTAGCGAGAGTTAATTAAGCAAGGCAAGTAAAAGAAGCAAATAGGACAATATGTGGCGGCGTGGAAATATGTAAAAATTCGACTCGATTCGAATTAAAATTGGAGGATATTTTGCATTTTTTCCCTATAATGTACAAAATATTTACCGTACATAATCTTTTCTATTTACAACAGTATAAAATAAGAGAAATGTGTGACAATATCCATATTAATTAGGAAGGTGTGTTGTATGCTAGGTTAGCTAATTGCGTCTTCTACAGCTTCACTGTATAGAGGAAAAATGGAAAAAGAGAGCTCTACAAAAACTAACGCTCTTGACAATATTGTACGCCCCGTGAAAATTATATATAAATAAGGCATAATCGTATTATCTACTTTCATGTCAGATTTTCCCGACCTGTGAGCTGTAGTGTTTAAGCGACAAGCGGCATGCTCTAATATGATACCGTTGACAATATTGTACGCCCCGTGAAAATTATATATAAATAAGGCATAATCGTATTATCTACTTTCATGTCAGATTTTCCCGACCTGTAAGCTGTAGTGTTTAGGCGACAAGCGACGCGCTCAAATATGATACCGTTGACAATATTGAACGCCCGTGAAAATTATATATAAATAAGGCATAATCGTATTATCTGCTTTCATGTCAGATTTTCCCGACCTGTGAGCTGTAGTGTTTAAGCGACAAGCGACGTGCTCTAATATGATACCGTTGACAATATTGTACGCCCCGTGAAAATTATATATAAATAAGGCATAATCGTATTATCTACTTTCATGTCAGATTTTCCCGACCTGTGAGCTGTAGTGTTTAGGCGACAAGCGGCCCGCTCTAATATGATACCGTTGACAATATTGTACGCCCCGTGAAAATTATATATAAATAAGGCATAATCGTATTATCTACTTTCATGTCAGATTTTCCCGACCTGTGAGCTGTAGTGTTTAGGCGACAAGCGGCCCGCTCTAATATGATACCGTTGACAATATTGTACGCCCCGTGAAAATTATATATAAATAAGGCATAATCGTATTATCTACTTTCATGTCAGATTTTCCCGACCTGTGAGCTGTAGTGTTTAGGCGACAAGCGGCCCGCTTAAATATGATACCGTTGACAATATTGTACGCCCCGTGAAAATTATATATAAATAAGGCATAATCGTATTATCTGCTTTCATGTCAGATTTTCCCGACCTGTGAGCTGTAGTGTTTAGGCGACAAGCGGCCCGCTTAAATATGATACCGTTGACAATATTGTACGCCCCGTGAAAATTATATATAAATAAGGCATAATCGTATTATCTGCTTTCATGTCAGATTTTCCCGACCTGTGAGCTGTAGTGTTTAGGCGACAAGCGGCCCGCTTAAATATGATACCGTTGACAATATTGTACGCCCCGTGAAAATTATATATAAATAAGGCATAATCGTATTATCTGCTTTCATGTCAGATTTTCCCGACCTGTGAGCTGTAGTGTTTAGGCGACAAGCGGCCCGCTTAAATATGATACCGTTGACAATATTGAACGCCCGTGAAAATTATATATAAATAAGGCATAATCGTATTATCTGCTTTCATGTCAGATTTTCCCGACCTGTGAGCTGTAGTGTTTAAGCGACAAGCGACGTGCTCTAATATGATACCGTTGACAATATTGTACGCCCCGTGAAAATTATATATAAATAAGGCATAAGCGTATTATCTACTTTCATGTCAGATTTTCCCGACCTGTGAGCTGTAGTGTTTAGGCGACAAGCGACGTGCTCTAATATGATACCGTTGACAATATTGAACGCCCGAGAAAATTATATATAAAATAACATACCTGAAAATTATATTCACAGTAGATTCATTTTTTGAGTTTTGTAATTACCCCAAGAAATTCTATATAAAATAACATACCTGAAAATTGTATTTACAGTAGATTGAATTCTTGAGTTTTTGTATTCGCACACAAGAAATTCTATATAAATAACATACCTGAAATTCTATTTACAGTAGATTGAATTTTTGAGTTTTGTAATCACTCCAAGAAATTCTATATAAAATAACATACCTGAAAATTGTGTCGCTATATACTAGACTTTTTGATTTCTGTGATTTTGGAGAAAGCAATGGCATCCACCACCAGTTTCAATCGTAAAAATGATAAAACTGAATGTGTTACTTGTGGGAAGCTAATCTCAAGGAACAATTTATCAGTACACAGGGCAAGATGTAGCGAAACAGGTTCGAGAATTAATCGTTCGTTACCTTCTAAGCCCTGTGCTCGATGCGAAAAAATGATCAGCATTACAAATTTAAGTAAACATCTCAAAATTTGCAAACCATCGACCGAACAAGAAACATCGAAAAGGAAAATCGATAATTCAGAAACGGAAGCTTCCACTTCCAAGCAAATTAAATTATCCGATGAACCCAAACCAATTAGATCTGCATTCAACGACCAACTCCAGGATTTTTCAATTAAGTCAGAAGCAGGCCGTGACATCCTTAGTTTCTTGGACGAAACGAAAACATCGGTGATAAATATTCTAAAAAATAAATTGGAAAACAACTCTATAAAAGTATACGTTGTTCTGTTTTCCGAATACAAGAAAGTTGATGGCACAACGAGTATTTTTTATCATCGTACAAAAAACCAGGCTCTTTATTTGGCGGACGTCGAAAATTTGGACGAATTTTATTCTGATTTTTCCAACGAGCTGGTTAACAAACATGACGATTTCGAGGCTAAAGGGTCGGGATGGTCTCTGTGTGGAAGTCCTCACACGTTAACCGTTTACGTGAACCGATTCTCGCCTCTTCGCGCTTCCAGCTACGTTCCTCTTCCACCAAACATTCAACACAAGAGGGCTGTGTTAAATATACAGAACAGCGATAAAAAGTGTTTTCTCTGGTGTGTGTTGGCTGCACTGCATCCTGTTCATTGGTCAAATAATCCAGAACAGGTTTCTCATTACAAACAATACGAGACCGACTTTCAAAGTGTAATGTCTGACATTGAATACCCGGTGACATTGTCGGATATAACAAAGTTCGAAAATCGTACAGGAAAACGCATCGCTATTAATGTGTATTCCTTCACGTCAGATAAATATCTCGTGCACCCTATCAGGATAAGCGATATCGACGATGACGATGCTCGTGTAATAAATCTCCTTCTAATTTCAAACGAGGATGTTCATCACTATACGCTAATTCGTTCACTATCACGTTTGGTCAGAAGTCAATCAACCAAGCATAAAAATTGCATCGAAGTTTGCCCGAGATGCCTAACCACGTTCGACGATCGTGACCGACGTGATCATCAAAATCTTCATAGTCGTCAAATTGCTCTGGAGAAACTTGCCGAACATAAAATTTACTGCGGTGACAACAGACCAACTTGCATGTTGATGCCGAAATCAAAAGAGGTCGAAGAATTTAGGATGCATAAGGCATTGTTCGAACATCCTGCAATCATCATTGCTGATTTTGAGTCTTTTCTCAAACCGTTGTCGTACTGCGAACCAGACCCCGAACTTTCATCCACAACACCGTATCAGTTGCACGAAGCCTCGAGTTTCGGATATGTTGTCGTGCGACAGGATAGGATAGATGAACCGTATGTTTACCGAGGACCAGACGTAATCAAACATTTTTTTGAAAAGATGGTTGAAGAGGTTGAGACCATTGGCAGCCTCTTACGCGAATCGAAACCAATGCTTCCATTATCCAGCGATGAACTTCAATCTCACAATAACATTGAAACGTGTCCGGTGTGCGATCAACGTTTCACCGACGAGAACCGGAAAGTATTTCACCACAATCACTTCACCGGAAACTACATCGGTGGAATCTGTAACACGTGTAATCTAAAAATCCAAAAACCTACGTTTGTCCCCATATACCTTCATAATGGCAGCGGTTACGACTTCCATATCTTAATTCGGAATCTTGGATATGATAGACAAAAGATAAATATTCTAGCAGAGAATGAAGAAAGGTACATCAGTATCAGCAAGCGAGTATTGATTCCGGGAACAAACGAAACTGTGGAGATGAGATTTTTAGATTCTTACAGATTTTTATCTGCGAGCTTGGACGCTCTTGCAAGCAAACTTTCGGCTGAACAATTTAGAATAACGAGAGCTAATTTTCCCACCGTAGACATAGAAATGATTAGACGTAAAGGGATTTATCCTTACGAATATGTTAGCGATAATTCTAAATTTAACGACGACACTCTTCCACCTCAAAAAGAATTTTACAGTCGACTCAGAGAGAAAGGAATCACGGATGATGAATACGAACACGCGCAACGGATGTGGGACAAATTAGGATGTAGGACACTCGGCGATTATCACGATGCCTACTTGAAACTGGACGTGACAATACTCGCGGATGTTTTTCAAGCATTCAGGAAAACGTCGGCGAATATTTACAAATTAGATCCTGCATATTTTTATGGTCTCTCGGGCTTAGCGTGGTCTGCCATGTTATTACAGACAAAAATAAAACTCGAATTGATACCGG
Organism: Lepisma saccharinum; assembly: GCF_977018435.1. NCBI lineage: Eukaryota > Metazoa > Arthropoda > Insecta > Zygentoma > Lepismatidae > Lepisma > Lepisma saccharinum. The sequence goes on from NC_139229.1 coordinate 123,680,920, forward strand.
ACGTGGACATGTTATATTTTATCGAGAGGGGGATACGAGGTGGAATGGTGCAATGCGTACAGAGACATGCAAAAGCAAATAACGTTCACATGACAGAAGAATACGATCCTAACGAACAATCGAAATACATATTTTATGTGGATGCAAATAATTTATACGGACATGCTATGATACAAAAACTTCCTTACGGCGGGTTCGAATGGGTGGATACCACTTCCATTAACATTAATAATTTCAACGACTGTGAATTTGGCTTGTTTATAGAGGCAGACCTCGGATTCCCCGACCATCTACACGATTACTTCAAAGATCTACCTCCTGCACCCGAACTAAAATGTTCGCCTGATTCAAATCAACGTAAGCTTCTGTTAACATTGGATAGGAAAGAGAGATACGTTCTCCATTACAAAAATCTTCAATTCTTAATTGAGAAGGGAGTTCAAGTAATAAATGTGAGAAGAATAATGAAATTCAAACATTCCGAGTGGTTAAAACCTTACATTGAAAAAAATACGTATCATAGAACACGCGCCACGTCAGATTTAGATAAAGATTTTTTTAAACTCATGAATAATGCTGTTTACGGAAAAACAATGGAGAATGTCAGGAAGCACGTGGACGTGAGATTAGTTCCCGATTCAAATAAATGTAGAAAATTGATAGCATCGCCGACATTCAAATCACGAAATATATATGATGAAAACCTGGCCCTGTTTGTGATGGATAAAAAAATAATCAAGTTCAACAAACCAATCTACGTGGGGGCGACGGTTTTGGATTTATCTAAACTGCATATGTTTGAATTTCATTATAATGTCATGAAACCCTTCTATAACGAAAATATAACACTTTTGTACACGGACACGGACAGTTTTATTTATTCCGTACAGACATCTGACCTCTACAACAATTTGAAACAACCGAAAATGATTGATCATTTCGACACATCTTCCTTCCCTCAACCAAACAGATTTGATCTCCCTTCTCGCAATAAAAAAGTGCTTGGTAAAATGAAGGATGAATGCAACGGAGAAATCATTCTGGAGTTCGCCGGCTTACGTTCCAAAATGTATGTGGTGAAAACAGAAACCAGCATCACCAAAAAAGCCAAAGGTGTTGGTAAAAATACCGTGAAAAACAAGCTTGTGTTCGAGGATTACATCAATTGCCTCTATTCACAGTCGAGGATTCTACGTTTGGAGACAAGGATACAAAGCGTAGACCACGTGCTTACCACAAACAAAGTTAAGAAAATTGCGCTGGATCCGCATGACGATAAAAGATGTATTTTGTCTTGCGGAATCCACACGTTGCCTTGGGGGCACTGTCGTTTAGAAATTAGTAAAAATTGTAGGCAATGCAATTGAAAAAAAAAAAAAATAAACTTTAGCTGTCTCACATACACGATAAATAACTAGCAAAGGACAATGAATCTTTTTGGTTTCCGAAAGCAAACAATGGAGGCTGTACACCGCACGACGACAGATCATGAATTTCTACCTTCCGTGTTACCTAAACTCAACGGTCTGTTGATCATTCACCTCAACAGCATTTGGACGAAATTGGATGACGATGTGGGCAAGATGTTTTACGTCTTCAATAACAATTTACATTTCTACGAAATTCCGATCGACGGGAAACTTCAAATCACCGTGAATCCGGAAAACGCAGGCGAAATCAAAATTTCTACCGGCAAGAACATTTTTCGAATCAAGCACGACAAGATGCTTTCTAACATTACGTACGATGTGTCTGCAGGAGATTATCTTTACGTGGAACTCCTCGGAGACTACGACAAACTTATTCCTCTCTTCGTAGAATTACGAATCGTCTATCCTATTATAAATAACCATTAACAAAATGCCTAACGACATTTTCGGCAACACCAAGCGTGTAGACCACGCAGAAGAGATTCTCATGTTGGACATTCGAGTTAAGAAGTTGAGGACCGATTTGATCGCTTTGCAGGAGACCTTAAACAAAAGTTTAGAGTCGGAAATCGCTACGCTCCAAACGCAATGTCTCGACCCCATTCTGAAAATCGATTCCGAACTGAAAACGCTCATAAAAAATTATGTCGACGTACCTTCTTACGACAACGTTCAAAATATACAGTTGAGCGTGGATTCGCTTCAAAATGATTTGGCCAAATTACAGCAATTTCAATCGAAAAATGAAGATTTGGAAAAATTGAAACTCGAAATCGAAGAACGAACTTCCGCAATAGAAAAGAATTTCTCTGAACTTCAAACCGTCGTGAACGATATTGATGTAGAACGCTTGCATGTCGTCGTTTCCAAATTACAAGAAGAATTCACCAGCACGTTGGAAGAAATTAAATCCAAGTTGCAGACTTTGGAAGATACAATGACGAACCTACCATCGTCGGACGAACTGCAGGTCATCGGTAAAAGCGTCGCGAACATAAAAATTCAATTGGAGGCCTATCGAGATTTCGAACACATTCAAACCACCATCGCTACGCTTCAGGCGTCCTTGGAATTGATCAACGAAGAAATTAAAAATATTCACGCTGAAGCGAGAGCGTTGACGAGCATTCAAGACACGTTGAGCGCGGTTCAGCAGAAGATCGAATATTTAGAAAATTTGAACGTCGAAACGAATCTCGCTCATTTTCATCACGTACTCGACAACATACAGGGTGACTTGGAATCGTTACGGACGAGCGTGCCTTCGAGCGAAGATTTGGAAAAATTGAAAACGGCGGTGACGGCACTATCCGATTCGAGCGACATCAAAAGTTCATTGACCGATCTCGAGAGTAAAGTGGCCAATCTTCCCACCTCCAAAGAATTGCACGCTTTGAAAAGAAACATATCTCGAATGCTGAAACGACTAGAAACGGAAACGGCGAACGTGGAACAGATTCGAGACGAAATTAGTTCGCTGGTGTCGACGCTGCCCACTTCGCAGAGCGTCGCCGACCTTCACATGCAGTTTACAGAGATGCGAAGCATCGTGAACGATCTTACCGAGAAGAGCTCGAAATTGAATCAAGTCGAGAACCTTCAGAACATCGTCGTCAACATCAGAGATCAAGTTGGAGTGCTGGAATCCACGCAGGAATCGACGCTGGCTTCTTTCGGTGCCAAGTTGCAAGAACTCAACGAAAACTACAAGCAGTTGAACGTGGAAGTGAAAATCAAACCGTCGTTTTCTGCCGTAACGGATACCATAGTCGAGCATTTGCTGCCCATCGAAAATAAACTCGGACAAGTTCACAGTAATCTGCTCGGCGTCGACACTAAATTCGCTAAACTGCATTCTCTGCAAGCCATCGAAATCAACAGCGTACCCAATCAACAAAGAATCTCCACGTTCGTCGAAGGTAACAAACTGTACATGTTACATCCTTATCATCCGTACTACAAGTTTCTCCTCGATGGCACGATTCAGATAAACGAATTTTCGTACTGGTCTCACGGTAGAAAAGCTAGCGTTCCCACCATGACTTTGATATCGAATCGTGGTGTCCAGAAAGCAGGAAACATTCCTCTGGCACGTTGGAACGAAACGCGCAACATATATGAAATACACGAAGACGAAGATCTCACCGTTTTCGACGTGAGTGCCGGCGATAAGCTGATCATTCAAAACACGAGCGAAGTGCCACCCTCTTTGAATCCCATCACGCTTGTGCTTCTCTTGAAACGTAATCTCTAAGAAAATGTCTAGGCAAGCCATCGTCGAAGAATTGCATAAACCTGCGCGCCGTAACTACGAACGTTTGGCTGTGGTAACCAAGGGCATCGACGACCTCTGGCAAAGCGACCTCGTGGAGATGAGTAGCGGCAATTTGAAAAACGTACATAAATTGAACAAGGGCAACAAGTACCTCCTCACCGTCATAGACACATTTTCGAAATTCGCATGGGCTCTACCTTTGAAGGCGAAAACGGGAACGTGCGTCACGGAAGCATTCAAATTAATTTTTCGCGAAAGCGGCGGCAGACGACCACGGTTTCTGCAAACGGACAACGGTAAAGAATTTTACAACGCCGTATTCCAAAAGTTTATTCAAAAACACAAGATTCGACATTATTCGACTTTCAGTCACGTCAAAGCCAGCATCGTGGAAAGATTCAATCGAACCTTGAAAACACACATGTGGAAACGATTCACGCTTCGGGGAAATTACAAATGGGTCGACATCCTGCCGGAACTCGTCGACACCTATAATGAAACGGTACACAGAACGATAGGCATGAAGCCAGCCGACGTTACCAAGTCCGACGAGCAGCGTTTAATTTCTACCGTTTACTGTCCAAAGTACACACCCACGACAAAAAAAGCTAAATACAAAATTGGAGACCAGGTGAGGATCAGCAAATTCAAACGCACCTTCGAGAAGGGCTTCACAAAAAATTGGAGCACGGAACTCTTTACGGTGGTTCGAGTTCTACCTGGAAACCGACACACGTATATAATAAAAGATAGTAGCGGCGAGATTTTGAAAGGAAGATTTTACGAAGAGGAACTCTCTAAAACAAAACACCCCGACACGTACCTCATCGAGAAAGTATTGCGTAGGAAAGGTGACAAACTTTTGGTCAAATGGCTGGGACTTCCGGAAAAGAGTTGGATCGACGCGAACGAAGTGATCTTGTGAGTACGTGGAACGTGGTGAAGCGTCTACCGGATCCGGAAAGTCAAACGAAGAAAAAGAACGGCGAGTTGCTTCCCGACAGCATCCGCTGTCTGATCGTAGGTCCTTCGGGGTGTGGGAAAACGACACTGCTCGTGGACAATTTTCTCCTCGCACCGAATTGGTTAGATTGGAAGAACAGGCACCTGTACGTGTTCTCGAAAAGTTTGGAGCAATCCAAATACCAGCAACTGATGAAACTGTACGATGGTCTGGACATTGCAACGTTTGCCTCGGAAATAAAACCACTCGACGATTGTCGTGAAAATTCAGTCGTTGTGTTCGACGACGCCATCCTGGAAAATCAAAATGAAATTCGCAACTTTTTCACGCAAGGTCGTCACAAAGGAATGGATTGTTTTTACCTAGCTCAAACGTTTTCCAAAATTCCAAAACAGTTAGTGCGCGACAACGCCAATTTCATATGTTTGTTTCGTCAAGATCACACCAACCTCAAGCATGCGTACGATGACTACGTAGGCGGAGACATGAACTACAATCAATTTTCGGAAGGCTGCTGCTCTACTTGCTGGAACGGTGACGATTTCGGATTCGCGACGATCGACATGACGAGGAAACCCAACGACGGAAAATACAGAAACAAAATCAACGACTTTCTAAACGTTGCAACGTTGTGAGAAACGACGTATATAAATAACGTCATGACGAAACGAAAAATCGAAGACGAAAATCTCAAGCTTCGCGATTACCTCGCGAAACGCTTTAAAGGTTGGAAATCCGAGAATCGCGGATTCTACGAAGAGAAGAAACGTCAGGATCAACCCGTGATCGATGCCATCAGCGGTCTAGGTAAAGAAATTAAAAGTGTCACGGAACAAAATAAAAATTTGATTAATGAACTCGTACCGCTCGCAGCTAAAAGTTACGCCGTACCCACGCCTATTTCGAGCATTCCTTCGACGCCGTTCGAACTGAAGGATGCACCGGCACGACGTCGAGCCATAGGTAGCACGTCGTCGTCTTCGGATAAAATCGAGTTGGGACCTTTGGCACGAGACTACCTGAGCACGGGGAAATTCGACAAGGATGAAGTGTTCGGATTGTATCCCAGCATGGAAACCAGCGAAGGCGGCGGTGTGGTGTGGAAGATTGGGAAATCGAAGGTGACCTTCGAAGGCAACGACATTAAAGTCAATTTAGGCGACAAGGATAGTTGGAACAGGTATCCGGGTACGGTGGGACTGTGGGAACTCGTCGCCAAAAAGCAGCCGAAAGATTACACCGACGAAGATTACCAAAGTTACAAGGAAATTCTGATCATGACGGATGCCTTGTACCAGAACAACGACGCCTCGCAGAATAGGGTGAAATCGAGCAGCGGCGAGAAGTACAGGAATCTCATCAAACCGATTTGGAACCAGGTCAAAACAGGCAGCGGCGTCAAACGCTACAACACGTTACCCAAAGAATTCGTTTGGGTGGACGACGTTAGGAAACTCGTGGACCGATTGTTGGTGATAGCCGGCGAAGAGAATGCAGGCAACCGTAATTTCTACAATGAGAAGGTTGGCATCGTGGACATGATCAGCACGAAACTTTCCAACTTCATCGTGAACGACGACAAGGGCATAGGTTACCTGATCAAAATCATCAACACGCTGCCTCCGAAATTTTGGAACGTGGCCGAAGGAAAGGGACTCGTGAACGACATCATCAACAAGTTACCTTTCGAGATGCATTTACCTGGCTACCAGTACTGCGGGCCGGGTACCAAACTCGAGAAAAGATTGGAGAGAGGAGACAAGGGTGTGAATCCGTTGGACGCGGCATGCAAAGATCACGACATCGCCTACAACACCACGCAGACGGATCTGGACGCACGTCACGAAGCAGACAGAAAGTTAGAGCACGCAGCTTTCGAAAGGTTCGTGAGCAGAGACGCATCGCTGGGTGAACGGGTCGCCGCACTGGGTACCACCATCGCCATGAACACGAAACAAAAATTGGGGTGGGGTATATAAATAACATACCGTAAAAAAAACTTGATATATAAATAACACACATCGTAAAAAAATAATTTTTGGTATATATAAATAACACACATAGTGAAAAAAAGCAATTAAATTTCTCTCTAACACTCTGACAACTAAAAAAATGAGCGATCTCCAAGCATTAAAACAAATGCTAAATTTGTCAGTCGAGTATGTAAAAATTCAGGAATTGGAAGTCGACAAACCTTACACGATAACTTCCGGTTCAATCGTTTCTACCCAGTATGGTCCCAAGGTACGCCTGTTGCTCAACGCACAATACAGTCTATTTTTACCAGATCGATACGCTAACATGTTATCCGACGAGAAGCTATCTATTTTAATCGAGAACAAAACTCGAATCGTATACAAGGGGACAAAGGAACTTCTTGGCAAGAAAACGAAGCACGTAATAGAATTTGTGTAACGACTGCGAGGCCTTGAAAATATATAAATAACATACCGTAAAAAACTACACAAAAAAAATCTCAGAATATATATATAAATAACATACCGTGAAAATAACACATAGAGCATCAACATGAAGCCCAAGGGTGTCGTGTACCAGATACCATACTCCAATCTTAAAAATCTAGGTGCCCTCGATGGGTTACTCACCAAGAAACAACGTGAGAAGAAACGTTCTTGCTTGTCGAAAGGACATGGAATGAAATTGCTGCTCAGCACACCTCAATTGAAAAGATTGCAGCGTTCGCGGAAACAGCAAAAAATCGGAGGTTTCATATTCAGCATCCCGGCCATCCTGGCAGCATTGGGGGCCGTTGGAAGTTTGGCCGGCGGAAGTGCCGCCATCGCGAAAACCGTCATCGACTCGAAGAAGAACAAGGCAGAATTGGAAGAACAGAAACGTCACAACCTGGCCATGGAGAAGAAGGGGAAGGGCGTGATGAAGAAGTTTAAAAAAAAGAAACAGAAGCACTCACCAACCGAGACATTGAATCTCTGATCGAACCGTTTCAAATCAAACACTTCAGAGGAGTTTTCATGTCCGACTCGTTACCTTCAAGCGTTAAAAAAAAAGAATGCGGAGTAGTCAACTTGGACGGTCAAGAAAATCCAGGCACGCATTGGATATGTTACCACAAAAATGATGATAAAGCATTCGTTTTCGATTCTTTCGGAGGTGTTCCACCTACAAATTTAATTCATTATCTGAAAACGAACAAAACCTCCATATACTACAACGACGAACGCATTCAAGATTTCGGAGACGTGAACTGCGGTCATCTCTGCCTCTCCGTGCTCGCATTTCTCTCTAAAATAAATAACCCTACGATCGAGGATTTCCAGAAAGCATTGTGGAACCTCAAACAGCATCACTAGGATGGGCGTGTTCCATCTCACGAGCGAATCTTCGATCTTGAAACTCACGCTGCACGACGACATCGTCTATCCTAAATCCGTGGCTCTGCGTGCATTCTACAGCATGTACCTCATACCTAACGTCACCCAGCACAACAACAAAATTAGCGTCGGAAGCGAACACATCGTCGTCACGCCAGGACAATACAATCTTTCCACTTTGCAAGCTCAATTACCCAAAGGCACATACCTTTCTCAAAATTCGGTCACGCACAGAGTGGAAATCCTATCCGCGACGGAGACCGTGGACCTGGGCACCATAGGAGAACTTTTAGGTTTCGAGAACGACACCAAACTCGAAGCTGGCATCAAGCACGTAGCAACCAACATTCCTAAATTCTTGGCCATAGAGACTCTGAACGTACACTGTAACGTGGCCGAAGGTATGATCACGAAATCTTCGGACGGATTGTTAGGAAGTCACAAGCAGACGGGAATCATAGCCACTTTCAAACCAAGTTCCGAGTTCATGGAACCGATCATCTACACGCCCTCTTCGCCGATCTATTTTCCAGTATGTCGCAACCGCATAGACGACATAGAGTTGGTGGTGACGAACGAGAAAGGAGACGTGGTGGATTTCGCAGGTGCCACTACGACGGCCATCGTGGAGATCAACGTATAATAAATAACCATACATGTAAAATGGAGCAAATCGAAAGTTACGAATTGCAATCTTTCCCTCCCAACCGTCGCACGTTCGCCAATCTCAACGAGGCAAACAGGGAGATCGAATACGACGTGGACGTAGGCGACGGGTTTATTCATCCTCACAGAGCGGACCTCTACCTTCAATTCGACGTGGTGAAGAAAGAAAGCGGAGACGCGTTTCCCGCAGCAGCAAACTTGATACTCGTGGACAACTTCGTGCCTCACCTGTTCTCGCAGGTGGAGGTGAGGAAACACAACACCGTCATCGACAGAATAGATTATCCAGGCATCACGTCGACGGCAGTGGGAACGTTAAAATTATCCAAAACGGACGCAGCGTACTACCAGGCCGGGGGATTCGAAGCCGGAACCAAAATATCGACGAAAAGTCACACGGTGCTCTTTCCCATGCGTCTGCTGCCAGGTTTCTTCTCGGATTACAAGGAGATCATGTGGAAGGGAGGACTGAGGATCACGTTTCGAAGAGCAGCCAACGACAACGACGCACTGATGCGATACGCTACTTTGGGTCCGGACGGCACCACGCCGATAGCCAACACTTTACCCGAAGCAGCGAAATGCGTCATCCGAAGCATGGAATTGAGAATGCCGGTGGTGGAATACGAAACGAACTACGCCCTCAAGTACAAAGCGGAGATCTTGAAAAGTCCGCAAGTGTCGATTCACTTTCACGGTTACCAGTGCGTGCAGAAGATGGCGTCGGGAAGTCACATGGAATTCGACGTAACGACGCAGTTCAACAACATACAGTTCGACATGCCAGATTTCGTCGTGGTGCTTTTTCAGACCGGGAGGGACAAGAATCAGGAAAAAGATTCCAGCAAGTTCGACGACTGCAAGATCAAGAACGTTTATCTGAAGAACGGACGCAACGAAGTGTTCCCGCGCGAGAATTACAACCTCGACGTGACCAAAAACGATTACCTCAAACTTTACGAAGCTTACACGGCTTACAAACGCGTGACCGAGGGAAGCGTGGACATGTATTACACGCCCAGCGAATTCAAAGCACGGAGACCCATGACCGTCATCAACACATCTAAGAGAAGGCAGGTGGTGGTCAACGATCGCACCAACATCAAGGTCGTCTGCGAGTTCCACGACGCGCTGCCTGCCGATACTCTATGCAGCGTCATCCTGATTGCAGAGAAGTCCTTCGTCCACGACGTGAAGAACGAGAGGGTGACGGAACAGTTTTAAAATTCATAAAAAATTGCCACATACTAAAAATCAACATCCAACACATTTTAGGTTATATAAAATTTGTGAAAACCTTATAATACTGAAATATTAAAACAAACGGAGTCCCCCTTGTAGGTTAGTTCGGTGCGTAAATAAAAAAAAATGATAGGTTAAGTTATATCACTTAGGATCGTGAGAAAATTAAAAAAATCGTAAAAAAAAAGATAGGTTAAGTTATATCACGTAACATCGTGATATACCTACCAAGTACAAATGGGGAAAAAAATAAGTGCAGTGAAAATTTGTACTAAAACATCGCTAAACGCTATAACATCGACAAAAAATTGTCAAAAATATGTCAAAAACTTATATTCGATTGATAAAAAAAAATACCTACAAAATATGATCCTCAAATAATAACGTTCAAACAGTACCTAAATAAAAAAAAATGATAGGTTAAGTTATATCACTTAGGATCGTAAAAAAATTAAATAATCGTAAAAAAAGGATAGGTTAAGTTGTATCACGTAACATCATGATATACCTACCAAGTACGAGTGGGGGAAAAATGAGTATAGTGAAAATTTGTACTAAAACATCGCTAAACGCTAAAACATCGACAAAAAATTGTCTAAATATGTCAAAAAGTGATATTCAATTGGTAAAAAAAGACCATACCTACTAAGTACTACTTTGAAACCCCCCAATAGCACTACTTATGTTATTTCTCTTTTCACATACAGGGGGCAATCAATATAACAGTATTTACACTTTCATGAGATACACTGAGTAGCTTATTCTCAAAGGAGAACATAAAGTACACATTGCATACACACAAAAATGTAAATATGACTTGAACACATTCAAATAATATCGGTTGAACTATACACATTGCAAAACACTCTAAGGGGAAAAATTCCTTCTGTACTGAATGTTGTATGTGCATTCTCACTATAATTGAAGTAGTCACCGCCAAAGAGTGTGAGCCACATTTCATTTCACATAGAATTGGGAAACATTTCAAAATGAAATGACATGGATGTCAGTTACAGACAGTATCATTTGTGGATTGGCTTGAATTGTAAAAGTCTGTATCTGCTGATGCAGACGGCAACGTTCTCGTTCACCTGCCAGCTAGGGACCTTCAGAATGTGTTGCATTCTTGAAACATGGCAAGTCGAGTGGGATGAGACAAGGGGAAACAAGCTTCGTACTATCAAGCCCGTCATTGGTGCTTGTCGTTCCTCGTCTCATCCTCGCGTAGAGAAGAAATGACCCTAACGCGGCTCCGAATTGGACACAGCCTTCTAACGTATTTCCATTTGTTGCAAGGACTGGACCCTCCGTTGTGCAGTAGTTGTGGCGTTGTTTTAAGTGTTCGACACATTCTTCTTGAATGTTCAAATTTTAACAACTTGAGACAGAGTTTTAACCTTCCCAAGGACTTGTCATCCATGTTGGGTGACGATTACAGTGTTTTGACGAATGTTTTAGGTCTTTGAGAAGAGCAGGTCTCTTCTCCTCTTTCTGAGGTAGTTCAAAATTTTTCTTACTCTTTCTAATGTGTTGCTTTTGTCCAATCCAGATCTGCTTACAACCTGCTTTTTAAACCTTTCTCGAGGGTTTTTTCACACCCATTTCCTATCTCTTGAAATTTATGGTAAGAGTTTTAGACAAGGGGAACTTCCCAGCATTCATTGAAGTGCAAAATGACCTGATGTGCCAACGCACCAAAAAATTTTAATTCAATTAATCAATCTAAAAGTTTGTGTTCCTCACAGATCGACAATTTGGCTTAGTACAATCTTGCCACCATCCATTCAATTATAATGTTTGATTTACCTGATATGGTATTATGTATTATTTTTTTCAGTTCGTTATCGTATTAGCTGCTATTGTTGCTGCCGTTTCTAGCAACGTGCCTGCTCCTTCTTATACAGCTCCCTGGGCAGGCTCTTGGGGAGTAGCTCCCTGGGCAGGCTCTTGGGCAGCTCCCTGGGCAGGTTCTTGGGGAGTTGCTCCCTGGGCATCCCATGTGTCAACTCCTCTGGTTGCCACCTATGGAGGAGCTCCTGTGACCGTCTCTCAGGCAGCTCCTGTGACAGCCCAAGCTGCTGGCGCTCCGTAAGTATTGGCAGTTAAGGATACTAAATACGTAAAACCTTAATTAAGAAACACTAAGCAATTAGTTACATTTATCACATTTATATGAAATATAGCATTCCATTCTTTATGCAAAATATCTGGAATGAAACTACATCTCTTAAAATAAGTTCAATATAATGAAGAGGTAAGGGTGATGTACATATGCACCTCAGTTGTCATTATTTTCCGTTTCCCTTGCAGTTACGTAGCAGTCACCAGAGGCTCCGTCCACACTGCTCCTCTTGCAGGACATCTTGTTGGCAGCAAGCAAATCAACACCGCTCCTGCCCCAGGAACCATCTAAAGACTTAACAACAAACATTACTTGGTCAGCTTTATTCGGCTTAGGAATACCTTTCTGTACATTTCTTTTGATTGAATAAAGTATTGAAATGATCTATGATTATTTCTCTTTTATTCCTAAATGTCAAAGTTTTCTTCAAACAAATCACAAGTGTTCTATGTGAGCACCTCGCGTAACACGGCACACTTCAAGCGGGTAGTCTATCTCCTGCCAAACCTTGTGTAGCATGTTGCGGTCAATATCAGCAATGGCTGCTGTGATGCGGGCACGCAGATCATCCAATGTTGTTGGAAGTGGTGGTACGTAAACATGATCCTTGACAAAACCCCACATGAAGAAATCACATGGGGACAAGTCGGGGGAACGAGGTGGCCAATGAAGGAGATGTCGATCCTCCAACGTTGTTCCAATGCCCCATTGAGATGGTCCCGAACGCTGCCATGGTAAGGTAATGCGCAGGGGCACTATCCAATTGGAGAATGAAATCTGCGCTATACTCTGCAAGCTGTGGAAGGAGCCCTAGTTGCAGCATATCAAGGAAAACAAGTCCTGTCACAGTACGTTCATGGAAGAAAAAGGGCCCATAAATCCTTTCATGGGAAATGGCACAAAAAGCATTCACTTTGGGTAAGTAATGGGTAATCTTTAGAGCATCGCGTACTCCCCTTCGCCAATACACAAATGCATAGATTGCAGTGTTGTTTCAATACAGGACAAAGAATTGATTGATTTAGTTTCTTTCTTTCGCTTTGTGCATCTGTTGGCTAATTGCGAAGATGAGGATGACAGATGATATGACGAAATTGATGAATAGACACAAACACTCATGTCCCGGCAGGGATTCGAACCCGGGACATCTGGCGCCATAGAGCGATGTGCTAACTACTCCGCAACAGGGGTCGACAATACACGACAAAGAAATTAGCTATAACAAAGGAAGTGATAATTTAGGACGAAACCTGAATTATATTTATTTCTATCCGCGTCTGAAATACCTGAGTCCTCTATGAGGTTTCACTTCAAATATTAAACAAGATTTGCATCTATCGCTATACTAGTTCAGTTTTACCGTCGCAATTAAATAGATAGAATATGGATTCTAACTAAATAAACAAATACAAAATCAAAATGGTTGTTATGGGGATCATAACCTTTCCCCTTTCGATTTAATTTTATTCAAAAAATAAGTCATTATTATTAGTTTCATAACAATTTTGACATTCAAAATACTGTTTCAGCAGCCTGTCCCCGTTATGAATTAGGACCATGTACGAAGCATACACACACACACACACAAATACAGAGAGAGCGAGAGAGAGAGAGAGAGAGAGAGAGTGGGGGAATTTTTACAAAGCGCTCTTTGAAAAGAAAAAAACAAATGGAGCGGAGGTCTTGAATTCAAATTCGCAGTATAGCATAAAATGTCTGTTCATGACTATTTCATAAGTTCGATGAGTGAGCCATTCTTATTGTCGCAGTTAAAGATCGAAAAGGAGAAATGTGATGTTAATAGTAAAAATATTAATTATCACAGAGAGAAAACTTATTGGATTTTTTTAGTAATTTGACCCTTATTTTCAAATGAATCATTATTCCACTATTTCACTACAGTCGAAGTACAATACCCCTTCCTTCCAATACCCGTATGCACAAATTGTAGATTACTGTGCTTATCAAAATGTATTGGTCATCTCTCTTACTTTCGGGCAAGATATTAGTATGTTTAAAGAAAATTGTAGTAAAGCGAAAAAGACAGGATTTTGTCTCTTTTTATGTTATTATAATTAGATTCCTTACTGAAAAGGGAATTCATATCCAGTAATTTTTCACCACACATACACAAGACACTTACTTTCTAATTTCACATATCATTGACTTGAAGCCGTGTAAGTGTATCCTGTTATTATAGATAAACATGATGTGTAAAACTATAGTGTAGATATTGCAACTACTGCCCTGAGTTACATGAATGAAATTAACGGAAATCGAGGAAAATCGCTTCTTGAGGGCCACTGGGTTTGAGTTTGGTGTTGCGGTTGGGGAAGTAGAAATGAAGTTCTCCCTTTTTTTTCTTTTACGGCGGTGTCTCTACCTAAAACCGACCAGACTGTTGAAAAGGCTGCTAAAGTAGCTCCTTCCAGCTTGCCTGCTGCTAATCGTCCCGCGGATGATAAACGCGTGGGAGTTTCGGTTATGAACAAGACAAAGAATATTGAGATTCGAAAATAATTGGATATGTGAAATCGATTGATCTATCACTGCTAGACTCGCTACTCCTCAGTTCACGTCACTGAATGTACGTAAATGCATTTCAACTGCTTATTATTTCATAAATCATAATTAAAGCCAAACATAGAGCCAAATTCTCTACACATAATTTGTACAGAATTTGGTCAAACAAGCCAAATTATTTTAACAAATGTTACAAGCATGTTTTGTTTCATGTTACAAAACATAATAAATGTACCTTTTCTTTCTCCTATAAATATAGTTAATCTGTCTATACTAATTGCGTCTACAACCCCCTGTAGAGGTTCTCCATAATACATATGTTATTCACATGATATATAACTGATTACATTTTATTCAAATTATTTGATAGAGTAGCTATACGGCGTACGTTTTTAGAAGCGATATCGGGCGGGGGCGACCTGCCTGTGGCAGAACTGCAAGGAAACTGCGGCGCGCAAGTTTAACGCCGTGTTTTGTATTATTCTTGCGCCTGCGACTAAGAAGTTGTCATAAAACTCGCGACTTTCAGGTTCATCATATGATAGGGCACGACATTTTGAACCCGACTGTCCAAGTTCCATGAATTTACGTCGCCTACAACCGGAGTTATCGTTTCTTGAAGAAACACTGGAAACAGCACGTCTCAACACATACACACTCACACAATAAACCTTTCATTTTCCTTCCGTCTGTTCTTTTTTTTTTCGTTGTCACCGTGTTGACGCCGCTGAGTTGTTATGTCTTCAAAAAGCTATAGGTGATAAATTCGGCTGAATATACACAATAACTCTTCATTGTTGTGGGAGTTCACGAACATTGCGCGTCTGAGTCAGTTTGAGTTCAGCGTTTTCATAGCAAGGGCAGCGTAAAATTATTTTACTTCTACGCAACGAAGAACAGTTGTGAGAGGATTCAATAGAGCCCTTATTCATTGATTGATTGAATTATTTTACTTCGCTTTTCTGCCACTTCTGGCTAGTCGCAAAGATGATGATGAGTAATGATTTGATAAAATTGATGAAGGGACACTTACAAACACCCATGACCGGGCCGGGATTCGAACCCGGTACCCTTGGCGTCATAGCGTGCTGTGCTATACAGCCCTTTTGTTCGACTGTTGTGCAATAGTGTGTGTTCCGTGAGTGTTATCTAATTATGTTGATCTCAAAACCTAGCACCAGTAGTACAGGCACCAATGGAAAAATAATAAGTTCACAAGACAGAAATCTTATTTTTAAAGTGTATTCTTACTTCAAGGAATTGACGTCAGAAGAAGTGTGTGCTGAAACCGTGTTTTCTCAGAATCAATAAGTTATGGCTAAAGCGTGTAGTGTAGTGTGCATACGGATCACGTATATACAACAAGTGAAAATATCTACCACAGAAAACGGTAAACCCTTATTTAAATCTCCTGGGAAACATGCTAGAAAACACAAACGAGAGCGATGATGACAACCTTGCAGTTCCTCTATAATAAATACCTTCAAACTTCTTTCAGGTACGAGTTTCTTTTATATGCTGCAATGATATGATATTATAATAGTGTGAAGAAATATGCACTATACTATTTTACTGTACACAAATATAATGTGCATGTATTATATAATATAAAAGAGCTGGATATTGGACACAGCCAATTATCTGCGTTTCCCTTCCGCTAGCAGTTGGTTTGGAAACAGCGCAACAGCACTGGCTGCGTATTGGCTGAACTCATGTTCCTTCTAAAAGCGTACGCAGTATAATAAGTTATAAAAGTGGAAGAAAAGATATGCATATAATTAAGTCACTTCCTAATATATCTGGAATGCACATGAAAGGCATTTAATTTCCGTTTGAAGGCCAATGAATATATCATTTCCGTCTCTGTGGCTATATATACGTGGACACAAAGTTATATCTTTACTTCAGTTTAATAAACAAACACAGAAGCATTCATTCACCATGAAGGTAAGCTGAAATCTAATTTATATTTTGATTTTGCAAAAGTCTACCTACTTTCCGTAGCTTTCACCAGGCAATGTAAACGATAGCTTGCATACCTCCGTGGTGGAGCTGTTAGGCATAACATCTTACGAAGCCAGCGGAAAATCAATTTAATATTTTGTCAGGAATAAACTTGTCATTGAGTTTGTTCCGTCACCTACTTCATATCTTCATCATTCGTTCTCGTGCCAATATTAAATAAGCCAGCGAAATACTTCGACCGTAAATTAAACAAAATAGAAATAGATACTAAATAAAGTAAGGTATATCTTATTGTATGAATAGAGCGGATTATTCCCGCCATTGTATTGGCTGAGGTGCACTAATAAAGTCTGTATTAATGAATAAATATTAAGAGAAAATGTTGATAGAAGGAAATATGATTTATGCTATTCCGGAATAAATTTCATATGTGCGTACACAGTGATCTCAAGCAATATTCTACTATGTATGATTGGTAGCTTAGATTATTATAAGAGGCCTCCCCGATGTCGCAGTGGTAGAGACTTCACCTTGTAATCAAGGGGTCCCGGGTTCGATACCCGGTGGAGGCACAAGTGGTTCGGATCCCACTTTAAACTGTAGGTCCTGTCCCGATTAGCCTTACTGTGCATAAAGTTGGCTTAAAACAACAAATAAAATAAAATAAAAATATTATTATAAGACTAAACTTGAAGGTGGAATTTAAAATGAATAGAGAAATTCTCTCGAAGAATGGTGGCAACAGTAGCGAAGCGTAGTCTTACGAAGGAGGCAAGCAATGTTTCAGTACAACAAAACATGTAGTACAATGGCACGCCAAGAGGGGGATTAAAGGTTTATAGCCTCATTGGCCCGGTCGCTGCATGTGTCAAAATATCATAATAAAGTGACGGTTCTAAAAATAAACCATATGATCCTCAAACGTCACATTTACTTTCGAAATTCCAGGTAACGTTATTCGTATGGTAGTAAACGTCTTACATATGCGAACTTTCCGCATACGACTAAAGGGGTACGTAATATCTTATTTATTTATTAGTACTTTTATTTGTTCATAATTTTTAATGTGGACAAACGGTGACCAAACGGATTTAGGTAAAATAACTCATTTATTTAATTTACACTGCGTGATTGTAATTTAGGATTTGTGGGCACCCTAAAAATCGCATTCGGAGTCAAACATTAAAATAAAAAGTTAAACACAAACTTTAAAAATTTCATTTCAAACCAAAGAAACACATGCATACTCACCACAATAAATTCCAAACTCCTTTGCATATATAGGAAATTTCCCGATATCGAACAATTCAACAAATCTTAGGGCGTCAAGGTTCTCAAAACGTGAAGACACTCCCATGCTCTTTCCACAACTGGAAAGCATCCACGCAAGATCACTTTGGAAATCTCTGAAACGACCGAAAGTGATACCAACCTATTTCCTTAATTTTATCCCTCATGGGAAGGAAAGATATATCAGTATGGAGATAGAAATTAAGTGGTGGAATCAGAATCATTACAGCAGAAAGAGTATATACATAATATTTAAGTAATAAAGTGTCATACAGAGGCGGGGCCGGGGCGGGAGGGAGGGTTGGCCCCCCTTTGGCCCAGTATTCCTAAGAAAAGGAAAGTCAAAGGCTGGAAAAGATGACAAAATGAGGAGACTACTACAAAAAATCCTGGGAGCACCACTTGTGTCATAATAATAAAACTTAAAACATGTTCCTGTGTTCATAATGTGTACAATGTATACGATTTAATTGTGCTGTCTAAATATCAGTAGAGAGTTCTTTTTAGATAGCTTTATTTTCACCCCAAGTTTTATTCAAAAGCAGTCAATTTATTGAATGTGGTTGTAAAATTTGTGAAACAGCTCACTTGAATTAGGTGTAAATAATTTGGCAGTTGCAAACACTGGTGCGGTCAACACTTTTGACGTAATTTGAGCTGGACCGAGCTGGACACAGGGTGCAGACCAAGGTCCGTCGAATCTTCCCTCCCTCCCTGGGGAAACTCTTCACGGGGGTGCAGACATTTCACTTCCTGAAACACAAACCCCCGCCCATTACCATCTCGCCCGAACTCCCAATATCCATTTTTTTACGCGTTTTACAATTCGCGAAATCTAAAATAAATTGTAATATAAAATGATATATATATATGGAATTATTTTAGTTATTTTATGACTAAGAATTATTTTTATATTCGCGATCTTGTTTACGTGTTCATGAAGACACAAATTCTTTACTCGTAGTTTTTGGTGGTAATATATCCTTCTGCTTTCGGTTGAGCTCGGCTATTTTCGGGAATCACGCAAGCTCAGCAAGCAGAGCTTTTGGTATAAGCGTTGTGGACGGGTTCCACTCGAATTTCACGCTTCGCCATGTGACTCCTTCGGGTGCGTTATTTTCCCGCAGAGCAGCGGCAAGCATTGAGGCTGGTGCTTGCTACAGAGCTGCTGAGGGAGTTGGCGGCCGTAATTTTTCGCGAAATCGAGTGCGATGGAAACGAAATAAGGCTAAAACATTAAGTACATTAAATGATATTCGAATAATGCAAGCAGTGCTTGCATTGCTTGTACTATATCTTCGCCTCTGGGTGGCAATGTATCGAATGTTGTAACTCGTGACAATCAGGATTTATAATTTTTAGTGCATATGCATAATAACTGTGCATATGTTATTTCTCTTTTCACATACAGGGGGCAATCAATATAACAGTATTTACACTTTCATGAGATACACTGAGTAGCTTATTCTCAAAGGAGAACATAAAGTACACATTGCATACACACAAAAATGTAAATATGACTTGAACACATTCAAATAATATCGGTTGAACTATACACATTGCAAAACACTCTAAGGGGAAAAATTCCTTCTGTACTGAATGTTGTATGTGCATTCTCACTATAATTGAAGTAGTCACCGCCAAAGAGTGTGAGCCACATTTCATTTCACATAGAATTGGGAAACATTTCAAAATGAAATGACATGGATGTCAGTTACAGGCAGTATCATTTGTGGATTGGCTTGAATTGTAAAAGTCTGTATCTGCTGATGCAGACGGCAACGTTCTCGTTCACCTGCCAACTAGGGACCTTCAGAATGTGTTGCATTCTTGAAACATGGCAAGTCGAGTGGGATGAGACAAGGGGGAACAAGCTTCGTACTATCAAGCCCGTCATTGGTGCTTGTCGTTCCTCGTCTCATCCTCGCGTAGAGAAGAAATGACCCTAACGCGGCTCCGAATTGGACACAGCCTTCTAACGTATTTCCATTTGTTGCAAGGACTGGACCCTCCGTTGTGCAGTAGTTGTGGCGTTGTTTTAAGTGTTCGACACATTCTTCTTGAATGTTCAAATTTTAACAACTTGAGACAGAGTTTTAACCTTCCCAAGGACTAGTCATCCATGTTGGGTGACGATTACAGTGTTTTGACGAATGTTTTAGGTCTTTGAGAAGAGCAGGTCTCTTCTCCTCTTTCTGAGGTAGTTCAAAATTTTTCTTACTCTTTCTAATGTGTTGCTTTTGTCCAATCCAGATCTGCTTACAACCTGCTTTTTAAACCTTTCTCGAGGGTTTTTTCACACCCATTTCCTATCTCTTGAAATTTATGGTAAGAGTTTTAGACAAGGGGAACTTCCCAGCATTCATTGAAGTGCAAAATGACCTGATGTGCCAACGCACCAAAAAATTTTAATTCAATTAATCAATCTAAAAGTTTGTGTTCCTCACAGATCGACAATTTGGCTTAGTACAATCTTGCCACCATCCATTCAATTATAATGTTTGATTTACCTGATATGGTATTATGTATTATTTTTTTCAGTTCGTTATCGTATTAGCTGCTATTGTTGCTGCCGTTTCTAGCAACGTGCCTGCTCCTTCTTATACAGCTCCCTGGGCAGGCTCTTGGGGAGTAGCTCCCTGGGCAGGCTCTTGGGCAGCTCCCTGGGCAGGTTCTTGGGGAGTTGCTCCCTGGGCATCCCATGTGTCAACTCCTCTGGTTGCCACCTATGGAGGAGCTCCTGTGACCGTCTCTCAGGCAGCTCCTGTGACAGCCCAAGCTGCTGGCGCTCCGTAAGTATTGGCAGTTAAGGATACTAAATACGTAAAACCTTAATTAAGAAACACTAAGCAATTAGTTACATTTATCACATTTATATGAAATATAGCATTCCATTCTTTATGCAAAATATCTGGAATGAAACTACATCTCTTAAAATAAGTTCAATATAATGAAGAGGTAAGGGTGATATACATATGCACCTCAGTTGTCATTATTTTCCGTTTCCCTTGCAGTTACGTAGCAGTCACCAGAGGCTCCGTCCACACTGCTCCTCTTGCAGGACATCTTGTTGGCAGCAAGCAAATCAACACCGCTCCTGCCCCAGGAACCATCTAAAGACTTAACAACAAACATTACTTGGTCAGCTTTATTCGGCTTAGGAATACCTTTCTGTACATTTCTTTTGATTGAATAAAGTATTGAAATGATCTATGATTATTTCTCTTTTATTCCTAAATGTCAAAGTTTTCTTCAAACAAATCACAAGTGTTCTATGTGAGCACCTCGCGTAACACGGCACACTTCAAGCGGGTAGTCTATCTCCTGCCAAACCTTGTGTAGCATGTTGCGGTCAATATCAGCAATGGCTGCTGTGATGCGGGCACGCAGATCATCCAATGTTGTTGGAAGTGGTGGTACGTAAACATGATCCTTGACAAAACCCCACATGAAGAAATCACATGGGGACAAGTCGGGGGAACGAGGTGGCCAATGAAGGAGAGGTCGATCCTCCAACGTTGTTCCAATGCCCCATTGAGATGGTCCCGAACGCTGCCATGGTAAGGTAATGCGCAGGGGCACTATCCAATTGGAGAATGAAATCTGCGCTATACTCTGCAAGCTGTGGAAGGAGCCATAGTTGCAGCATATCAAGGAAAACAAGTCCTGTCACAGTACGTTCGTGGAAGAAAATGGGCCCATAAATCCTTTCATGGGAAATGGCACAAAAAGCATTCACTTTGGGTAAGTAATGGGTAATCTTGAGAGCATCGCGTACTCCCCTTCGCCAATACACAAATGCATAGATTGCAGTGTTGTTTCAATACAGGACAAAGAATTGATTGATTTAGTTTCTTTCTTTCGCTTTGTGCATCTGTTGGCTAATTGCGAAGATGAGGATGACAGATGATATGACGAAATTGATGAATAGACACAAACACTCATGTCCCGGCAGGGATTCGAACCCGGGACATCTGGCGCCATAGAGCGATGTGCTAACTACTCCGCAACAGGGGTCGACAATACACGACAAAGAAATTAGCTATAACAAAGGAAGTGATAATTTAGGACGAAACCTGAATTATATTTATTTCTATCCGCGTCTGAAATACCTGAGTCCTCTATGAGGTTTCACTTCAAATATTAAACAAGATTTGCATCTATCGCTATACTAGTTCAGTTTTACCGTCGCAATTAAATAGATAGAATATGGATTCTAACTAAATAAACAAATACAAAATCAAAATGGTTGTTATGGGGATCATAACCTTTCCCCTTTCGATTTAATTTTATTCAAAAAATAAGTCATTATGATTAGTTTCATAACAATTTTGACATTCAAAATACTGTTTCAGCAGCCTGTCCCCGTTATGAACTTTCAGGTTAGGACCATGTACGAAGCATACACACACACACACACACAAATACAGAGAGAGCGAGAGAGAGAGAGAGAGAGAGAGAGAGAGTGGGGGAATTTTTACAAAGCGCTCTTTGAAAAGAAAAAAACAAATGGAGCGGAGGTCTTGAATTCAAATTCGCAGTATAGCATAAAATGTCTGTTCATGACTATTTCATAAGTTCGATGAGTGAGCCATTCTTATTGTCGCAGTTAAAGATCGAAAAGGAGAAATGTGATGTTAATAGTAAAAATATTAATTATCACAGAGAGAAAACTTATTGGATTTTTTGAGTAATTTGACCCTTATTTTCAAATGAATCATTATTCCACTATTTCACTACAGTCGAAGTACAATACCCCTTCCTTCCAATACCCTTATGCACAAATTGTAGATTACTGTGCTTATCAAAATGTATTGGTCATCTCTCTTACTTTCGGGCAAGATATTAGTATTTTTAAAGAAAATTGTAGTAAATCGAAAAAGACAGGGTTTTGTCTCTTTTTATGTTATTATAATTAGATTCCTTACTGAAAAGGGAATTCATATCCAGTAATTTTTCACCACACATACACAAGACACTTACTTTCTAATTTCACATATCATTGACTTGAAGCCGTGTAAGTGTATCCTGTTATTATAGATAAACATGATGTGTAAAACTATAGTGTAGATATTGCAACTACTGCCCTGAGTTACATGAATGAAATTAACGGAAATCGAGGAAAATCGCTTCTTGAGGGCCACTGGGTTTGAGTTTGGTGTTGCGGTTGGGGAAGTAGAAATGAAGTTCTCCCTTTTTTTTTCTTTTACGGCGGTGTCTCTACCTAAAACCGACCAGACTGTTGAAAAGGCTGCTAAAGTAGCTCCTTCCAGCTTGCCTGCTGCTAATCGTACCGCGGATGATAAACGCGTGGGAGTTTCGGTTATGAACAAGACAAAGAATATTGAGATTCGAAAATAATTAGATATGTGAAATCGATTTATCTATCACTGCTAGACTCGCTACTCCTCAGTTCACGTCACTGAATGTACGTAAATGCATTTCAACTGCTTATTATTTCATAAATCATAATTAAAGCCAAACATAGAGCCAAATTCTCTACACATAATTTGTACAGAATTTGGTCAAACAAGCCAAATTATTTTAACAAATGTTACAAGCATGTTTTGTTTCATGTTACAAAACATAATAAATGTACCTTTTCTTTCTCCTATAAATATAGTTAATCTGTCTATACTAATTGCGTCTACAACCCCCTGTAGAGGTTCTCCATAATACATATGTTATTCACATGATATATAACTGATTACATTTTATTCAAATTATTTGATAGAGTAGCTATACGGCGTACGTTTTTAGAAGCGATATCGGGCGGGGGCGACCTGCCTGTGGCAGAACTGCAAGGAAACTGCGGCGCGCAAGTTTAACGCCGTGTTTTGTATTATTCTTGCGCCTGCGACTAAGAAGTTGTCATAAAACTCGCGACTTTCAGGTTCATCATATGATAGGGCACGACATTTTGAACCCGACTGTCCAAGTTCCATGAATTTACGTCGCCTACAACCGGAGTTATCGTTTCTTGAAGAAACACTGGAAACAGCACGTCTCAACACATACACACTCACACAATAAACCTTTCATTTTCCTTCCGTCTGTTCTTTTTTTTTTCGTTGTCACCGTGTTGACGCCGCTGAGTTGTTATGTCTTCAAAAAGCTATAGGTGATAAATTCGGCTGAATATACACAATAACTCTTCATTGTTGTGGGAGTTCACGAACATTGCGCGTCTGAGTCAGTTTGAGTTCAGCGTTTTCATAGCAAGGGCAGCGTAAAATTATTTTACTTCTACGCAAAGAAGAACAGTTGTGAGAGGATTCAATAGAGCCCTTGTTCATTGATTGATTGAATTATTTTACTTCGCTTTTCTGCCACTTCTGGCTAATCGCAAAGATGAGGATGAGTAATGATTTGATAAAATTGATGAAGGGACACTTACAAACACCCATGACCGGGCCGGGATTCGAACCCGGTACCCTTGGCGTCATAGCGTGCTGTGCTATACAGCCCTTTTGTTCGACTGTTGTGCAATAGTGTGTGTTCCGTGAGTGTTATCTAATTATGTTGATCTCAAAACCTAGCACCAGTAGTACAGGCACCAATGGAAAAATAATAAGTTCACAAGACAGAAATCTTATTTTTAAAGTGTATTCTTACTTCAAGGAATTGACGTCAGAAGAAGTGTGTGCTGAAACCGTGTTTTCTCAGAATCAATATGTTATGGCTAAAGCGTGTAGTGTAGTGTGCATACGGATCACGTATATACAACAAGTGAAAATATCTACCACAGAAAACGGTAAACCCTTATTTAAATCTCCTGGGAAACATGCTAGAAAACACAAACGAGAGCGATGATGACAACCTTGCAGTTCCTCTATAATAAATACCTTCAAACTTCTTTCAGGTACGAGTTTCTTTTATATGCTGCAATGATATGATATTATAATAGTGTGAAGAAATATGCACTATATTATTTTACTGTACACAAATATAATGTGCATGTATTATATAATATAAAAGAGCTGGATGTTGGACACAGCGAATTATCTGCGTTTCCCTTCCGCTAGCAGTTGGTTTGGCAACAGCGCAACAGCACTGGCTGCGTATTGGCTGAACTCATGTTCCTTCTAAAAGCGTACGCAGTATAATAAGTTATAAAAGTGGAAGAAAAGATATGCATATAATTAAGTCACTTCCTAATATATCTGGAATGCACATGAAAGGCATTTAATTTCCGTTTGAAGGCCAATGAATATATCATTTCCGTCTCTGTGGCTATATATACGTGGACACAAAGTTATATCTTTACTTCAGTTTAATAAACAAACACAGAAGCATTCATTCACCATGAAGGTAAGCTGAAATCTAATTTATATTTTGATTTTGCAAAAGTCTACCTACTTTCCGTAGCTTTCACCAGGCAATGTAAACGATAGCTTGCATACCTCCGTGGTGGAGCTGTTAGGCATAACATCTTACGAAGCCAGCGGAAAATCAAATTAATATTTTGTCAGGAATAAACTTGTCATTGAGTTTGTGCCGTCACCTACTTCATATCTTCATCATTCGTTCTCGTGCCAATATTAAATAAGCCAGCGAAATACTTCGACCGTAAATTAAACAAAATAGAAATAGATACTAAATAAAGTAAGGTATATCTTATTGTATGAATAGAGCGGATTATTCCCGCCATTGTATTGGCTGAGGTGCACTAATAAAGTCTGTATTAATGAATAAATATTAAGAGAAAATGTTGATAGAAGGAAATATGATTTATGCTATTCCGGAATAAATTTCATATGTGCGTACACAGTGATCTCAAGCAATATTCTACTATGTATGATTGGTAGCTTAGATTATTATAAGAGGCCTCCCCGATGTCGCAGTGGTAGAGACTTCACCTTGTAATCAAGGGGTCCCGGGTTCGATACCCGGTGGAGGCACAAGTGGTTCGGATCCCACTTTAAACTGTAGGTCCTGTCCCGATTAGCCTTACTCTGCATAAAGTTGGCTTAAAACAACAAATAAAATAAAATAAAAATATTATTATAAGACTAAACTTGAAGGTGGAATTTAAAATGAATAGAGAAATTCTCTCGAAGAATGGTGGCAATGTATCGAATGTTGTAACTCGTGACAATCAGGATTTATAATTTTTAGTGCATATGCATAATAACTGTGCATATGTTATTTCTCTTTTCACATACAGGGGGCAATCAATATAACAGTATTTACACTTTCATGAGATACACTGAGTAGCTTATTCTCAAAGGAGAACATAAAGTACACATTGCATACACACAAAAATGTAAATATGACTTGAACACATTCAAATAATATCGGTTGAACTATACACATTGCAAAACACTCTAAGGGGAAAAATTCCTTCTGTACTGAATGTTGTATGTGCATTCTCACTATAATTGAAGTAGTCACCGCCAAAGAGTGTGAGCCACATTTCATTTCACATAGAATTGGGAAACATTTCAAAATGAAATGACATGGATGTCAGTTACAGGCAGTATCATTTGTGGATTGGCTTGAATTGTAAAAGTCTGTATCTGCTGATGCAGACGGCAACGTTCTCGTTCACCTGCCAACTAGGGACCTTCAGAATGTGTTGCATTCTTGAAACATGGCAAGTCGAGTGGGATGAGACAAGGGGGAACAAGCTTCGTACTATCAAGCCCGTCATTGGTGCTTGTCGTTCCTCGTCTCATCCTCGCGTAGAGAAGAAATGACCCTAACGCGGCTCCGAATTGGACACAGCCTTCTAACGTATTTCCATTTGTTGCAAGGACTGGACCCTCCGTTGTGCAGTAGTTGTGGCGTTGTTTTAAGTGTTCGACACATTCTTCTTGAATGTTCAAATTTTAACAACTTGAGACAGAGTTTTAACCTTCCCAAGGACTAGTCATCCATGTTGGGTGACGATTACAGTGTTTTGACGAATGTTTTAGGTCTTTGAGAAGAGCAGGTCTCTTCTCCTCTTTCTGAGGTAGTTCAAAATTTTTCTTACTCTTTCTAATGTGTTGCTTTTGTCCAATCCAGATCTGCTTACAACCTGCTTTTTAAACCTTTCTCGAGGGTTTTTTCACACCCATTTCCTATCTCTTGAAATTTATGGTAAGAGTTTTAGACAAGGGGAACTTCCCAGCATTCATTGAAGTGCAAAATGACCTGATGTGCCAACGCACCAAAAAATTTTAATTCAATTAATCAATCTAAAAGTTTGTGTTCCTCACAGATCGACAATTTGGCTTAGTACAATCTTGCCACCATCCATTCAATTATAATGTTTGATTTACCTGATATGGTATTATGTATTATTTTTTTCAGTTCGTTATCGTATTAGCTGCTATTGTTGCTGCCGTTTCTAGCAACGTGCCTGCTCCTTCTTATACAGCTCCCTGGGCAGGCTCTTGGGGAGTAGCTCCCTGGGCAGGCTCTTGGGCAGCTCCCTGGGCAGGTTCTTGGGGAGTTGCTCCCTGGGCATCCCATGTGTCAACTCCTCTGGTTGCCACCTATGGAGGAGCTCCTGTGACCGTCTCTCAGGCAGCTCCTGTGACAGCCCAAGCTGCTGGCGCTCCGTAAGTATTGGCAGTTAAGGATACTAAATACGTAAAACCTTAATTAAGAAACACTAAGCAATTAGTTACATTTATCACATTTATATGAAATATAGCATTCCATTCTTTATGCAAAATATCTGGAATGAAACTACATCTCTTAAAATAAGTTCAATATAATGAAGAGGTAAGGGTGATATACATATGCACCTCAGTTGTCATTATTTTCCGTTTCCCTTGCAGTTACGTAGCAGTCACCAGAGGCTCCGTCCACACTGCTCCTCTTGCAGGACATCTTGTTGGCAGCAAGCAAATCAACACCGCTCCTGCCCCAGGAACCATCTAAAGACTTAACAACAAACATTACTTGGTCAGCTTTATTCGGCTTAGGAATACCTTTCTGTACATTTCTTTTGATTGAATAAAGTATTGAAATGATCTATGATTATTTCTCTTTTATTCCTAAATGTCAAAGTTTTCTTCAAACAAATCACAAGTGTTCTATGTGAGCACCTCGCGTAACACGGCACACTTCAAGCGGGTAGTCTATCTCCTGCCAAACCTTGTGTAGCATGTTGCGGTCAATATCAGCAATGGCTGCTGTGATGCGGGCACGCAGATCATCCAATGTTGTTGGAAGTGGTGGTACGTAAACATGATCCTTGACAAAACCCCACATGAAGAAATCACATGGGGACAAGTCGGGGGAACGAGGTGGCCAATGAAGGAGAGGTCGATCCTCCAACGTTGTTCCAATGCCCCATTGAGATGGTCCCGAACGCTGCCATGGTAAGGTAATGCGCAGGGGCACTATCCAATTGGAGAATGAAATCTGCGCTATACTCTGCAAGCTGTGGAAGGAGCCATAGTTGCAGCATATCAAGGAAAACAAGTCCTGTCACAGTACGTTCATGGAAGAAAATGGGCCCATAAATCCTTTCATGGGAAATGGCACAAAAAGCATTCACTTTGGGTAAGTAATGGGTAATCTTGAGAGCATCGCGTACTCCCCTTCGCCAATACACAAATGCATAGATTGCAGTGTTGTTTCAATACAGGACAAAGAATTGATTGATTTAGTTTCTTTCTTTCGCTTTGTGCATCTGTTGGCTAATTGCGAAGATGAGGATGACAGATGATATGACGAAATTGATGAATAGACACAAACACTCATGTCCCGGCAGGGATTCGAACCCGGGACATCTGGCGCCATAGAGCGATGTGCTAACTACTCCGCAACAGGGGTCGACAATACACGACAAAGAAATTAGCTATAACAAAGGAAGTGATAATTTAGGACGAAACCTGAATTATATTTATTTCTATCCGCGTCTGAAATACCTGGAAGAAAATGGGCCCATAAATCCTTTCATGGGAAATGGCACAAAAAGCATTCACTTTGGGTAAGTAATGGGTAATCTTTAGAGCATCGCGTACTCCCCTTCGCCAATACACAAATGCATACACTGTAAAAAAAAATACACTTCTTGTACACTTTTGGTACACTTTCTTGCATATAATATGCACAAGATGTGTACTGAAGGTGTTGCAAAAGTGTACTTAAAGTGTTCTAGATGTGTGCGACCCGAAATGACGAAATTTTGTACACTTGTTGCACACTTTGGGGACACATTCAAAGTTGTGTGCACTTCTTCAACGCTTTCTGTACACTTTTGTTTAAAGTAAGTGTACACTTCTTGTACACTTTTGTAGCACATGATTTCATTTTGTGTTGTTGGTCATATCGATTGTTATTTTATACTTTTTTGACAAATGAATATGTTATGAACATAAATCAATTTCATTATATAAAGCAGTAACACACTTGAAAGCAAGCAACATTAAACAATAACAAAATATAACTATTTTTTTCCTGGAACACATGGAAATCGCATTGCATCATTCTTTTTATCAATACTTTTTTGTTTAATGTACCAATTTGATAATTGGATAAATCTCATTAAAATTGAAGAAGGATAAAGTTGAATGTTCCGAGGAAATTAATAGATTTTCTTAAATCGAACTATTCATCTTTAAAGCACACCAAAACAGATCGTTAACTTCGGGGGGCTGGTTGTTCCTACACCGGCCGCTAGATGGTTCTGTCAAAATGTGTACAAGAAACATAAGTTTTTGTACAACAAATAATGATACGTTCGATTGTAATCATAGTGAAAAATTGTGCTTTAACACTCTTCGAAAAATATGTGAACATCTAAGATACAAATTAAAGAAGAAAATGTACTGCAGTGAATAAAAGTGAATCTCCCATGAGCAACCTATTTGATTCTGGACTATATATGTAGAAGGTACGTGTGGCGAGCCCCACTTTTCACGAGCCCCTTCGAAGAGGGGAAGAGTCACCCTGGAACTGACCGCAGGTCCGCTCGTCGCCGAGAGGACCTGGTTCCATACCCGCGTAATTTGAAACGTACGCCAGCTCTCTTCTTCCGAAGCGCCGAGTCGGAGGAAAAAAAAAAAAAAAAAAAGGCCTAGTTGAAGAGCTGGGTTGCCTTTCCGGAAGGAACAAGTGACACCGCGATTCATATTGTGTTCGTAGGCGGGAAATAGAAAAGTGTAGTGTGTGGGAAAAAAAAAAAAAAAAAAAGTGTTTAGTGGTTGAAACAGTGTAGTGAACGTGCCCAGCAGCAGAAGTCATATGCTAACCCCCCCCCCCCCAACCTTTGAAATTTCGTGTAAATAGTGTTTTGTAGTGTCAAGTGTCCCAAGTGAAAAATCGTGTCCAAAGAGTGAGGGAAAAAAAAAAAAAAAAAAAAAAAAAAAAGTGACGCGTGTAGTGTAAAAGTGCAATGCAGAAGGAAGGGTAGCAAGTTGTAGTGTGTAACGCGTCAGTGTTACCGTCGACCAGCGACAGGAGAGAAGAAAACGCACACCTACTGTCAGTGCCCTACCATCACCTCCCCCCCACCGACCGCACCAGCGGAGAAATTAAAGTGGAAAAATCAACCTCATATTAACGACAAGGACAGTGTGGCGATGAGTGTGTAGTAGTGTAGTGCAAGAGTGCAACAAGTGAGCGTTTTTGTGTAACGAGGCGGTGTGGAGCAGTATTAGCTAGTCTACGTCTGCGACAGGTGAGAGGAGAGTGTGCAAACTTTGACAGAAACCCCCCTCCCCCCTCTCGGTCCGGCAGGGCGAGCAGAATAAATTACCGCGAACAGCATCAGCGGAGGAGGTAAAGTGAACAAAGGCGATATCTCACACTAACAACAAGGAAGATACTGGACACCTGGTAAGCGAACGTTGCCTGCTGTTACGGAACCACGTGCGAGAAAGAGGAGAGATAGAATCAAGGGGGATAATTAGACTGATCATCGAATAGAAAGAAAAGGAGGTAGAACTGAAAGAGGAAAAATGCGTACAAGAGGTGGTTTATCAAGAGGCAGAGGTCAACAGCGGTGGACAGGCACACGAATGTCCCAGAACGACCTAGAATCAACACCGGAGAGACCAACGACGCCTGCAAAAGCGAATGGGATCCAACCCAAGAACACAGCCAGTGAACATTCCTTCGACCAACAATTAGATGCACTATTACAAGAATGCCAGGAAAAGGCCAACAATAAAGCGAACAGCAAGAACAAAGTGGCACGTGCAGACACAGACAGAGACAATCTACCAACTCCCAGCATGACGAAGACCAATACACGCACACTTTCAAACCAAAAACACGGAAAACCAAGCGAAGCAGAAAGCGATAGCGAATCCAGCACCACAGAAGAGGACGACCCAGAGGAGGGAGAATTCCTGACACCAAGAAAAACAGTGAAGCCGGATAAACAAGGAACAGTTGAGCAGGATTTCTTCCACCCAAACAGATTCGCTCCTTTAACACAAGACGAAATACAAACAAGGCCTGACACAAGGAGGACAGGCAAACCACCTCCTGTTTTCATATATGATATAATATCGAAGTACACCTTCATATCTACACTCACGCCAAATCTCGACAACCCGCAAGTACATCCCACAGCGGAGTACATTAAAATATCCTGCCGCAACTACAGCGACTACGACAAGATGATAGCTTTTCTGCGACAAACGGGAAGGTCCTTTTCCACCGGAGTCCCAAAGGCAGATCGGCCGATGAAAGTGGTCATCCGACGCCTACCATACGACACGGAACCAAAGCACATAGAGGAAGCACTCAGAGACGAGAATTTCCCGGTAATCCAAGTAACCCAGATGTCAAAGAAAGACAACTCAAGCAACGAACGGGTAAAAATGCCACTGTTCCTCGCCGCATTCCAACGGTCTCCAATAACCAAGGAGATGTACGACGTCACACGCCTTCTGCATATGCCTGTCAAGATAGAGACGTACCAAGCAAGGGATGCCCTGCAGTGCTACAACTGCCAGAGAATAGGCCATGGTCAGAATACTTGCAATGCGACACCAAGATGTGTCAAATGCGCAGACAATCACCATACGAGGGAATGTCCAAAAACAGATCGATCTACACCGGCCAAATGTGCAAACTGCAGCCAGCCACATCCAGCCAACTTTAGAGGATGCAAAGCCTTCCAACAATACAAACAAACAAAGGCGAACTACAAATCTCCAAAACTCACGACAGAACCAGCCCCTGATTACAACCAACCAGTAAAGAAATTGCCGCCAGTTCCGGCATGGCCAGTCATGAAAAACAAAACAAAAGAAACCCAACCCGATGTACCCCAGCCAACCACGTCAGCGGAGAGCACCACACAAGCTGAACAACATACTGTAGCTTCCACACCGGCAACGACGTCTACAAAAGGAACCCTCGGCGATGACATAAAGAAAATATTAACTCTCATCAATGGTCTGGATATCCAAAAAATTCTCCAGCACATCAAAACCGGATTCGAAAAACTCCGATCAGCAGACGACACTCCGACCAAAATCACGGTGTGCATTGAAACAGTCATCGCCATGTTCAACGATGGGTGCTTCTAAGAAAACCCAAGTACACCGGCACATGACTCTTCTCTACTGGAATGCGGATGGAGTTTTCAACCAAAGACTGCAACTATTACACTATCTACACCAGCAAAAGATAGACGTCGCTCTAATAAACGAGACCCACCTGAAACCCAAGAACAGATTCACCCTACGAAACTACATCATACACAGACAAGACAGACCTACCCCAAAAGGCGGCCTAATGATAGCAATAAAGAGAGATTTTCCCACAGAGACAATCACCATCCCACAACTGCAGACAATTGAAGCCTTGGCCATCAAAATCATCACACCAACTGAACCGCTGATCCTTGTTGCAGCATACAAAAGACCAGAAACGAGGGTAGAGCTTCAAGACCTTCAAACACTACAGTCATTAGGCACCAGAGTACTGATAGCTGGAGATTTGAACTCCAAACATCCAGAGTGGAATTCTAGGGTCACCAATCGAAACGGAGTACAGCTGTTCAACCACATGCCATTTATAAACCTTGCGGTAACAGCACCAAAGGATCCTACACACTACCCCAAAAATGGAGCTAGGCCGGATGTCTTAGACATCACACTACACAAAGGAATCAACTTTACCGTAGCGCCGTATGTCGTCGCCGATCTCGACTCGGACCATGAGCCGGTTATATGTGTTGTCGCCCATAGACTACTGACGCATCTCACGACCGCACCAACACGACCGCTGACAAATTGGCAGCAGTACAAAACAACTCTTCACGAAGCAATCCAGCTGCCTCTCCACGTTGCAACCCCGGAAGATATCGACACGGCCGTTGAGGAAATTGGTGCCAAGATCACTTCAGCAATTCGAAACAGTACCACCAAACAAAACCGTCAAGAGCAACCAAATTCAACGGACCTCAAGCTACACATCCTGTTGCACCTAAAGCGATGGATCAGACGCAAATATCAACAGACACGACATCCAGAATACAGGCAGCTCCTCCAGAACTTGAAACGTCGAGTGAGAGGACACCTTCAAAGATCAAGGGAACACCTTTGGGACGAAAAACTGAAGAGCTCCGACAAGCCAAATAACGAATTCTGGAAGCTCGCAAGAAATTTCCGCGGACACACCGCCAGCTCAACGACGCCAGTCCTCCACGACCCACAGGGCAATCTTCTATTTCAACCACAAGAACAAGTTGACGCTATCGCTAACAACCTTGAAGAACAGTTTTCTCCCAATACAGAACCATGCGACGAGGAACAAATAGCAACGGTGGACAACTTCCTGGACACATTCAGAGAGCAGCCGCATGCAGACATACCACACCTAATTACTCCCCGAGCGATTCACACAGTCATACGACGGCTGCCAAACAGTAAAGCGCCAGGCCCGGACAAAATACCGACAGAAGCCTTGAAGCAAGCCCCAAGGAAACTCCTGATTGTCCTAACCCAAATATATAACGCCATTCTTCTCACTGGCTACTACCCGAGAGCTTGGAAAACCGCCAGAGTATGTTCAATCCTGAAGAAGGGGAAAAGCCCGCTACACCCACAGAACTATCGGCCAATAAGCTTACTGTCTCACGTCAGCAAGGTCTTCGAGCGCCTCCTCCTGTACCGATTACAAGACCACGTACAACATTTTGATCTTCTCCCAGACCACCAATTTGGTTTCAGGCAACACCACAGCACGACCACCCAGCTGGTGAGGGTGGTCGACCATCTCTCGGTACGCTTCAACTGGAAACATCACATACTAGCCATATTCCTCGACATACAGAAGGCCTTCGACAAGGTTTGGCTCGAAGGACTCATATACAAGCTACACAGACTTGGAATACCTGACTGTTACGTACGCTTGCTGGACAGTTACCTACATCAACGCACCTTCTTCGCAGTGTTTCAAGGAGCCATCTCCACCATTCGAACAACCACGGCTGGAGTACCCCAAGGATCCTCCCTCTCCCCGCTGCTGTACGCCCTGTTTACAGCGGATGTACCAACAGCCTTTGGTTGCCTCCCAGCCACTTTCGCAGACGACACCGCATACTTTGCGGCAGCCAAGGATATTCG
The DNA here is from genome assembly GCF_977018435.1 of Lepisma saccharinum. Lineage (NCBI taxonomy): Eukaryota > Metazoa > Arthropoda > Insecta > Zygentoma > Lepismatidae > Lepisma > Lepisma saccharinum. The sequence goes on from NC_139229.1 coordinate 123,715,279, forward strand.
TGTTTCCTACATCAGAATGCAAGAACAACTGCAACAATACGATCACTGGGCAAAACAATGGAGAGTGCGAGTGAATCCCGACAAGAGCACCGCCATCGTGTTCTCTCGTAGACGCCGTCCGCGCGAATACCATCTCAGACTACAAGGACAACCTGTTCCCCACAAACAAACCACAACATATCTCGGAATGCTGCTAGACAGAGGGCTCTATCTCAGAGACCACATAGCCAAAATCGTCAACCAAGGAAACAAACGCGTGGGAGCACTTTACCCGATGCTACGATCGCCAGGACTGCGGCTGGAAACCAGACTTCAACTGTACAAGGCAATCATCCGACCAGCTCTGCTCTACGCCTGCCCTGCCTGGCAACACCTACCCAAGACGACCCTCCGCAGACTCCAAGTCAAACAGAACAGGGTCCTACGTATCATCAGCGGACACGGACGGTATACAACAAACGTCCAACTCCACGAAGACCTCGACATTCCACCCTTAGATGACGTGATCCAGCGGACAACCGCCACGTTCTGGGCCAAACTCCAGGAAAACCCAAATCCAACGGCACGAGCCATTGGTACCGCCAACCCACACAGACACACTCATCGTCTACCAAGACCCTGAGCCGACCAGCCAGGACAAGTGAAAAGTGTCCACAGCCTAACCGCCAATGCCACCCTCACTTTCCCACCCCAAGCGACAGCTGCAGGAGTGGAATTCAACACCGAAAACATCGCACGCCATTTCAAAAACAATTCAAAGAGGAGGCAAGGTGTCCACAGACGCTGGTACTCCACATCATATTGCGCAAAGCAAGCCAAGACTCGTAACTGGTAACTGGTAACTGGTCGCAGAAAAACAAACACGCATCTCACAAAATTTAAGGTTGAAAGTTGTTGCTTTTTCCTCTTTCAATTGTCAAGTTAAATGTGAGTGAACTGTATTTTTATTCTAGAAACTAAGAATAAGTACTGAATTGTGATATATCTCATGTGTGCAAGAAGTGTCGCTCAAGTATTTTCACAAGTGTTCCAAATGTGTAAAGTGTACCAGAAGTGATCAAAAGTAGTTTCTGCAGCACACTTCTTACACACTTTTGGGATACCTTTATATTGGAAGTACTTCTTGCACACTTCCTGTACACTTCTTTTGCTGCACTTTTTGTACACTTCCTGTACACTTTTTAGCACTTCGTGTACACTATTGAAGCACTTCCTGTACACTTCTTGTGCACATTTAATGTGTACAAGAAGTGATCAAAAGTAGTTTCTAGGAAGTGTTCCAAAAGTGTGCAGAAAGTGTAATTTTTTTTACAGTGTAGATTGCAGTGTTGTTTCAATACAGGACAAAGAATTGATTGATTTAGTTTCTTTCTTTCGCTTTGTGCATCTGTTGGCTAATTGCGAAGATGAGGATGACAGATGATATGACGAAATTGATGAATAGACACAAACACTCATGTCCCGGCAGGGATTCGAACCCGGGACATCTGGCGCCATAGAGCGATGTGCTAACTACTCCGCAACAGGGGTCGACAATACACGACAAAGAAATTAGCTATAACAAAGGAAGTGATAATTTAGGACGAAACCTGAATTATATTTATTTCTATCCGCGTCTGAAATACCTGAGTCCTCTATGAGGTTTCACTTCAAATATTAAACAAGATTTGCATCTATCGCTATACTAGTTCAGTTTTACCGTCGCAATTAAATAGATAGAATATGGATTCTAACTAAATAAACAAATACAAAATCAAAATGGTTGTTATGGGGATCATAACCTTTCCCCTTTCGATTTAATTTTATTCAAAAAATAAGTCATTATGATTAGTTTCATAACAATTTTGACATTCAAAATACTGTTTCAGCAGCCTGTCCCCGTTATGAACTTTCAGGTTAGGACCATGTACGAAGCATACACACACACACACACACACAAATACAGAGAGAGCGAGAGAGAGAGAGAGAGAGAGAGAGAGTGGGGGAATTTTTACAAAGCGCTCTTTGAAAAGAAAAAAACAAATGGAGCGGAGGTCTTGAATTCAAATTCGCAGTATAGCATAAAATGTCTGTTCATGACTATTTCATAAGTTCGATGAGTGAGCCATTCTTATTGTCGCAGTTAAAGATCGAAAAGGAGAAATGTGATGTTAATAGTAAAAATATTAATTATCACAGAGAGAAAACTTATTGGATTTTTTGAGTAATTTGACCCTTATTTTCAAATGAATCATTATTCCACTATTTCACTACAGTCGAAGTACAATACCCCTTCCTTCCAATACCCGTATGCACAAATTGTAGATTACTGTGCTTATCAAAATGTATTGGTCATCTCTCTTACTTTCGGGCAAGATATTAGTATGTTTAAAGAAAATTGTAGTAAAGCGAAAAAGACAGGGTTTTGTCTCTTTTTATGTTATTATAATTAGATTCCTTACTGAAAAGGGAATTCATATCCAGTAATTTTTCACCACACATACACAAGACACTTACTTTCTAATTTCACATATCATTGACTTGAAGCCGTGTAAGTGTATCCTGTTATTATAGATAAACATGATGTGTAAAACTATAGTGTAGATATTGCAACTACTGCCCTGAGTTACATGAATGAAATTAACGGAAATCGAGGAAAATCGCTTCTTGAGGGCCACTGGGTTTGAGTTTGGTGTTGCGGTTGGGGAAGTAGAAATGAAGTTCTCCCTTTTTTTTCTTTTACGGCGGTGTCTCTACCTAAAACCGACCAGACTGTTGAAAAGGCTGCTAAAGTAGCTCCTTCCAGCTTGCCTGCTGCTAATCGTCCCGCGGATGATAAACGCGTGGGAGTTTCGGTTATGAACAAGACAAAGAATATTGAGATTCGAAAATAATTGGATATGTGAAATCGATTGATCTATCACTGCTAGACTCGCTACTCCTCAGTTCACGTCACTGAATGTACGTAAATGCATTTCAACTGCTTATTATTTCATAAATCATAATTAAAGCCAAACATAGAGCCAAATTCTCTACACATAATTTGTACAGAATTTGGTCAAACAAGCCAAATTATTTTAACAAATGTTACAAGCATGTTTTGTTTCATGTTACAAAACATAATAAATGTACCTTTTCTTTCTCCTATAAATATAGTTAATCTGTCTATACTAATTGCGTCTACAACCCCCTGTAGAGGTTCTCCATAATACATATGTTATTCACATGATATATAACTGATTACATTTTATTCAAATGTAATCATATGATAGGGCACGACATTTTGAACCCGACTGTCCAAGTTCCATGAATTTACGTCGCCTACAACCGGAGTTATCGTTTCTTGAAGAAACACTGGAAACAGCACGTCTCAACACATACACACTCACACAATAAACCTTTCATTTTCCTTCCGTCTGTTCTTTTTTTTTTCGTTGTCACCGTGTTGACGCCGCTGAGTTGTTATGTCTTCAAAAAGCTATAGGTGATAAATTCGGCTGAATATACACAATAACTCTTCATTGTTGTGGGAGTTCACGAACATTGCGCGTCTGAGTCAGTTTGAGTTCAGCGTTTTCATAGCAAGGGCAGCGTAAAATTATTTTACTTCTACGCAACGAAGAACAGTTGTGAGAGGATTCAATAGAGCCCTTATTCATTGATTGATTGAATTATTTTACTTCGCTTTTCTGCCACTTCTGGCTAGTCGCAAAGATGATGATGAGTAATGATTTGATAAAATTGATGAAGGGACACTTACAAACACCCATGACCGGGCCGGGATTCGAACCCGGTACCCTTGGCGTCATAGCGTGCTGTGCTATACAGCCCTTTTGTTCGACTGTTGTGCAATAGTGTGTGTTCCGTGAGTGTTATCTAATTATGTTGATCTCAAAACCTAGCACCAGTAGTACAGGCACCAATGGAAAAATAATAAGTTCACAAGACAGAAATCTTATTTTTAAAGTGTATTCTTACTTCAAGGAATTGACGTCAGAAGAAGTGTGTGCTGAAACCGTGTTTTCTCAGAATCAATAAGTTATGGCTAAAGCGTGTAGTGTAGTGTGCATACGGATCACGTATATACAACAAGTGAAAATATCTACCACAGAAAACGGTAAACCCTTATTTAAATCTCCTGGGAAACATGCTAGAAAACACAAACGAGAGCGATGATGACAACCTTGCAGTTCCTCTATAATAAATACCTTCAAACTTCTTTCAGGTACGAGTTTCTTTTATATGCTGCAATGATATGATATTATAATAGTGTGAAGAAATATGCACTATATTATTTTACTGTACACAAATATAATGTGCATGTATTATATAATATAAAAGAGCTGGATATTGGACACAGCGAATTATCTGCGTTTCCCTTCCGCTAGCAGTTGGTTTGGCAACAGCGCAACAGCACTGGCTGCGTATTGGCTGAACTCATGTTCCTTCTAAAAGCGTACGCAGTATAATAAGTTATAAAAGTGGAAGAAAAGATATGCATATAATTAAGTCACTTCCTAATATATCTGGAATGCACATGAAAGGCATTTAATTTCCGTTTGAAGGCCAATGAATATATCATTTCCGTCTCTGTGGCTATATATACGTGGACACAAAGTTATATCTTTACTTCAGTTTAATAAACAAACACAGAAGCATTCATTCACCATGAAGGTAAGCTGAAATCTAATTTATATTTTGATTTTGCAAAAGTCTACCTACTTTCCGTAGCTTTCACCAGGCAATGTAAACGATAGCTTGCATACCTCCGTGGTGGAGCTGTTAGGCATAACATCTTACGAAGCCAGCGGAAAATCAATTTAATATTTTGTCAGGAATAAACTTGTCATTGAGTTTGTTCCGTCACCTACTTCATATCTTCATCATTCGTTCTCGTGCCAATATTAAATAAGCCAGCGAAATACTTCGACCGTAAATTAAACAAAATAGAAATAGATACTAAATAAAGTAAGGTATATCTTATTGTATGAATAGAGCGGATTATTCCCGCCATTGTATTGGCTGAGGTGCACTAATAAAGTCTGTATTAATGAATAAATATTAAGAGAAAATGTTGATAGAAGGAAATATGATTTATGCTATTCCGGAATAAATTTCATATGTGCGTACACAGTGATCTCAAGCAATATTCTACTATGTATGATTGGTAGCTTAGATTATTATAAGAGGCCTCCCCGATGTCGCAGTGGTAGAGACTTCACCTTGTAATCAAGGGGTCCCGGGTTCGATACCCGGTGGAGGCACAAGTGGTACGGATCCCACTTTAAACTGTAGGTCCTGTCCCGATTAGCCTTACTGTGCATACAGTTGGCTTAAAACAACAAATAAAATAAAATAAAAATATTATTATAAGACTAAACTTGAAGGTGGAATTTAAAATGAATAGAGAAATTCTCTCGAAGAATGGTGGCAATGTATCGAATGTTGTAACTCGTGACAATCAGGATTTATAATTTTTAGTGCATATGCATAATAACTGTGCATATGTTATTTCTCTTTTCACATACAGGGGGCAATCAATATAACAGTATTTACACTTTCATGAGATACACTGAGTAGCTTATTCTCAAAGGAGAACATAAAGTACACATTGCATACACACAAAAATGTAAATATGACTTGAACACATTCAAATAATATCGGTTGAACTATACACATTGCAAAACACTCTAAGGGGAAAAATTCCTTCTGTACTGAATGTTGTATGTGCATTCTCACTATAATTGAAGTAGTCACCGCCAAAGAGTGTGAGCCACATTTCATTTCACATAGAATTGGGAAACATTTCAAAATGAAATGACATGGATGTCAGTTACAGACAGTATCATTTGTGGATTGGCTTGAATTGTAAAAGTCTGTATCTGCTGATGCAGACGGCAACGTTCTCGTTCACCTGCCAGCTAGGGACCTTCAGAATGTGTTGCATTCTTGAAACATGGCAAGTCGAGTGGGATGAGACAAGGGGGAACAAGCTTCGTACTATCAAGCCCGTCATTGGTGCTTGTCGTTCCTCGTCTCATCCTCGCGTAGAGAAGAAATGACCCTAACGCGGCTCCGAATTGGACACAGCCTTCTAACGTATTTCCATTTGTTGCAAGGACTGGACCCTCCGTTGTGCAGTAGTTGTGGCGTTGTTTTAAGTGTTCGACACATTCTTCTTGAATGTTCAAATTTTAACAACTTGAGACAGAGTTTTAACCTTCCCAAGGACTAGTCATCCATGTTGGGTGACGATTACAGTGTTTTGACGAATGTTTTAGGTCTTTGAGAAGAGCAGGTCTCTTCTCCTCTTTCTGAGGTAGTTCAAAATTTTTCTTACTCTTTCTAATGTGTTGCTTTTGTCCAATCCAGATCTGCTTACAACCTGCTTTTTAAACCTTTCTCGAGGGTTTTTTCACACCCATTTCCTATCTCTTGAAATTTATGGTAAGAGTTTTAGACAAGGGGAACTTCCCAGCATTCATTGAAGTGCAAAATGACCTGATGTGCCAACGCACCAAAAAATTTTAATTCAATTAATCAATCTAAAAGTTTGTGTTCCTCACAGATCGACAATTTGGCTTAGTACAATCTTGCCACCATCCATTCAATTATAATGTTTGATTTACCTGATATGGTATTATGTATTATTTTTTTCAGTTCGTTATCGTATTAGCTGCTATTGTTGCTGCCGTTTCTAGCAACGTGCCTGCTCCTTCTTGGGCAGCTCCCTGGGCAGGCTCTTGGGGAGTAGCTCCCTGGGCAGGTTCTTGGGGAGCAGCTCCCTGGGCAGGTTCTTGGGGAGTAGCACCCTGGGCATCTCATGTTTCAACTCCTCTGGTTGCCACCTACGGGGGAGCTCCTGTGACAGTCTCTCAGGCAGCTCCTGTGACAGCCCAGGCTGCTGGTGCTCCGTAAGTATTGGGTGTTAAGGATACTAAATATATCCTTAATTATGAAACACTAAGTAATTAGCTACATTCAGCATATTCATATGAAATATAGTGCTTAGTTATTTATGCAAAATATCTTGAATGAAATTACTTCAACCTTTTCTTATAACAAGGTCATTATAATTGACAAGTAAAGATGGTAAATTTATACATTTCAGTTATCATTATTTTCTGTTTCCCTTCCAGCTACGTAGCAGTCACCAGGGGATCCGTCCACACTGCATCTCTTGCAGGACATCTTGTTGGCAGCAAACAGATCAACACCGCTCCTGCCCCAGGAACCATCTAAAGATTTGACAAGCAACCTGTCTGGTCAGCATTAATTGGGTTAGGATGGAATACTTTTCTGCACATTTCTTTTGAATGAATAAAGTTTTAAATTAATCTGTTATTGTTTTTCTTTCATTCCCAAATATAAGTTAATATTCAAATATATCTGAATATTATACTATTTGAACGAAATAATTCTAAGTATTAATTTGTTAATAAAACCAAACATTAAAGTTGAATGTCATGAAACGAGACTTAAAATCATATAAAGCATTCGTAAAAATATTTTATATTCAATTATTTTGTCTCAGAATAAGACGATGTTTACATACCTAACTTTTTACAGGTGAGGCAATCAAACGGGAAAATTTAAAAAATCCACAAAAAATAAAGAGGGCAAATGTTATTTATTTTTTGAAAATGAATGTACTGTACATGAGTGGAAATTACTAGTGAACCTGAAAAATGTTATTTTTTTTAATATGGTGTCAGTAAGATGGCGTCCTTGGTTTTGCACACATTGGCGGAGTCTCAGAGTAAATCCGCTCATGACTTTGCGAGAGGCAGTCCGAGAATAATCCACACACTCACCATAAAACGCTTCTCCATTCAGAAAAAGTAACAGTGTGGTGTGCAGTATCACCTCGTGGAATCATCGGTCCCTACTTTTTCGAAAATGAACACGGTACCACGGTAACGGTAAACGCTGGACGTGTTGCTGACATGTTTATAACCTTTTTACTCTCTGCCCTCGATGACTATGACCCAGATGAAGAAACACTCTTCCAGCAAGATGGTGCAACTAGCTATACTGCCAGAGTGTCTATGGATGGGCTTAGACTCACATTTCCTGGTCGTCTCTCATTATCAGATTCGGCGATATTCCGTGGCCTGCCCGTTCTCCTTTGGGGTTACCTCAAATCCAAAGTATTCAAGAACAACATTCCAAGAACCAGGGATGATTTGAAGGAGCTAATTCGGCAAGAGATCCACAACATTCCGTTGGAGATGCTACGTAACGTCATGGGTGGGTTTACTCGGAGACTCCGACAATGTGTGCAACACCAAGGACACCGTCTTACTGACACCATATCGAAAAATGAACATTTTTCAGTTACACTAGTAATTTCCACTCATGTATAGTAATTCGTGTTCAAAAAATAAATAATATTTGCTGTCTCTAATTTTTGTGATTTTTTTAAAAAATCTTCCCGTTTGACTGCCTCACCCTATTTATAACTTTCTACAAAGAAAGTGTTGTTTCCACACATTCTCCTTTCTCTTCTTCATCATTCTTTGACATACATTCTTTCCTATTCTACCACCACTACTTTCGACTTGTTTTAAAATTGTTTTTCAAATAGATAGAGTATAAAAATCTGAAAATGTATTGCTGCTGTAGTCAATTAATAACAACTCGTGATAAATATCGTGTATGTAAAATTGCATACGAAAGTACAAATAGAATTTGCTGACTTCTTCCAGTGTTACAACTATGCCTCCTCGTGCGTTCATTTATTTATTTTCCATTTTTTTGGATTAGTAAAGTATGTCTCTAGATCACAATGGCAACTATTACTCTGGAAGATGAATTTACAAAGTATTCTACATAACAAATGGAATGAAACATTAATATGTCATTATCCAGGATTCGAACTATTCACGAATTTTGGGTTACTGTAATTGAAATTTATTTATATCTCATTTTCGTACTACTTTAACCTGTAACGCTAGTTAGTTTCTTGAATTACTGCAAAAAATATTCCCGAGTAACGTGAGACATATATAAACATTTATTAAATTTGTATTATAAAATATGAAAATATACTATAAAATTCAACGAAATTCTTTTGTTCTTCTTGCCAACGATCTGAACATTATATCGGAAAGCATACGATACCACCTGAGGACTGTCGGAAAATAATGTTATATGTTACTCGAAATACAGAGTGATCCTCGGGAAATGATGCAAATTAAAAAAGCAATATTCATGTGTTACGCCTGACATCACTAATAATGTTTGTGCAAAGAAACAAAATAGAGAATACATAGGCAACTAATTATACTTGACTTACTTTGGAATGAAAATTGTATTTCTCTTTCGACTGATTCCACATCAACTCACACAGGCCATGCAACCCACCGATTCAGATTTTAATTAAACTTGTTGTGTTTGTTAATACTAACAAGGTATGAACACAGGCAAAATGTTTCTTCTCTAGACCTCATAGTTACTGAGAAACAGGAGGCTAAAATTTGATAATTTTGCACGGATCGGTCATTGTCGGGACCGAGTCAAATCGATATATCACTTTCAATTTTATTTCTAACTTTCATAAATATACGAGTATGTATGTTCGATTTTATAGTTGTCACCAAGATTCCTTTGCGCTGAGAGTCAGAATAATTATTGTATTGTAAATAATGTTGATTTTTTATGTCAACGTCTGACGTTACTAAAATTTCATTATCACTAAAAAGCAGTGCAGTTATCATGCCAATGCTTCTTTTTTTGGAGCGTAAAGCTAACTAACTAACTTTCTAGCCTTCTTAAACCCGAAGGTTCATGGCTGCAGCAACACAGGCCTTCCACCTGTCCCTATCCTGAGCAAGATTTATATACTCCTTTCCATCCCTACCGATTTCCTTTAGGCCCATCTCAACAATGTTCCTCCATCTTAATCTTGGCCTTCCTACAGGTCTCTTACCATCAGGTTTCCCAACAACAATCCTGTATACTCTTCTTTCCTCTCTCATTCGTGCCACATGGCCTGCCCACCTAAGTCTTCTTGATTTAATACAAATTATGTACTTCTAAATTATGTAACCTTCTCCACTCACCTGTCTTCTCATCCCTTTTAGGTCCAAATATTTTCCTAAGAATCTTATTTTGAAATACTCTCAATTTATGTTCCTCTTTCAATGTAAGGGACCAAGTTTCACAGCCATATAATATTACAGGCAAAATTACTGTTTTGTATATTTTAACTTTTAGTTTCTTAGATATTAAACGAGAAGACAAAAGTTTATGAATAGTAAAGTAACATGCATTTCCTGAATTAAGGGTACTTTTTATTTCCTCTTTAATATCATTTTCATTTGTTAGTGTTACTCCTAAGTACTTCAATTTGGAAACTGGTTGAAACGAGTTGTTATCAATAATTAGATTTTGATTATTACCTAACGCTTGGTTTCAGCCTGCAAGCATATATTTAGTTTTCTCTTTGTTAACTTCCAAACTTATCTCTTTAACAGTTTTGAAAAATATTTTAGCATTATTCTTAATTGTATTCACATCATCCCCCAGTAAGTCTACATCATCTGCATATGCTAACAACTGAGTCACACTGTTTAATTTTAGTCCTTCGCTAGTTTCTTTTACGTTCCTAACAGCATATTCTATGGAAAAATTAATGAGCAATGGAGATAATGCATCTACTTGCTTTAACCATTCATGAATTGAAGACTAAAATTGGTAAACGCTGTAAGTGCCACAATAATTCAAACAACGTTTTCCACGTTAAACTGTGAAATTTGCCATGCTTTACAATGTGGTAAACGTGAAATGTGGCTGGTAGCCGTCTAATTAGTTCAAAGGGCGTGTAAAGAGGTCACTAGTGTGCACGTTCTTACGGGCTGAAGTGCGGAACGATGCGATTTTGCAACACTTTCGCTTTTGGCACTTACAACGTTTACCACTTTTAGTCCTCAATTGTAAATTTGTCAGACAAATTAATACCTACATGAATTTTACTTTCTGTTTCTCTGGTGCATACTCTTATCATATTAACAAGCTTCTTAGGTATTCCAAACTTGACTAATATATTATATAATTTATCTCTTTTGACCCAATCATATGTTTTTTTGAAGTCAATGAATAGCTGATGGACACTTTGATTATATTCCCACTTTTTCTCAAGTGTCGTGTGATGTGAAAAATGTGATCTGTAGTTGATCTGTTACGTTTAAATCCACATTGGTAATCACCCAAAATTTCATTATAGAATATCATATAAGCGTATGGTCGGGTTGAAATTTTCATTTTTTGTGATGATTTGGCATGGAATAACCCACATGAATGCACATAAATTTTGTTTTAATAACGATTTTTTTTTAATGGAAGCAGTGAGAAAGACACTAATTTTATTTTATAGCTTTTTGGAACATGCTATAAGCTTCAACCAAAAAAAACATTGGCATGATAACTGCATTGCCTTTTAGTGATAATATAATTTTAGTGGAGTCAGACGTTGACACAAAGAAATCGATGTTATTTACAATACATACAATAATTATTCTCACTCCCAATGCAAAGGAATCTTGGTGAGAACTTTTTAAATGGAACTGAACATGTACATATCTATGAAATTTAAAAATAAAGTTCAAAGTGATATATCGATTAGACTCTGATTAGTAACTTTTTGTGTAGCACTTCAGGCTACCACCAAGGCCTCGGCAATGACCGATCCGTGCAAGATTCTCAAACTTTAGCCTCCTGTTTCTCAGTAAGTATTAGATCTAGAATAGAAGATTTTGCATGTGTTTATACCTTGTTAGTATCAACAAATACACCAAGTTTCAGGCCCGTACCCAAGGGGGGCACGGAGGCCATGCCTCCCCTCGAGACATGAAAAAAATTAATTTGAACGTATAAAGACCCTTGAAAATAACGTTGATGATTTTTCAAATTTTGCAAGAATTTCGATTTTGTTCTTACACAAATGAATGGGCTCCAGAATTCTGCAGTCTGCAATATTTGGCAATTTTAGATTTATAACAATTGATGCAAGGCTATCACACATCCCGATTTAGTCGGGAAAGTCCATTCCTTTCAATCCATGTCCCGGCTTTTTCGTCTCGGTTCGGACACTATGTGCTATAAAGGAAGACTCTTGCGCCACAGCAGACATTGTAGCTACTGGTTATGTAGGACTTTCTGTAGAATACTGTGTACATTTTTCAAATTGTCTGAATTTCTTTTGAGTCAAAAACAGTTGTTTCACACTCGAGAAATAGGGACCCCTTGATTATTGAATGGTTCCTTCTGTTACAGTATCACTGTAACATTAATTTGCATAAAGGGGAATTTTGTATGATTTTTACATTATGGAACAAGGGTTCCTCAATGACTGCAATACAAAACCAACCATTTAGGGTGGGCTCATTTAGGTCTCCATTAGTAACGCAAGGTCTGATCCCTTTTCGCCGCCACTGAGCAGAAGCATAAAACCTTTATCTTTCTCCAGCATCAGGGTTTCTCTGCAACTGATATCGATTCTGCCAATCATAGAATGGCTTACGATTATATGTAAATAGGAGAATCCACTTCACAGCAGAATCGTTGCTAGATTTTGTGGGCAAAAGATTGCCTGAAGTACTTTCAACAGATATTGTTATTTTCCCAAAATACTCAAGAAAATAAGTACAATATTATTTAAGAGATTCAGTCAATCTGAATTTATTTTTCTACAACTTTTATTCTTTTCTACTTGTAATTGTCTTGAACTTAAATACACCATACAAGACTGACAACTTTCACAGTATGTAGAGAACATGAAGATGAAAAATATCGGTGTTGCAAGATGCTGCTAATTGCATTTTCTATCCCACATGTATGCAGTTCCATTTAATATCTTCTTGGTTGCCACTGGCATTTATTTTCACTGTCAAATAAGATTCCAAAAGCGAAAAAAAAAGCGAAACAATATTTTGCCAGCAGAGATACTGCTAGGATGAAGTTACTTATCTTAGCCGTTTCCTTCAGATAATTAATTTACAAGGTTCGCACTGACCTGAAAGTCCTGGACAACTGGAGAAGTCCGGAAAACCAGGATAAGAGTGAGAATGTAATTGGAAACAAAGGACTTTTTAAAACGTCCAAAACCTGGAAAAGTCAGGTGAATTACATGATATTTGCTTGCTTGCTTGTAACCGAAAACACATTTCGTTTTATATTCCCAACAATCTTCCTTCTTTTGTTAATTCCTTCTTTTTATTTTTCATTTATGCTCAAAAATGTTCAACAAACTTGATTCGTTTGATTAACTTGGAAAGTTGAAGTACAACTCTAATTTATTAGCATGTTAAATCATTATACAATAGTCTGAAAAGTTATGTAAAATGCCTGGAAAAGTCAAGAACTTTGATTTTGCAAAATAAGTGAACACTCATCTATCACAGCACAGGCATATGTTGCTCCTCGTAGGCTATTTTTATTATTAATTTTTAAAAAATCGCAGGTTAGAAAATGTCGTTCGTCAAGGATTCCTAGCATCGAAATGAGCAAATTTCTCTACACACCTTATCTCATATATATATATATATATATATATATATATATATATATATATATATATATATATATGTTTACAACATTAATACGCATGATGTGCCTCTTTAGAGAAAATTTATAAAATCCGCCTTTGGGTCTGCCCCCCCTTAAAAAATCCTGGGTACGAGCCTGCCAAGTTTCATTAAAATCTGAATCGGTGGGTTTCATTTGCAAATTTTTCTTGGCGATTTCATGTGGAATCAGTCCTTCAGCGTGTGTCTAATAGTTAGTTATGTAGTCTTCTGTAATAGAAAACCACACAACTGATTACATTTTAATTGAAATTTTTTGATTGATTTATTGATTTGGTGTTTTATGTTTTTTATGCACAGAAAGGCTAATTGGGACTGGACCTATAGTTTAAAGTGCGATCCGAACCACTATGTGCCTCCACTGGGTATATAACCCAGGACTCCATGTTGAGATTATTTGAAAGAATAAGTAATAAGTAATATAACTGGAAGAAAGGCTATGCTTATAATTACGTCAGTTCCTAAAATATCAGGAATGCACATGAAAAGCATTTCATTTATGTTTGAAGGCCATTGAATGTATTACTGCCAGTCTCTGTGACTATATATACGTCGACACAAAGTTATATCTTTACTTCAGTTTAATATACAAACACAGAAGCATTCATTCACCATGAAGGTAAGTTGAAAATCTATTTTCTTGTATTATTACAAAAGTTTGTACTAATGAGTAAATATTCAAACAAAATGTTGATAGAAGAAAATATAAATTATACTATTCTAGAATACATTTCATTTTTGAATACGACGTAATTTCCAACCATATTCTCTATACATGATTCGTAGCATAGATATTTATAACACTAAACCTGAAGAGGGAATTTAAGATAAGTACTGACGTTATTTCGAAGAATGATGGCAATGTATCGACTGTTCTAACCAGCAACATTCAGGATTTATCATAGAATACAGATTTTCAGAACAGTGCGCGCAATTTTTTTTACGCATACAGGGTGCAATCAACATAGCAATAGTTACACTTTCATTAGATATATTGACTAGCTTATTTTCAAACAGTACTACAAAACGTACAAAATGTACTACAGAAACCGTAATTAAGAAGAAAATAAAGGACACATTTCTTAAACAATCTAAAAAAACTTGAAGAAATTAAATAATATCAGTTGAGCTTCATACATTGCTAAAATACTCTGTAGAGAAACAAATTCCTTCAGTACTGAATGTGGTATGCGCATTCATCCGTAATTGAAGTACTCGCCGACAGAGAGTGCCAGCCACATTTCCATTTATTTGACACACATTTGGAAAACATTTTAAAATGAAATTACATGGATGTCAGTTGCAGACATTTGACTTACCAATTATAATAGGCGGGTTTGGCAATTGGCTAGTACCATTTATATTAGGTTCCCCAAATCTCGTCACCATCCCTTCAATTATAAAGATTTCTTTAACTCATTTCAAAATGCTAACAATTTATTTTCAGGTCGTTATCGTATTAGCTGCTATTGTTGCTGCCGTTTCTGCCGGTGGATTGTTGTCGACTGGAACAGTGATCGCTAGCAACGTGGCTGCTCCTTACGCCGCTTCTTGGGCAGCTCCCTGGACAGGCTCTTGAGGAGTAGCTCCCTGGGCAGGTTCTTGGGGAGTAGCTCCCTGGGCAGGTTCTTGGGGAGTAGCACCCTGGGCATCTCATGTTTCAACTCCTCTGGTTGCCACCTACGGGGGAGCTCCTGTGACAGTCTCTCAAGCAGCTCCTGTGACATCCCAAGCTGCTGGTGCTCCGTAAGTAGTGGCAGTTAAGGATACTCAATAGCTCCTTAATTAAGAAACACTAAGTAATTAGTTTCATTCAGTATGTTCATATGAAATATAGCATTGTGTTCGTTATGCAAAATATCTGGAATGAAATGACATCCTTCTTCTCTTATAACAAGGTCATTATAATTGACAAGTAGGGATTATATATTTACGCATCTCAGGTATCATTTTTTTTCTGCTTCCCTTCCAGTTACGTAGCAGTCACCAGGGGCTCCGTCCACACTGCTCCTCTTGCAGGACATCTTGTTGGCAGCAAACAGATCAACACCGCTCCTGCCCCAGGAACCATCTAAAGATTTGACAACCAACTTGCCTGGACAGCATTAATTGGCTTAGGAAGGAAAACTTTTTTGAAGATGTCTTTTGAATGAATAAAGTTTTAAATTGATCTATGATTGTATTTCTTCCATTCCTAGATATAAGTTAATATTAAAATATACATGAATGTTGTATTCAAATACAAGATTTCTGAGTTTTTATTTGTTACTAAAATATTTACCAGTAAAGTTGTATAATGTGAACTGAAAGTTGAAATTAATATAATGTATTCGGGGATTTTTTTGCTGAATTTATTTGTTTTTGAATAAAACTATGTTTATATACCTATTTTCGTATTGCAACACAAGACGTAGATTTTATAACTTTATTCAAACAAACCGTTCTCCAAACACATTCTTCTTTCTATTCTTCAGCAATCTATTTATGTTTCTTTCCTATTTTAACACTACTACTCTTCTCACCTTGTTTATAACATCGTTTTTCAAATAGATATAAAATATATAAGCAATTACTGATCTAGTGCATTAATAACAACTCTAGAATATCGGGGATGCAAGATTGGATACGAAAGTAACACGAATCTTCCAATTAGGATTTATTGCTACTTCCTGTTACCACTGTGCCTCTTCATGTCTTATTTTATCTATTTTCTATTTTATTCGTATTGTTTGAATAGCTAAGTCAATCACGACGATCAGTCTGTAAGATGAATGTATGAAATATTTGTCGAAGGTTTTTACATCTGAATCCCTGATAGCATTGTTTGGCCATTACTAGTAAATTGGATTGGTAGAAATGTCAATGGAAAGTTCAACTGATTCGTTCAGAATTCAGTGACTTCGTTTTGTTTAAGTAAAGACTGAAGGCAGGATATCTATTCCCACTTGTTTTAAATCTAGTGTTTAAATATGCTACTACGCAGTGGCGAGTTGAAAATGTAAATCTACACAAACGATTGTCTACGCAGACAATCTCATGAGTAAATACTAGGAACAGGAATGTAAATTTTTATAAGATTTAAATATGGAGATAAAATACCCTAATTGAAACTTTAATACTAAGGCGACCAGAGCGATTTGTTACATAGGAACTCACCGTAATATGAAGAATTTATTTATTTTATTTATTTATGTGAAACACAACAGGCGCATGCCCAATTACAGTGTTCAATATTGGATGCCACCATTACATTACCAAGATCATAATAAAGATAGTTCACAAGAAATATGAATGACGAATATACAATTTGCATTAAATAACAATTGTGCAAAGAATTTAATTATTAGATTATAGAGACAAGAAAACACAAAGGTAATTCAATAATAATGAAACTAAATTGTGGGATATGACCTTACAAGCTAATTGAAAACTGAAACTCTATGAACAGAACAAAATATAAAAAAATTCAAAGATTAGATCTAAAGTTACAATTACATTAAAATAAGTCTATGCTTGGGTTATTCTTAGAAAAGGAGTTAAATAACTTGCACATTCTCCTCAGGGTTTCAGCTTCGGCTATTTTGGTTCTTCCAAGGGGGATTTGAAAGAGGTCAGTTCTGGGTCTTAACATACAGTTTGATACGTAAAAGTTTAAATTAGACAGCAGATGAGAAGAATCTATTTTACCCTTACTATGTTTGGAGAGGAAAGTTAATTGACTTATTTGCCTTCTTTCTTCAAGTGACGAGATATTAAAGATTTCACGTAATATGTTACTAGGAGTGAGTTTTGAATATGTACCATCAAGTTTAAATACTTATTTTTAAAGTAAGCACCGTTTTGAAATTCCGCCGCTGCAGCGCTGCGGTCGGTGTCCCGTGCATGTGCACTGTGTACCTACATCTGTTGGCAAGCCACAGACGCCATTGCGGCAACAATCGATCGTGTATACATTTGCGTTTGCGTATTTAAAATGCCTCCGTCGATTGAGAATCCCGCCGACTGTGAAATACGCGCTGTTATTCGTTTTCTTAGTGCTAAAGGCGTGAAAGCAGTTGAAATTCACCGTCAGATTTGTGAAGTGTACGGACAAAACATTATGAGTAATGGAATGGTACGCAAATGGGTAATAGCTTTCAAAGATGGCCGAAAGAATGTTCATGACGAGGAACGGAGTGGGCGACCCTCAGTGATCACTGTCGATTTGGTGCAGAAAGTCGACGAAAAAGTGAAAGAGAACAGACGCTTCACGATTTCTTCGTTATCACAGGAGTTCCCTGAAGTTTCAAGAAGTGTTACCTACGAAATTGTTACCGAACGCTTAAACTATAGAAAATTGTGATCACGATGGCTACCAAAAATGTTAACTGAGGCACACAAAAGCAAACGTTTAGGTAGCGCCTTGACTTTTCTTGTGCGTTATGAAGCTGAAGGTGACGCGTACTTAAGCCAAATTGTCACAGGCGATGAAACATGGGTGGCCTACGTTACACCTGAAACACTTGTTTCTGCAACTGAAGAAGCATCTCGGAGGTCAGCGCCACGATGACGACGATCGCCTCAAAACGGCAGTGTTGCAGCGGCTGTTAAATCAGGCGGCAAACTTCTACGACGACGGAATACAAAAGCTTGTTGTTCGATATCATAAGTGCCTTAATATTGGTGGCAATTATGTGGAAAAGTAGATAAAAGTGTGGTCTTTCATATAACAATAAAATGGTTACAAAGAGTTTACTTGTTTTTTGTACATATCAAAACGGTACTTACTTAAAAATACGCCTCGTAGTAGATATCTGAGAAATTTATTTTGAAGTTTCTCTAATTTTTCGATATCTTTCTTGAGTTGCGGGTTCCAAACAAAATAGGCATATTCGAGTTTAGATCTGACGAGCGTTTAATACAGCAATAGAAAAGTTTCCTTCTTTCTAAATTGATTACCCATTCTCATTATAAATCCCAAATTTCTGTGAGCTTCACTTAGAATGCGGGCAAAGTGTGGTTGGAATGATAACATTTGGTCAAAAGTGACCCCTAGGTCAGTAACGATATTTTCACTTTGTATAACACATTAGAAATAGTATATGAATATTTAGTAGGGTGTTTGTTGTGGGTGAATGATACACGTTTACATTTATTTAAGTTCAGGTTGACTTTATTAATTTCACACCACTGAAGCAGCACTTTTTGTAATACCGTACAGTCATCAGCATTTACTATATTTTTATATATTTTAACATCGTCAGCAAAGATTAATGTTTCATATTTTGTGAGTAGCTCTGGAAAATCATTTATAAATATTAAATATAGAAAGGGAACAAGATCGACCCCTGTGGGACTCCTGAACTTGCCATGTATTCAGTCGATCTTCAGCCTTGATACATGACATATTGTCGGCGGTTCTGCAGGTACGAAGAGAGAAGGGTTATAAGTGGTGGAGATAAGCTGTTGTTGGCTAATTTCTGTATTAATATATCATGGTGAACCGTGTCGAATGCCTTTGAAAAGTCTGTATATATGTAAAACGTCAACTTGCCCTTTGTTAGCTATACTGGGTGCAATGTAGCTTGTCAGTTCGACAAGATTAGTTACGGTTGAGCACTTTTGGACAAATCCATGCTGATTGGGGGATAAAATGGGTTTAATATGGAAATATATATGCTTGTATATTATCTGCTCGAAGAGTTTTGCTGGTACTGACAATTTTGCAATAGACCTGTAGTTACATATGTCAGCCTTATCAGCGGCTTTGGGAATCGGACAGATTTCAGTTGTTTTCCACATTGCTGGAAATCCCGAAGTTCTAATAGCCAAGTTGAAAAGGGTGTGAAGAGGATACTTAAGAATTTCCGAACATCCTTTAATTGCATAAGGGGGGATTGAGTCAGGGCCGGCGGATATTTTAGGTTTAAGTTTTTTAATGGATTGCTCGATTTCATTTAGCGATATTTCAGATATATTTAAGATACTAGGAAGTGAGTTCATGTTTACATTCGGATGCGGATCTTTGTAGGAAGATGGTTCTTTGGAATATACGGATTCAAAATACTTTGCAAAGAGATCTTGGATACTTTCATTATCGTCAATGATTTTATCATTATACTTAGTTGGATGCACAGGTGGATTTTTCCTTTGATTTTTAATAAAAGACCAGAACTGATTAGTGTCGTGAACAAGATTAATTTCTGAATTTTCAAGGTAGTTTTGGTAAGCTTTACTGATATCCTATTTTAATTTCGATCTTAAAGTTTTGTACTTAATTTCATGATGTATTACATTTCCCACTCTTTGCTTGAATTTTCTGTGGTGATGTGATTTTGTTTTCAGGTCTCTGATAATTTCCAGCGAGAACCAACACGGATAAGATTTTTTTACACAAGAGTGTGTGCGTGGAACGCATTCATGAAAGACCGTTTGGATTATTTCATAGAATTTATCAACAGCAATATCTACATCTTTGCATTCTTTTAGCTGATCCCAATCAGCTAAATTGAGTTTCCGATACATATTAAGAAAATCCGCTCTCTTGAAATTATATATGTATTCATGTTTGCATTTAAAGACTTGTGTTTATGCACGGTTTGCGTTAAAGTTATTCCTAGAGCGGGATGATATTTATCTTCGTCTACTAATGGCTCTTGATAAAATATTTTTGTATATTCAATATTTGTTAAGACTAGGTCGAGCGTTTTACTATTGTCGTTCTGGATGGAATTTTTCCTTCTCAGGTCGATTAAATCAAGGAAATATTTCAGTTCGCAACATTGTGCGCCTAAGGTGAGCAAGTCAGTTTTGGAAATTTTAATTTCAGAGATGTTGAAATCACCGACAATGACCAATGGGCTCCCCAGAGGACAATGTGCAGTTACATGACAAAATATGTTCTCGTATACATCCACGGGGGATGCAGGTTGAATGTATACTACGCATATGTAACAATCACGAGCAGGTTCTGTTCTAAATTTTACAATTAAACTATCAATATTTTGTTCGTGTAAAGGAGCATCGGCCATTACATGATTCATTTTTCTTTGTGGGAATGAGGACACCGCCACCTAAAGTTTTGCCAGTTTCTAACGTGTTGCGATCGGATCTGAAAACACTATATCTATCATCGAAAAGTTCGGAATTGGAAACCGAAGAATTGAGCCACGTTTCCGTGCACAAGACCATATCGTAATCGTTACTCACTACACTTAAAAAGAACTGTTTGGTTCAAGAATTAACATAAAAAATATTCGTGTTCCAACTGCAAATAACGTTTACATCTAAAAACCATATTTAAGCAGATGTACTGATCTTAACCTGAAAGCTCCACCGTACAATAACTCGGTGTACTTAGTGCAATTTCAGTTCCAAACAACTGTTGCAAATTCTAATATTGGTATAACTTTGTAGTTACAATTAGAAGTATACACTTTACATGCATCGGTTTGTAAGGAGAATTGAGATATGCACATCTCGTGTTATCCCTTTCATATATCGCTTGTCATCAAGTCTTCATTACTGTAAACATTTTATAAAAACTCTATTTTTTAGTATAAAAAAAATTTAGTATAAAAAATTTTTAATATAAAAATGTCGTTACTGTGAATATAGGTTCTATAACTATTGTATACTTAATATGATGGTGAATTAATTGGTTGACATCTTTCTGAAAACATGGCCTGCGGAGGTTGACTCCCCACTGGTGCTATACATTTTATTATTGTGTATGATGGATTAAAGAAATATCATATATTAGTTGTAAAGGCGGCTAGGGTCGTGGTGCTGATCACATCAGTGGCGGCTGGCCAAGTGCAACAAGTGCAGATGTTTTCACCTAATTTTCAAATTAATATTGACATTTTTCATTTGCTTGTTAAATTAAACTATTTCCCAGCAGAACGCACACGATAATACTCAAATAATACGCCGCTCGGCGCTACGCACGTGAAGAGTTCGTCGTAGCATAAACAACTCAAGAGCAAACGCCGCCAGGTTGCGGAAAACTTAGCCGGTTGTCATGGCAACGGTGACGTCACCTAGCGTTGGCCTTGAACGGGTGTCGCCTTCTAGGTGCAGCAGTTCTCTCGTCGGAGAAAACATTGCATCCAGTGGTTGTGGCAAAATCTTTGCGTTCTCGCGAGATCTTGTTCCGCGTGTGTGTTTCGCGTTTCCTATCGTGTGTTGTGTTCATGTGTTGAGCTGTGGTTTGTACAATGAACCCAGTAAATGACTTGGTGTGTAATTTGTTGCAGACACCATTTTCCAGATGGACGAATGAAGACAAAAAAGACGTTTTAAATTGGGGGCGGGGGGGCACTGGCACTTACTATTTGTTTTTCATTGCCTATAAATATACTTTTTCACCTGTTATTTTAGGCACGAGCCGCTACTGGCACATCACCCCCCACCTTCGGCCGTGATCAAGAAAGTGTGGTGCCCTAACTCCACACTTCCTGTATGCCTTCATGGCGTGGTGCATAGCACAGGGGAGCACTTTGCTTTACTTTTACTTTAATAAACAAAACTCTTAAGCGGAGTCCGTATAATTAGACCTAGGGAGGGAAAAACTTAGACATCAACAACATTTTATATAATATACGCTCCTCTTGAGGAATTTGGAAGGTGCGATGGCAGAAAGTGATTTATCCTCCAAAGTTGATGTCTATAATTTCACTTTCTGAGAAAACGAATTGAAATAAAAAAAATCAAACTTTCTGCAAGGAAATGCAATCCCAAGTAGACTGAATAATACCGAAGTCGGGACTCTAAATCCGGGATCGGAATCCCGTTATTTAATGTTGACCAATGTCCTCCTCTGTCCTTCTTTCCTTTCGGTCATTCCACGCGGCTGAAAATGAAGTTGGTATGTGCCGACAGAAGCATTACTTAACGAATGTATAGGTGACCGTAAAATATAATTGAAAGAATGCAAGTTCTTCAGAGGTAAACAGTCTTGACACTTCTCAATATGCAATATTATTCTCATTACAAATACATCGTTGTGCCTTCTTTTTGACTGGAATTTCAAAAGCACATTTTAACCATGTTAGTCAGTATAATTCTAACTCAGTATCAGCACAATAGGTAGTAGCTATGGTGCTATATTGAAAAGGAAATTTAAATTTGCATATACTAATGAATAATGTTTATGTTCAAACAATAATAAATACCTTTATAATTATTAAATTGATAAAAGAAAACTAGAAACAACAAAATTACAAGAGCATTTATAACATATCAATGCTATACTTGAGAAGAAAATATCTCTTTGTTATCTCCTTCCGGGATAAAGCAAGTCTTTGTATTCACAATTCTGAGCTTCCTTTTTCAAGATTCATCATCTGACCAAACCACATCCAAATGTAGAACATATAAGTGTCACTCTATGCAACCTTCCTCCAAGCACTCATTTGAGGAACTGTAACATTTACAAGCATGCTCGTTAAGCAAGATGAAAACAGATACCTATTCACTGCTTCAAAATCAACATGGCATCTTTTATACATATCAGTGTCATTCCACAACTTTCGAATCTTTATCAGATTATATCATGATCAAAGTTCCTTCAAGTCATAAAAGGCTTCTATATCACTTAAACATCCAAGTTATTATAACGTTGCCAAGTTTAATCTTTAAAAGCAACAATTATTATACAAATATATCACCATCCCATATTGATATATCTCTCCTTATCCTTGTTCCATCTTCAGCTCTCTCTCAAGTCACAGACAACTAGTATCAGAGCAACTAGTTCAAGCCAAATCTTTTAGTATGTGCAATCTTCAATTGTTTTTGTTTTATAGTTTTGTCCATAAGTGCTTAACAGCTTCAATGTTTGTGTTGTAAATGTACATATTTGCTCTGTTACAGCTATTTTACTATGTATATTACAATATACTTATCTAATGATTACAATTACCATTTTTTTTAATGTTGATACAAAATACCAAGTATGACATCATATTATACATTGAACAAATTAAAGAGTTGACCTTTGTATATACACCTTGAAGCCAATGCAAATGTACACAATTTCAATAAATTTAATTATAAATTTGAATATATCATATCTTTCTTGTCTGAAAGAACACATATGATTGAAGATATTTGTTTTTCATATTGCCAGTCAAAAATAACTGTAATACTAACTTATTATAAATATTGCACAAATGTAGAACTTTGAACTTAGCTTAACCTTTTTGAAATGTTGTTATGACAATGTATTATTTATATTGTCATACTGGCGCTCAACAAGGGACGAACCCACAACAACAGATCTGAGCAGTACTGAGACTTTTAACATATAATAATTAATATAATGCCTCTATATTTACAAACTGTTTTCATGTTTAGCATTATATTCATCTGAGTATAACTGAATATTTGTTTTCCAACAATACAACAAGAACTTGTTCATCCTGAACGAATACAGTGCAACTACACATAATGAGTTTTTAGTACATAATAATGTTGCAAAACAAATAAAACAAAATCAAGTTCTACATACCAACAACTATTATCTAGTGAAGTTCCATATGAACCATTTTTACATAAAACAATGTAGCTACATAACATTTTTATTTATTATGAACCAATGAAGCACCATTAAGAACTTCATTCTTAATCTGAGAGCATAATTTCTATATTAATCTTTATTTAGCCAAAAATATATTAATTATAATTTTCTATATGTAGAGTAAGTTACCTATGATCCAACTAAGTTTCCCATTGTGTATTCATCCATTTGTCTAGTAACATCAGCTAACAAGACAAGAATCTAAGTCCCTGCATCAAAAGCAAACATCCTCAGATTTACAGAGTGTCGAAACTAAGATTTCTTACATCACAAATCAATTCATGCAAGAAATGTATAAATTATGATGTGCGCACAAAAATTATAAATCTCAAATAACTGTTGTTCCTGAACTCACAGCGTCACGGCACGAATTTCCTATTCTGCCCTTTGTGAACACATTTTGGAGCCATAATGCATTCTAGCATTTTAAAGGAACCTACTACTTGACTTAAGCTTGGATCAACACGTCTTTGCTTCTTGTCAAGTTTATTTCTATTGGAGCCTACAATTCAACTCTTGGAATCTTAGAGCTCTAGAAAATGTTTTTAAGTCACAGCTAAATCTTAATATTAAAATCTATTATGCACATGCTATCACATTATATTATACATTTTTTGCACTCCAAAATACACATAACAAAGAATATTTGTTATATTGAATTTTTCCACTGCTAATCACAACTAAGGATCAAGATATATGAATGAGGATCAATGTTGGATTATGAAGATCAACTTAAGGCAAACTCTACAGATGAATACTTCATACCTGAACTAATGTTTCAGACTCAAGGAAAGAAGCACGAAAAGTGAAAAAAAATTGACATTGACATCTGACAAATGAAAAATTATGCATAAAGTACTGTGACTCACAGTACCTCCCTTAAGCAACAGTCTAAGAGAAGAACTTAACAACCAACCCTCATGGGTATGGTTGTAAAATGAAGCAGTATTTTTTGTTCTTCAAACCAACAAAATAAACAATATGTTATCAGTTAAGATATCATTATCATGTTTTGTAATGATGAAGAAAATATTACATTATACATTTATGAAGTATGAACATAAATATTGGATATATAATCTCAGATGCATAACACTGTCAAACATATACATGTGTGTATTAAAAATAATTTACAACCATGAATCAATTTTTGATTATCAGAATTGCTTTGAGTTTGCAATTGAGAAAATACTATCTGAAATTGTCAAATAATTAATCAATCTGTGTCTACTCTTAATATAGATCACACTTATAGAGAATGACATCACACTGACAATACCTTGTGAAAGCTCATTACTATAATATCTTCAAGTGCAAAGATATCATATGATCATGTCAAAGTCCTTTAATATGCTGTCAAAATAAATCACAAATTAACGTTGTTATTCATTTAGAATAAAACAACTAAAATATACCTCATGCCAACAAAATTTCATCCTAGTCTGTATAAATATTTTATCAATCCTAGCAAGTGCATTGATAAAATAACATATCTCTGAGGCTTAATTGACTAAAATCTTTGTAACGTAGTCATGTGTGATTTCAGAAGTCATCAAAAATACATCTAACATATCTTTAATCCAAAACATGGTAAGAATGGTTATCTCAAAAGATACTTGATACTTACGATCATTATAAATATAAGACACGTGGCTCAGAGTAATCACTTATTTAATTAAGTACATTTATATTATAACATAAATGGAACATTACATTCCCTGAAAAAACTAGTGTAACTGGTCTTAATATGTATTTTTCCTTCATAAATTTATACCCCTAAGATGTGGAAATAGTCAACCTTCAATCATCATATATAGCAGCACCATCGTGTGGCTTAGCTTGATAAGTGTATTTGAAATCATAAATACCTAACCTATCAATACTACACGATTACTATTGGAAGAATCCAAACTTGATAAAGCACCAAAGATACATGTGCATCATAAAAAGAAATATATATATATATATTCATGTAATAAATATTTCTACATTAAGTGTCACAATAGGACTCACTATTGCCTTTACGTGAACACTTCACAATGCTTTCATGCAACTGTGGCATGGAATTATGAGTGACGAGCTTGGATCATCTAGTGGAGGTCTCTGCTACATGTCAACTTCATAAAATATACGAGGAAAATATTCATCTTCAGGAATTATTGACTTAACAATTCCCTAATAGCAAATAAAATAATTCTCGTATATAAGCATTTTAAATGCACTTACAT
This sequence comes from Lepisma saccharinum, assembly GCF_977018435.1. NCBI lineage: Eukaryota > Metazoa > Arthropoda > Insecta > Zygentoma > Lepismatidae > Lepisma > Lepisma saccharinum. The sequence goes on from NC_139229.1 coordinate 123,741,633, forward strand.
TCTTGGTACACTACCAATGCTTAACTAACATCTTGGGTAACATCTTTCACCAGCTATTCAAGTTTGTTATATAGATGAACTATTAAAGTGTTTTAAAATTTGCTTTTGTTGTGCATAATAATGCCAAGTTTCCCACAAACGTGCGGAGTTATATTTAAGTCTAATAAACTTAAATATAGTGATCATGCAACTAAATTGTGCATAAAATAAATCACAAACTTGTACTTCAAAATATTATATTGTATTTTTGTCCATCAAGATGAACAGTAGTACTGTGGCCAAATATACCTCCCTAGACCAACAGTCTAGAAGATACTCCCAACCAACCACCCTTGTAAGTTGATGTGTCAAGCAGTTACTACATTTATATAAGATATAGCAGCTAAAGAAACATCAACTTGCACTTGTTTAACTTGGGCAAGAAACTTCTGCACAAGATCACCAATTTTACATTACAAAATAAATAAATAAATATCATGTATATGCCTACTTAAATATTTAATTTGATTCTTAAAATTTAATTTGTGTTATTGGCTTCGGAGTCTCCAATTAGAAGCTGAACTTCGAGTATAAGCAGAGTTTCTATAAGTTTTGCTACGGCTACCGTCACTAGTTTTGCTTTGGCCACCGTCACTATCTGATCGGTAATATTCTATTTTATCATAACCATCACCATTGTTATAGCTCTCTCTGCCAACTGTGTTTTGCACCCTTGTATCACATGATTGTTTATCATGCTGCTGTTGAACTCTATTACCAACATCAGAAGATGATTGTTTGTTATTATTTTTATTAAAAGTCCTAGAATTTCTATAGGATTGATTAGAATATCTATCCTTATTTCTATTTTGATCATTAGCACATGAAACATTTGCTACTCTAGCCTTATTCTTTGGATTATAATTATTTCTGTTCGTGTCATTGAACCGTGCAGGATTATTTCTTAAAGATTGAAAATTTTCAATTACTTGCAACGTTTGTTGCAATGTACGTACATTATTGATCACCATATGTTCACTAATCCTGTGTGGTAATAATGAGGCTAATTGTGCTATCAAATGAGGTTCTTCAGCAGGAGGCTGAGTAGACTTCAAAATTTTGTAGTTCTTATTCGCATATTGTAACAGGCTTACATTACTCTCTTTTGTAAAAGGAGAATTCAAAGTTTGAGTCAACTTTACTGATTTCCAGCGGTCATTCTGATAATGTGCCAAAAAAGCCTCTTTAAATTCAGAATAAGTGGTAAACTGATTCTTTACTTCTAAGTACCAAGTTCTAGCACAATCAGTTAGAAGTTTTGGTATGTACTTCAAGAATTGACTTTCTTTGATGTCATAAATATCTAGGTTTTCCTCTACTTTTTCTAAGAATTCCGATGGTGCAAACTCTAAAGATATCCCATCAAAATAAGGGAAATGCCTCAAGTCCTGTGGTTTAATGAGAACTTTAATTTGACTCTTATTACAATTAGTCAATGGAACATCTACTGAATGACTAACATTAGTCATATGACCCGCATCATGTTGTGCGTATGAAATTTTGTCATCAACATTATTATTAGCAACTGATTTGTTCTTCCTCAATTTTCGACGCTTAGATGCTAATCTTGTATTTCGGTATGGACCACTAAGCATACTTACTCTATCATGATCTGAATCTGTACTATTATACATCTCAGATTCAGTATTCACTCCTATATTATGTCTAACAAGACTACTTTTTGGTGAACCATGACAAACTTCATCTTTATTCCCAACTGTATGTTGTCTCTGATTTACAGTGTGAGAACTCATTCGAGGTGTAAAGTCACTCTGTGCTTTAGCTGTATTTTTAACTGCTATTATATCATGAGTTGATAATGGTGTTAATGCATTATTAACTACACTCATGATATTGGTTTCTATTTGTAGAAGTGCATTCTTAACACCTAATTCCAAAGAAGAGTTGATATTGCCTTTATTATTTACATCATGCAACTTATGCAATTCATCATCTCTATAATACTTGTGCCTTGTACTAATATCCACCGACTTATCACTATCAACATCACTCCTAATTGCATCATTCTCTGGAACGCGAGTGATAAAAATATGCCTTGCACTGCTAGACATAACTTCTTTATCAACCTCATCATGTTGTATGCCAATAGATTTGACATCAACCTGTGGTTCAGTTGAATGAGCATAATTGGTTTCACTTCGTAACTTAATTAGATCATTACTTAATGTACCAAGTGATACACTACACTGAGCACAAACCTCAAGACATTGGTCCAGTTGAGAAGTAAACTGTTTGGATAAATTACTAACTGTATAGTCTAATTTTTTATCCATATCCGCAGCAAGATAAACTAGCTCATCATTCATCCTTTGATCCAGTAATTGAACTTTCTTTTCTAACTTTTCTGTTCTATCTAAGCATTCCTTACGGAACTGTGAAATATCTACCTTAATTTCTCTAAGTTCCTTACTTTGAGCTTTACTGGCTTCAATGCTTTCTTTCATCTGACTCTGCACAGCACAGATACCTTCTTTCATTTCACTTTGCACTGCAGAGATACCTTCTTTCATTTCACCTTGCACTGCAGAGATACCTTCTTTCATTTCTGCCTGCTGCGATTTGAGCATCATCACAATGTCAGCCAATGTGATCTCCTTCTCCATAATGTTAGGTATTGAAACTAATATCAGAAAGAAGAATATTCACAACTCAATAACTTATTCTTTCCTATCCAATAATTGTACCATTTGAGTCCTCATAATCTAAGTTTAACCATGTTAGTCAGTATAATTCTAACTCAGTATCAGCACAATAGGTAGTAGCTATGGTGCTATATTGAAAAGGAAATTTAAATTTGCATATACTAATGAATAATGTTTATGTTCAAACAATAATAAATACCTTTATAATTATTAAATTGATAAAAGAAAACTAGAAACAACAAAATTACAAGAGCATTTATAACATATCAATGCTATACTTGAGAAGAAAATATCTCTTTGTTATCTCCTTCCGGGATAAAGCAAGTCTTTGTATTCACAATTCTGAGCTTCCTTTTTCAAGATTCATCATCTGACCAAACCACATCCAAATGTAGAACATATAAGTGTCACTCTATGCAACCTTCCTCCAAGCACTCATTTGAGGAACTGTAACATTTACAAGCATGCTCGTTAAGCAAGATGAAAACAGATACCTATTCACTGCTTCAAAATCAACATGGCATCTTTTATACATATCAGTGTCATTCCACAACTTTCGAATCTTTATCAGATTATATCATGATCAAAGTTCCTTCAAGTCATAAAAGGCTTCTATATCACTTAAACATCCAAGTTATTATAACGTTGCCAAGTTTAATCTTTAAAAGCAACAATTATTATACAAATATATCACCATCCCATATTGATATATCTCTCCTTATCCTTGTTCCATCTTCAGCTCTCTCTCAAGTCACAGACAACTAGTATCAGAGCAACTAGTTCAAGCCAAATCTTTTAGTATGTGCAATCTTCAATTGTTTTTGTTTTATAGTTTTGTCCATAAGTGCTTAACAGCTTCAATGTTTGTGTTGTAAATGTACATATTTGCTCTGTTACAGCTATTTTACTATGTATATTACAATATACTTATCTAATGATTACAATTACCATTTTTTTTAATGTTGATACAAAATACCAAGTATGACATCATATTATACATTGAACAAATTAAAGAGTTGACCTTTGTATATACACCTTGAAGCCAATGCAAATGTACACAATTTCAATAAATTTAATTATAAATTTGAATATATCATATCTTTCTTGTCTGAAAGAACACATATGATTGAAGATATTTGTTTTTCATATTGCCAGTCAAAAATAACTGTAATACTAACTTATTATAAATATTGCACAAATGTAGAACTTTGAACTTAGCTTAACCTTTTTGAAATGTTGTTATGACAATGTATTATTTATATTGTCATAACATTGTTGTAAAGAAAAACTGAAAAATGAAAATAATCGTATTACTTTTTTTTCTTGTGACACTGTGGAAAAAACCTGAGCTAACATAATGTTATTACGAAATGATTTTTTTTCTGATGAGACGAAACAGGCCGAACCAAACAGTGCTGAAGTAGCCGGCCTCAGTGACGAAGCGGTTAGCACATCTCACTACGATGCCAGAGGTTCCGGTTTTGAATTCCGGCCTGGGCATGGGTGTTCTTTGTGTGTTCCTTCAGCAATTTCATCATATCATCACTCATCCTCATCTTCACGATTAGCCAAAAGTGTCAGAAGTGCGAAGTAAAATAAAGCAAAGCAATCATTGCTAAGTCGAGTTTTGGCGAGGGAAGATAATAGAACGAAATCCATGTTAAGCCTATTGAAGAGAAATCTAGTATCCGATAAGTGTGAATAGATACAGAGCGAAAATAAGTTTGGAATGCGTAATACAAGTAACCTATAATATACGCTAGTCTACGAACCTTGTAATCCTGGAATTTCTGGAGGGTAGAAAGGAAGCGGTTTCCCGGGAATTTTTAGGAAAAGGTTTTATCACTGTACTTGTAATTAATCTTCGTCACGCACCACAAAGAAGCAAGAAAGAAATTGTCTAACTCAGAACATAGAAAATTTCCAGAAATAAAGATAATCAAAAACTGAGTATCGACGTTTAAGACGTGCTCTATTTTTCAGACCTATTTTTAATGGGAAAAAGTGCACCTTATACGCCGGCAAATACGTTACATTCCATACTCTCTGTATGTGCTATACATCCCTTATGCTAGCTCTTTTGAGTAATGTTCAACTATCTGAAATATGGCAGCCCATTTCCGTACTTCCAAAATCGAAATTGTTGTCAATCTTCTCTCCAGTGTGACTGCTCGGTGGCCGCGCGTATTAAGTGGTCGACTTTCTATATCGCAACAGAAGGTTCAGGGCTCTAATCCTGGTCTAGGCTTGAATGTAAGGTGTGCGTCCCTTCATGAACTTTATCTAATCAGCACTCTCCTGTCCATCTACCAACAGCATGTTCCGTAGACATACGTGTATTTATGGTTCTTGAAAGTATTATCCACAACGTCTATCTGTGCACAAGTGTTAAAAATCTATAATACATGCATTGCATGTAACCCTCGTTATTGATTGATTGATTGACTGAATTAAAATTTTTGGGTGGAGCGTCACGTGTGGGCATTTTGCACCCTTCAATATATGCGGGGAAATATCACCTTATCTATGATTCTTACATAAAATGTTACAACAAGGGGTGTAAAAAGCCCCTTGAGAAAAGTTAAAAGTGCAAGGTTGTAAAGAGACGTGCACAAGACAAACAAACACAATAGTATAATTGTTTATTTAAGGGTTATGCAAAGTTAAGTCTGTTACAAGTTGCTTTCAATCTTGATGATGATTTGCATGTCAAATTCTCGTATTCCAAGTTTCGACTTTAAAAGAGAAAGTCACTTTAATATCTTGTTTCAGAATAGTACAGGTTGCGCGATATTAATGTTTCAACTTCCATGCAGCACTTTTTTTTAGAAATTGCTAAAAATTCTCTATTAAGAGAGAATCGTCATTCAATAACGGAAGTAAGTAATATTTCTGAACTGCACAATGGTGACGTTTTGTGAAGTAATAAATAATATACGAATAACCGAAAGAATATCTTAATAATTACTTCCTTTTCCTGTAATTGCAAGCATTCGCCTTCACAAATACCATTTCGCATGCAGTACAAAATTCCGACGTTCGAAGGCCGTTTAATTTATTTCGTACAGCATGTGGTTCTATATATATGTGGACAGAGAGTGATATATTTACATAACTTTAACCGCACTACAGCGAAACAAACATTAATTCACCATGAAGGTAAGTGGCAGTTGTAATTCTTTCTTTTATATTTTACATTAGGCTACTTGTTCAAACATTTGTAATAAATAGGGCTAGGATTTTGATGAAATTGCATCTTTTTTTCTGGTGAATAAGAAACCCAAATCTTTTAATATTTATACGTTTCATGTCGTGCTGAACTTTTAAGCACTATTTGTTGGGGCATTTTTTGCCATTATGGGTTGTATAAGTCATTTTTTAGCATTTTAAGTCATTTTTTGGTAATTTTTTTATTTTCTTAGTTTTCCAGAGCACTTGTACGCTGCGAGTGCATGGGCAGCATTAACGTGAAAGGATTAAGATGAATAAATATCCTATTTTTTCATATCTTCCCTAGACAATTTAAAATATGAAACCGCAGCTACCTTCCATCCGTCTCAGAAGAAAATAAACAACACGAATATAACGATTTCCTTACAATGAAATTCAATTGTTAGAAGTTCAAAACAGCTCGCAATTTTGCCCCAGGAGAAGAAAGTCGTTGCTCTGCCTAATCTTATCTTCTAATCTGCTCAGACCAATTGTTGTGTTCCTTGAAAGTGAATGGATGGAACGTGTGATCTGGCCATTGTCGAAGTTCCTGTTTATTGCGAGAATTTACTTTGGTGCAGTGTTCAGTAGAGCAGGTTTTAGAAGCATTGGACAAGATGCCAAAAACCAAGCAAAGTACACAGTACAAATTAAAACAGTTTGTGTCCCAGTATGGTGAAAATATGTTCAGTACGGACGGATCAGTATTATTCTGTCAGCTTTGTGGTGTAAGAGTTGCTGCGGAAAAGAAATTCACGGTGGAGCAACATGTCAACCGCGAGAAACACAAGGCAGCTCTGAAGCAAATTCAAGATCAGAAGAGGACGGTGCAATTGTTAATGGGTGAGTGTTCCTCCAAATCCTCTGTTATTTCTGAAGAACTGTGATACGCTTCTATTTCTGCTGACATTCCTCTAAGTAAACTAAATAATCCTAAACTTCGAGCATTTTTGGAAAAACATACTGGGAAATCGATACCAGATTCTTCCACGCTAAGGAAAAATTATGTCAAGGTAAAGGTAAAAAAGGTAAAGTGTTCCCCTGTGCTTAGCACCACGCCATGAAGGCGTATAGAGGGTGTGGGGGTAACGCCCCACACTTTCTTGATCCGGTCGTGTGTAGGGGTGATGTGATCAACATCACGCCCCTGACCGCCTTTACCCCCCAGGGTTTCCCCCAGGTACCCATGTTATTCGACGCAGGGTGGGCGCCGGGACCGCTTCCAACGTTAGAAAGGTTCCCGGATTTGAACCGGCCGGGGATCGAACCCGGGACCTTGAGCATGGTAGTCAGACGCGTTACCGACTGAGCCACCGCGGCCACAAAATTATGTCAAGAAATGCTACAATCAAACAATGGATCAAATTCGGCAGAAAATTCATGGTAAAAAAATATGGGTGTCAATTGACGAAAGTACCGACTCACTCGGACGGTACATTGCAAATGTAGTGATTGGTACGATGCAGGAATCCGAGTCTACTCAAGTGTTTCTAATAAATTGTGAATGTCTAGAAAAAGTGCATTATTCAACGACCAGCAAAGTTTTCAATAACGCGATGCAGTTATTGTGGCCCGACGGCATTCAATATGACAAGGTGTTGCTTTTCGTAACAGATGCGGCACCGTACATGGTTAAAGCAGGGAATTCTCTGAAAGGTCTGTACTCGAAAATGGTACATGTAACATGTCTTGCACATGCGTGTCACCGTATTGCTGAAGAACTGCGAAGTCACTTTCCTGATGTAGACCAACTGATTGCAAACATTAAGAAGATTTTCCTCAAGTCCCCATCACGAGTGTTAGCTTTTAGGTCTCATGCACCTGATGTGCCTTTGCCACCAGCTCCTATTCTTACTAGATGGGGTACATGGTTAGAGGCTTGTGGTTACTATTGTGAAAATTATAAAGTTGTGAAAGAAGTTGTAACCTCGTTCGACAACAGTGAAGCATTGTGTATAAGACAAGCACAGGAACTCTTGGCTGATCCCGAAATGGAGGGAAAATTATGCTATATAAAGTCCAACTTCGGCTTCCTACCTTCTGCCATAACTTCACTCGAGACATCTGGAGCTACATTGGTTGATCAAGTTAATGTCCTTAACAAAGTTCAGGATAATTTGGAAGCAGTTCCAGGTACTGTTGGAATATAAGTGAGAGAAAAGATGCAGAAAGTGCTAGGGAAAAATGCAGGATACACAATAATATGTTCTATTCGTGACGTATTGTGTGGGAAAACGTTTTCATTGCCAGACTCTGAAACCGAATTAAAACCAAGTGACATTGTGTTTTAAATATGCCCCTATTACCTCTGTTGATGTTGAAAGGAGCTTTTCTATGTATAAAAGTGTGCTGGCTGACAATCGTCATTAATTTCTTTTTGAAAATTTACAGAAAATATTCGTTACATACTGCAACTCAAAACTGAACAGTAACCTCTCATAATTTGTCAAAAGTTGCATACTAGAGTTGCTGTAATTTGAAGTGCAAATAAAATTTTACTTTCGAATTTTTAACGGTTTTTAGGTCATTTTTAAAGTCATTTTTTTGGCAATTTTTAGGTCATGAATGCATCTTTTTAAGGGCATTTTTTACGAATTTTTAGGTCATCAAAATCCTAGCCCTAGTAATAAACTTATGATCTACCAACATAGTTTTCAATTGTTCTCAAATAAAACAACAGCGTTGATAAGTCGCTCATATACAATGTTCAAAATAGATTTTTTTTTCTTTAAAATTAGAATAACTTAAGCAATAGCCATCATTTTAAGATGATTTTCAAAATTTTGTATTATATTTTCTGATCTATTTCATACTGTTTTAAGATAAATACTAATGGTTTCTTTACTATATATGCTGAACGATTTATTGTAGCGTGACGTTTATTATATGAAGTGACGATTATATATATATATATGCCCCTCTTGAAGCTGCAAATAACTAGGAAGAGTAGGGAGTGGGGATGAAGTGCCGAACCTATATTTGATGGCATTCATAGAAACATATTTTTTTTAAAATTTCTGAAAGAATATTTAAAATTCTCTGTCTTCATCACTCCATCTTATAGTGATATGTGACGTCATAAAAGTGTAACTCACTTACGGTCAGCAGAAAATTGCCATTGTTAGGAATATAGACCGCCTACACCACTTTAAAATTAGTATTACTTGCATTTATTTCTGACAGAAAATCCACGTTATTGGATTAGTTCTTACTGTACACTGCAAAATGTTTCCTCTTGCTACTATAAGCCATTCATGCATCTCTTCATGTATAAACATAAGCTTTTATGTATTTTCACTGAAACCTAGAAATTGGCATGGAAGTGTAGGTATTAGAAAGAGAGAGGGAGAGGGAGAGAGAATTAATGAACAGAGCATATTGAGAATTGATTCAAACAGAAAAGCAAGGCAATCAGTTAATTTTTATGACAAGTTATAAACAGTGGAATATTAGGAAATTGCAGAATGATATATTTGAAATATAAATTATATCTATACGCAAGACAATTCAACTATTGAAAAATAAAATATCGAGTACCATAAAAAACATATAAAAATTTAATCATTAAATAGAATTAATATTGTTGATTTGCGTCCGTAGCAAAATGAAAGTCGTTTCAGTTTTGCTGCATCTGTATACTTTTTTTCTCTCTAACTAACTAACTAACTCTCTAGCCTTCTTAAACCCGAAGGTTCATGGCTGCAGCAACACAGGCCTTCCATCTGTCCCTATCCTGGGCAAGATATATATACTCTTTTCCATCCTTACCGATTTCCTTTAGGTCCATCTCAACATTGTCCCACCATCTTCGTCTTGGCCTTCCTACAGGTTTCTTACCATCAGGTTTCCCAACAACAATCCTGTAAACTCCTCTTTCCTCTCCCATTCGTGCCACATGACCTACCCACCTAAGTCTTCTTGATTTAATTATTCTAATAATATTTGGACATGAATACAAGTTATGTACTTCTAAATTATGTAACATTCTCCACTCACCTGTCTCCTCATCCCTTTTAGGTCCAAAGATACTCTCAAATACTCTCAATTTATGTTCCTCTTTCAATCTAAGGGACCAAGTTTCACACCCATATAATACTACAGGCAAAATTACTGTTTTGTATATTTTAACTTTTAGTTTCTTAGATATTAAACGAGAAGACAAAAGTTTATGAAGAGAAAAGTAACATGCATTTCCCGAATTAAACCTACTTTTTATTTCCTCTTTAATATGATTTTCATTTGTTAGTATTACTCCTAAGTATTTGATTTGGAAACTGGTTCAAACGAGTTGTTATCAATAATTAGATTTTGATGATTGCCTAACACTTGGTTTCAGCCTGCAAGCATATATTTAGTTTTCTCTTTGCTAACTTCCAAACCTATCTCTTTAGCTGTTTTGAAAAATATTTTAGCATTATTCTTAATTGTATTTATATCGTCCCCTAATAAGTCTACATCATCTGCATATGCTAACAACTGAGTCACACCGTTTAATTTTAGTCCTTCGTTAGTTTCTTTTATCTTCCTAACAGCATATTCTAAGGCAAAATTAAAGAGCAATGGAGATAATGCATCTCCTTGTTTTAACCCATCATTAATTGTAAATTTGTCAGACACTTTAACACCCACACGAATTTTACTTTCTGTTTCACTGGTGCATACTTTTATCATATTAACAAGCTTCTTAGGTATTCCAAACTTGACTAATATATTATATAATTTATCTCTTTGACCGAATCATATGCTTTTTTGAAATCAATGCATAGCTGATGAATGTTTTGATTATATTCCCACTTTTTCTCAAGTGTCTATATGATGGGAAAATTTTGATCTGTAGTTGGTCTTTTACGTTTAAATCCACATTGATAATCACCCATAATTTAATTAACATATGGGGTTAGTCTTGTTAAAAGAATGTTAGATAATATTTTATATGTTGTTGAGAGTAAAGAAATTCCACGGTAATTATTGCAGTTCATTTTATCACCTTTTTTAAACACAGGAACAATTATGAATTCTTTCCACTGTTGAGGGATTTCTTCTTTATTCCATATTAAACAAATTAATTTATGAATTTGATATATTAACAAATTCCCATCATACTTAATTAACTCAGCTGGTATTAAATCAATGCCAGGTGCTTTGTTATTCTTTAGCCTTTTTATAGCATCTTTAACTTCAGTCAAGTTAGGTTCTGGAACTAAAGGTTCTGCTGTGTGTAGGGTAAACCGACATAATATCGGATTTTTTTTTTAAATCACCATAATAAACCCACTAAAATTTAACAGAAATGCATAATTTTTGGTAATATAAACTTTTGGTAGAGGCAACGCGTTTTCGGAACATCTCTGAGGTGTTCTTATGCGCAAGTTGAAAGCGAGTCGCACAGAAACCGAATCAGCTGGTGAGGGAGTTGCAACGCGCGACTGTTGGCGCGTGTTTACAATTCTCAAGCAGCGTTGCAAGTGAACAAAAAAACAGTGGGTAACAATGACTCAATGCAGAATTGTAGAACAACAAAAGCTCACTAGCGAAAACAATACAATAAGCTTACCTTATGTGTTGTAAATACTGCAAATACGATCAAATGAAGAAACCAATGATTTATTCCAGGTCTTCTATGCCTTCAAGTTCAGAACCTGAATCGGACATTTCGCAACAAGAATCTTCTGCACTCGACAATGAATCGTCCGCACTGCTGCTACTGTCGCCAACCCTGAAAGCCAGACGCTCTATTTCTGGTTCCAGCAAACCCTCCGTCCGAATGTATTGTTCCTCAGTTTTTCTAACATTGCTGCAACATGACTCCCATTCCTCCTCTCCAATCACCGAAAACGCTTCCTTACAAAGTTCCCACACATCATTTAATTTGAACGTCACATTGCGATTTGCAACCCATTGTTTAGAAATGCCCCAAATTTTCTCTATAGCATTTAAATCGGGATGATATGCAGGCAAGCGAAGGACTGTGTGGCCATGTTCATTCATCAGTTCATCTAAAATGCAGGATTTCATCTTCGGTTTGTGCAGTTTTATAAGGCTGTATAGTTCAGGCTTGAACATATCGTCCGTAAATGGTATATTGTTTTTTAATAGCCACTCTTGCATTTCCTTTTTCTTGGTGTTAGACGAAGGGCATCTTTCTTTCTGAATATTGTGGTAGGATGCGTTGTCGATTACGAAGACGGAATTTGAGGGTAAATTTGGAATGACCATTTCTCTTATCCACCGCATGTATTTACTGGAATTCATCTCCGAGTGGTAGTCTCCAGTTTTCTGATTGGATTTAAATATCAGAAGCACGTTAGGGATGAACCCCTTGTCGCTGCCTGCATGGACAATAATGAGACGTTGCCCTTTGGATATTGGAGATTTCAGGCCCTCGATACTATCGTCGCACCATGTTTTAGTGGTTGTGTGGGAACTATGAATGTATGTTTCATCGGTGTATACAATAGGACGGCCTTCCCGACGATATCTACTGATGGCCCGTAAATAAGCAATCCTTGCATTCCGAATGTCATTCCTCTCAATAAGCACACGTCTATTAGTTTCCACTTTCTTCCACCTAAACCCAAGTTTTTTGAAGATCTTCAATAAACTGGTTGCCTGCCCTTTATATCCGATGGTTTTCCTTAATTTTGCAAGCACAGATTTTACTGTTGGGACTTGCCTGTCTACGGTGTAAAATTCATTAATTGTTCTCCGAACAACGCACATGTCAAAATCATCTATATCTGTACACGGCCGCGGACGATTTTTATTTCTACGGGGCGTACTGTATGATGACGATGATCCAGCACGAACCGCCGAACTTTCCTTCTTAATTGATTTTACCGTACTTAAAGATACACCTGTCGCAGCACAAACACGGTCAATGACTTTTTTAAGAGGCAACTTTAAAACATTTTGGTCAGCCTCTTCTTGCATGAATTGCAAGACGTTTGCCACAACTTCACGCGTTTGTCCCCTAAGCGTTCTACGATAAACTTTGGAATGAACAGGAGGCATATTTTATGTGAGGAACACACTACGAAATCGCACTTCCATACACTCAGCAGCACGCTCAAGTCTAGCACCAGATCCTCGCACCTCGGTATCACTTTCACGAATGATTTCTGAGCATGTCGTTCTGCGCAACCTGCTACGCCGTCAGAAGGAAGAAGACCATTTTAGGCTCGCTGACTAGCGAAGCGACAGAACTCAGAGATGTTCCGAAAACGCGTTGCCTCTACCTTACCCTTTGCCTTGTGATGTGTTTATCTCCCTTATTGTTAAATTATTTGTTGTACAGTACAAAATAAAAAAGCAATGCAAATTTGAGGAATCGAAAAAAGCCGTCCGAATATCGGATAGTGGGTACGAGGCCTAATATCGGATAGGAATTTAACATTATATAATATATATATTAACATTATATTAGAAATAAAATTACATCTCATGATAGAAGCAACCTATTATTTATTTTCCAACTAGTGTCAGATTCTTCTGAGTCAGATTGCTCTTGACATGTCTTGTGCCGCAATTTAGGATTGGGGAATGTAAATTTGACCAATTTGATATCCAATATTTGGCAGGCCTCCCTATCCGATATTAGGCCGAACGCGACCTCGAGCGAAATATAACCCTAATATCAAACAAAGACATTTACCCGAATAGGACTAGGATATCAACATACTCTAATATGCCATCTTTCTATGAAATATAAGTAAGCTATAGTTTCTCCTTGCCTTCGATGTGAAAACCTTTGATCATGAAATGCTTCCAAAAACTCAGAAACTGAACATTTCTGTTTTCGTCAATCGTGCACGCGCAGTGTGCTCAACAGCGTTCCCACTCACAATGAAGTATTGGCGGCAATCGACGAACGTAGTTTAGTGGATTGTTGCACATGGCAGCACCCACGAGCCGAGAAATGATGGTATCCGATGTTGGGCGGGTATCCGATATTATGGCAGTTTGCCTTACTTCATTTACTTCTGATTTATCTCCTACATGAACATTTAAAAAGTCATTAAAGTAGTTCTTCCATCTATTTAAAATATCGCCTGGGTCAGGCAAAAAATTGCCGTTTTTATCTTTTATCAAGTTTACTTTAGGTTGGCACCCCTTTCTAAATTCATTTGTACCTTTATATAAATCTCTGATATTTTTACTTTTGCTGTTTGTTTCAATTTCGTTAATTTTACTTTTCAAGTAATATCTTTTTTTACTTCTAAACGTGCCGTTAACTTCTCGCTTTATTCTGTTATAATTGTTTAGATTTGTATCATCAGAGTTATTTAACCACCTAAGTCTAGCCTGATTTCTTATTTCTATTAGATTATGACATTCGTTATCAAACCATGGCTTACTTTTTCTTGGTTTATGGTATCCTATACTTTCTTTAGCTGCTGATTCTATTGCATTACGTATGTGCTCCCAATTCTTATCTACGTCTGTTTATTAATATTTTCATCATTATTTAAATCCTGCAAAACATCAAATCTATTTGACAGTTTAATTTGGTAATCTTTCTTAATTCTTTCATCAGCAACTTTTCCTGTATTAAATCTTAGAACTTAGATTTTGTTGCTTATGATTTATCACCGAGAGTCTTTCTCTTAATTTAGCAATTACTAAATAATGGTCACTGGCACAGTCAGCACCTCTATGTGAACGAACGTCAATTATGCTAGTATGCCTTCTCTTATCAATGAGAATATGATGTATCTGATTATGAGTTTTACCATCTGGAGAAGACCAGGTATATTTATGGATATCTTTATGTTTAAAAGTGGTACTTTTCACAATTAAATTATTTGAGGTTGCAAAGGTAATTAATTTTATACCATTATCATTACTTAATTCATGAAGACTTTCTTTACCAATAGTAGGTTTAAATGTCTCTTCTTTACCAATCTGTGCATTACAGTCACCTAACAGAATTTCATATCACACTGGGAAAATTTATCAAAGACCTGTTCTAACTCTGTATAAAAATCATCTTTAGTATTATCATCTTTATCTTCCGTTGGTGCATGTATGTTTATTAAAATAATTTTGCACCACCTACCCTGTAAAACTGCATATGATATCCTATCATTAATAAATTCTACTGTTTTAAGGGCCGAGATGATTCTATTATTTATGAAGAATCCTGTTCCAAAATTATGATTTTCAGTACCACCATAGAAAAAAGTATAATTTTTAATTTTACAATTCCATTCTCCTGGCCACCTAACTTCCTGGACAGCTACTACATCTAATTTATACTTAACTATCTCATTAACTGTACACTGAAATGCCCCAGGCCGGTAAAATGCTCAGAACATTCTAAGTGCCTAATTTAATATCCTTATTCCTAACGTAGATATTATCCTTAGTCCAGGGACCTCCCAAAGTAGTCCCCGCCCGGAGAATCGAATGGGAGACTATTTTACCTCCGGAATATTTTACCTTGGGAACATCCATGGACTCATATTGCTGACTCTTGACATGTTTTTTTTACAGTGCAGAGTTGTCAGCTCTACGCCTAACCCCCAATATGAATGGAAGACCGCACCTGTCGTTGGTCAGCGGATCCCTCGGGTCTAGCTGGGAGGATCACATTGTAGTCCACCAACCATTCCCCACTTCTGCCGATTGTGGGACGCTCATAGAGCCATGACAGGACAGCTCTGTAAATCCCAACAGAGCAAACTGTTGACCATTTCACTCTGTTGGTTGACTAAACACTACTACACAAGACAAACACTTACACACCAGACAGCACAACTACTATACAAGACAAACACAAACACACAACTACTAAACAAGACAAATACGCTACAACTACTACACAAGACAAACACTTACACACCACAACTACTACACAAGACAAACACAAACACACCACATCTACACATTCAGTTTACTGGTGTAAAGGTTATATCAAGGTTATTGATATTGGTAAATTTTATATTGATACTTGATTGGGAAAAGCAAAATTTCATATTGGTCCAACCCCATTAAATACTAAGCAGATTGTACATTTTTTGTTTACCTTGACAGATGAATCAGCTAACTCTGTTATGTCTTTGGCACCAGAGAAGCAGTCTCTGCCTACAGGTTCCACCATCACGTAACTAACACCCAACTGCACATTCACTGCCTGCATTCCAATCACAACACATTCAATGACTAGATACAAAATTCCCTGTATACCAAACGACTTCAATGTGTGTATTGATGCAACAAAACGCATACAAAGATGTGATAATTAAGTCAAAGAAAATAAGTAAATAATATTTTGATCATGGAAAGCTATATGATTTTATGTATCTAACCATTATAATTATCAACCATTATCTTTCCAGATTTGGTTGATATTATCGATAATATCATTTATCTTAAACTTAATAGTATCTACTGAAGGTAATTGTGTAAAAAAAAAACACTGCGAGTTTTGTTTGTATATTGGCTGGATCTAATTTTGAAAACATTGAAAATTAACTTTCTTCTTCAGTCCTTTATTGTACTTGCTGCAATTGTTGCTGCCGCTTCTGCCAGTGGATTGTTGTCGACTGGATCAGTGATCGCTAGCAACGTGGCTGCTCCTTCTTGGGCAGCTCCCTGGGCAGGCTCTTGGGCAGCTCCATGGGCAGGTTCTTGGGGAGTAGCACCCTGGGCATCTCATGTTTCAACTCCTCTGATTGCCACCTACGGTGGAGCTCCTGTGACAGTCTCTCAAGCAGCTCCTGTGACAGCCCAAGCTGCTGGTGCTCCGTAAGTAATTCATATTGTGTTTTCATTCCATTACATCAAATTATTAGATATTTCGTACCTGTTTTTTCCTACACGGGGCCATAATTTTGTGTTACCAGAAATATTTTTTGAAATGATAATTTTTAATATTTTTATTACTTTGAATTTAGATAGAATTTACACTATGTGTCACTGTAAATAGCATACACGACTTTTTTTTACTTAATTAGATATATTTAGAAAACAAAAAATATATCTCAATCAAACATTGTTCAGTTATTTTTTGAATAATCATTAAAGCTTCAGAAATACATCTATATCTGATAATAATTAATCTATTCCAATGTTAATACCTTAAACTTAACATCTTAGAATTAATTAATGGTGTTCAAAAAATAAATAAATAACTTTTCGATTCGTTTCCAATGAGAGAAACTATATATGTAAAGCAAATTTACATCATTTTTGTGTGTTGTAGAAAAGAGTATTTACTTGTATCATAAGGAATAACAGATTACTCATTCAGATTGCGTTTTTCTAGGTTATAATCGTATTAAAATATATTTGTTGTAACTTTCTGCTATCAATTATGTGCTTTATTAGTTGCGTAAAAAATGCGTAAATGATGAAATATTGAAAATATTTTTATCTGTATCTGTTTCCATCAGTTACGTAGCTGTCACCAGAGGCTCCGTCCACACTGCTCCTCTTGCAGGACACCTTGTTGGCAGCACACAGATCAACACCGCCCCTGCTCCAGGAACCATCTAAAGATTTGACAACGACGCGTACCCTTGTCGGCTTAAATCGGTTTAGAAATGGCTTCTTTCCTGCACATTTCCTCGGAATTAATAAACTATTGAAATGATCTATCATTTTTTATCTTCTATAATCCCTACATAAACATTTTAAATATAAATTTACGTGAATGTAACGATATACTAATAAGTTAATATTTCTAAAAATAGAAATGTCCGATAATATATAAGGTTAGAAAAAATCATTTTTCTAAGGAGAGGTGCAGAAGAAGAGGTGCAGAAACGCCCATATTCCAACAACGACTATCTAAAAGGTGTTTCAAAATTTCACCCGTTGTATGCTATTGCTGATAAACAATCGGACATGGAGTCCCATAAGGCTATGCCACAGACATGGAGGAACCCACATGGACGTTTTAGATCCATAGGAATAAACTGGGTACATAACCACATAATTCAAATTCAGAGTAAAGGAATTTTCCGACCTCCCTGTAAAGCACATTCCAACGTGCTCCGAAAGCAGATGGGGGTACGTGGAGATAAGGCCCCACACATTCCGAATTTCGTACAATTTGATGATATAGATATACGTATGTGTGTGTGTGTGTGTGTGTATATATATATATATATATTCATTAACAGCACTAGTAGAGATCAAAGTGTCGCCCCAGTTTCCAGTTGCGTCGCATAGTGAACTAATGATCTCACCACTGAATGTTGTGTGTTTGATTCTAGGCATCGGTGTTTCTTTGTAAGTGGCCCTTCATTAACTATCTAATCAGCATTTATGTTCATCTTACAGAATAGGTATGAGTGGCAGAAAAGCAACATAAAATAATTCAATTCATTAATTGATTGATACAATTAGGTTATTTTACGTCCTTTTCTGACATTTCTGGTTTATCGCGACGGTGAGTATGAGTGAGTATAGCTAATGATATGATAAAATTGATGAAGGATGAACATCCCTGCTCAGGCAGGTATACGAAGCCTGGCGTCGTAGCACGCTGTGCCAACCACTCCGTCACAGCGGTCGGCCCAATACAAGTAATTAAAAATTGACTATTGTTAGGGACGTGAAGTTTTCGTTTTAACGATAACACCGAAAAGTTGACGAAAGCAAAATAAAGTGTTTTAAATGTATTTGGGTAGATAAAGGAGGCAAGTTTTTGGTGTCTCGGAATCGCGAAATAACGCGAAATATGCCATTTTTCAGAGTAACATCAAATTTTGCACTTTAACTCGAAAAACGCTGCGAAATATGCAATATATACTGGGGATAACACTTTTTCCGTTCAAAAAAACTACCTGAAACGCTATTAGTTCTACCGTTTCGAGTCTAGCTGATGATAGTTCGATTCAAAAGAAATTGTCACGTTTCATTTATTGCAGTTTGGCGCAGACATGACTGGCAGTGTTTAACCTTGTCCTGGAATCCTGGAAAGTAGTTCGCTGGAGGGAACTGTCCAGAAGGGAAGTTTCGTAGGAACAGGAACATTTTTAGGGAGAAGCACCTGCGTGGGAGCGGAGGGGGAGGGTGTATATGCGTGGACATAAAAAGGTATTTTGACGTCGCAGAAGGATTTTTGACATTGTTAGGGAAGTGTGATGTGTATGATTGTGTTAAAAGATTTGGATGTTATCATTGCTTAAACATTTCATATTTAGTGGCTAGTGAGATGGAATAGTTTTCCAAATGGAAGAAATTTGGTTATTTCTCACAAATGTAAGCCATATTTTTCAGTAATTGGAACTAAAATTTGCCTCAATTTTCGATAACTAAAACAATATGAAAATTTTAAGCATAGAAAAAACAGTAAGAATACATGTAAAAATAACTCCGATTTTAACTAAATAACACCGAATTTTGCCATAAACCGCGAAAAATATCACCAAATCGCAGTAATAAATAACATCAAAATTTAGAGGAAAATAAAACAAAAACTTCACGTTGCTAACTGTTGGTCTAGTGCAAACAAGTCAACAACAGGTTTTTAGTTAAATAAATTGTAATATTAACTTCAAATTACATATCTCTGAAGATGATGCAATACCCTTTTGGTCCTACAGCATTCGGATGACGCAATGTGTATCTGCTTCTACAACAGAAATACCTTCCGCTGGGCCCTGTTCCGAAAGAGGAATAAAGAGCAACACACCCGAAAACAAATTATTCGAAAAGCATGTGAACATATTACCCGTTGACCACACCCAGACATTTCCGATCATTGCAAATGACCACGTTGCCTGTCGCCGGCGTGTGTTAGGGTGCACAGAGAGCTCGTTGTCCTCTGAAGGCCACGGGTGTTCTTCTGGTAGCAGGCACACATATATATACACGCTGGTACAGATTCCTTACATCAGATCACTTGCAGAAAGTTAGAAGACCACATTTGCTCCTCCAGAATGAAGGTAAGTCGGTTAGAATTCTTTGGAGACTTCAATTGAAAGTAAGTTTTTATACAGACAAAACGAATTTCTTGTTTTCCTATATGGCGAGACAATTGGTGCTTGAACGAAAATTTTCGTTTCCATTGACAGTGTATCTTCAAAGATAAAGTCAATATCAATGGTAACTGTGTGGGTCTTTATTTTTTTTATTATTATTTTTTTTTTGTACTTGATTGCTTGGATTTATTTTACTTCGCGTTCCTGCCACTTTTGGCTAATTGCGAAGATAAGGATGAAGAGGGATAAGATTAGATAGATGAAGGAACGATAACAAACACAAATGGACAGCACGCAACAAGACAAGTCTCATTGAAGACTGCACTGTCCATGAGTCCAGACGCTAGAGCAATTGTCTGCAAAATGCAGTCCATGGTGTACTATGTGGAAGTGAGGTTGACATTTAGGTGTCTAGAGAAAGGTTCACCATGTACACCCCGTTACTTTGTATTTGTACCACTCCTAGAATAGCCAGCCTCCGTGGCTGACTGGTTAGCACAGCGCGGTACGACACCAAGGGTCCGGGTTCGAATTCTGGCCTGGGCATGGGTGTTCGTTGTGAGTGTCCCTTGATCAATTTTATCATATCAATCAAATCACTTCTAGAATAATCGCAACATTATGGATTAATAATAGAATATAAATAAAATGATTGGGACTCAACACCAGGGACTTCTGCGATGAGATCGTCAGTCCGGAACCAATAAGTGCATTGCTCGTATATCGCATCCTTATCACAAATTCCATAGTCCTTGGCCGTGCATGGACGTTAATGTAGTAGCTCGATTAGGAATGTAAAGTAACCAAATATTGTTGCTGGTGATGATTCGTGATTATAGGGCAAACACAACGATGTATCCATACCAGAGGCTGGCCATAAATTTTGAACCTGATCGATCGCTTACTACTCCGATACGCAGGCTGGTTATTTTCTATGGAGAAACATTTTAACTCACACCCTTGTAGGTCTAGAAACTGAAGTTCAATATTGAGTTAGATATTTCATGCTGATAGGCACCAAAAAGTTATATTATACTTTCCTTAGTAAAATTAAACCATGTGACGGAATTAGTGCCTCCCGACGTAGAAGTAATTAATTCCTTGAGACATGAGATGCAGAGCATATTCAACAAAATCTACAAATCAATCTCCTTGTCTTTTTTAAATGCTTTTTACATTTTGATTTTCTTATTCTGCATTGCTTTCCTACCTCTGTAAGCTGATCGTAACGGTTAATATGACAGATGATAAATTAAACTTACAGAAGAACACTCGCAGAGAAAAGCCTATTCCAGGCCAGTGGTCGAACCCAGACCTTGGGTCAGCAAGTCGACGTATTTCGTTCATGTACGTGAATCTGAAATAATCTACGTACATTGTGTATTTAAAAAATATCATGTAAATATATCCTCATTTAACTATGTCAGCTCTTTGGTTACATTCACCGCATTTCATTTTTGCACCAACAAAATACAATACCCATGTCGGAGACTACACCACACAATTATTGTGAATCGAAATCTCAGTACGCTTGGCCCCCAAGGCTCTCACATCCAAAAATGCTGATATGGGTGTTAGATACTTGTAAATAATAGTAATAATAGTAAATAATTTAAGATACAAATATAGCAGTAAAGTAAAATAGCATTTTCAATAGGAATAAAGATTTTAAAAATATGTATAAATGGAATTTTCAAGTCATCCATCATTATTCAAAATTAATTATTATTCACTTCCTTGCATGAAGATAATACTAAGTGAACAGCAGAGTCATCTCTTATGAAACTGAATATAATATGTAATATATGTGTCACCCCTAATTATTTTAAGAAAATACTGGTGCAATATCCTTTCGCTTTCTCGAGGAAAGGTGATCGCAAAATACAGAAAGAATATCAAGACGACCGTGTATATGTATGTATCATGCTGGGAACCAACGTTTTTGAGAATTCAATTTGTATAATATTACACATTCTGTGAATACATATTATAATGTACGACAATAAAGTTGCAACTAATGTTGATTTTTAATTAATGCTCGTATATTTCAGATCGCCGTTGTGCTTTTTGCCATCATCTCTGCTGCTTCTGCAGGCACAATCCTCACCACTGGACCCGCAATTTCTTCGCTTACTTTGGCTGATCCTTTGACAGCTCGCCTAGCCGCACCTCTTGCATTAGCAGCTCCTCTGCAAACTCGCCTCCTCGAAGCTCCATTGGCTGCACCCATCGCTGCTTCTCTTGCAGCTCCTCTGACTGCTCGTTTGGCAGCTCCTCTGGCAGCTCGATTGGAAGCCCCCATTGCAGCTCTTGCCGCTCCTCTTGCAGCTCGATTGGAAGCTCCTCTTGCAGCTCGATTGGAAGCACCAATTGCAGCTCTTGCCTCTCCTCTTGTAGCTCGATTGGAAGCCCCTATTGCCGCTCCTCTGGCAATCCCAGCTGCAGGTGCATCGTAAGTTCAAAAATATCTCTAAGCTATTTGGAAACTAGATTTACGTTAGTGTCTACCCAAGGAGTAAACTACATATAGTACATGAACTATATCACATTCTTCCTTCAAGAAATCTCAGAATTCTCCAAACTTTAAATTATAAGAAAATTAGACACTACACACATTTTCAAACTTAGAAGATATATGGCCTCTCTGATGGCGTGGTGGCAATGTCATCACCTTTTATAGTGGTTCGGATCTTACATTAAGCTATAGATGCAGTCCAGAAAAGTTTACCTTTCTATAAAAGGGGACTTTAAAAATCAAAATTTCATGAACATGTAAGATATGTAAGTAGAGTACAGAGGAAAAATGGTAAAAATTCTAAACTATCAATATGCCTCGAACTGTCTAAGTGTGACTCATGCCATCATGTGTGTGTGTGTATGTGTGTATGTATTTGTGTGATGTGATGTGTGTGTGAAGGAAGCAATTACATGTAAAACATGTGTTATCTTATTTCGATTTCATAACATTTATGTAGACTGATATATAGCGTTTTTTAAGAAAATCTGCATTAATAGCGATCATACGACTCGTTGTTCGCAAACGACATGCTGGTAATTATTCGTTGGGTGTACAGTGGAATGCATACGTATTAGCAAGTAATTTGTCAAGCACTACGTTCATTCTCTTTGTTTACTAACTGATGACAAACACTACATAAGCATACGTAAAATTCGGTCCTTAAAAACACGTAAGATACAAGAGATAAAGCAATGACGATAGTCATGAACAATTTGTCGGGCGATACTTGTGCATCCCACTTTACAGGATGTTTCAAACTTTATTTCTATTATTCTTGTGCAAAAAAATGTATTTAAGAAAAAAATAGTCTAAAGTTACAACTGAACAATTGAACATAATCTTGTAACAAATATAAAACGCTCAAGACAAACTGCTCTTTCTTTCAGATACGTAGCAGCTACTAGAGGATCCATCCACACTGCTAACCTTCCTGGTCATCTTTTAGGAAGCACTCACCTTAACACTGCTCCCGCTCCAGGAACCCTTTAAAAGGAATGCAATAATGATTCGCATATGTTCATAAATTATTTCCCAATTAGTCATGTGAATCTTGTAAAATATTTTGGAATAAAAACACAAAACTAATAAAATGTGTAATTCTAGATTATTTTTGTCTCGGTTTGAATGCATGGATGCATTTATTGTGTTGGGTGTGGGTGGAGTTTTGTGAGGGGAAGCACTGCATTATATTTCGAAATACAATTTCGGAATGTTTAAATAATTAAATATGTAACACACAATAAAAGTATTGTCGGTGGTTTCTTGCTGAGCTGTTTACTGGGAAGTTTCTAGGGTGACCAGTTTATCTCTACATAACTCATTTTGATATTATACGAGTGTTACAATACTTTGTCATTAATCTGTATATTCCCATGGTACGGATGCAACTTCAAGAGCTTTGTGATACTCATATAGTGATTTTTAGTAGATTACACGATTACAGTAGCCAGAAATGGTTCTGTGCCAACGATGATTCTACGTAGGTAGCTAAGTGATTTTAATGAGAAAATGATGCCCTGGGTCAGAAAACAAGAACAGATTTTTATGTATCCCGTCCAGTTGTGTGGCAATTTTGATATTTCAATATGCTTAATTCATTATGTGACTTACTTACTTACTTGACTTAATTCCTTTTGCTCCATCAGGAGGATAGGGCTTCAGTGAAACGCCTCCATTTGGCTCTGTGACGTGCCAACTCTTTGACCTCTCTCCAGGTTTTTCCTTTCTCGGCTGCTTCTTCTTCTGCTGTTCTCTTCCATGTCTTCTTCGGACGTCCTATTTTCCGGGCTCCTTGGGGGTTTCAGTATAAGGCTGCTTTCTCATTGCTCCAGTTGGTTTTCGTAAGGTGTGTCCTAACCAACTCCATTTTCTTCTTTTTATTTGGGTTGCAATTGCCTGTTGTTTAGTTTCTCTCCATAATTCTTCATTTGATATTATTTCTGGTCATTTTATATTGAGGATACGCCTGAGACAGCGATTAATAAAGGTTTGTATCCTTTTCGTGTTAGCTTGTGTGGTTTTCCATGTTTCGCAAGCATACAGTAGAACTGATTTTACATTTGTATTGAAAATCCTTATTTTTGTCTTTCTAGAAACATTGCAGGTTTTCCAAATGGGATACAGTTGTATAAATGCCACATTGACTTTCTTGATTCTATTTTGTATGTCTTCATCTGAACCTCCTTCTTTTGTTATGACACTTCCTAACTATGTAAATGACTTCACATGTACAACCAGCTCATGATAAACTTTCAATTTTTCTTTTCCTCTTGCATTGCCTCTCATTTCTTTAGTCTTGTTCACCCTAATAATGAGTCCTGCTATCTTTGCTTCCTCCTGTAGTCTTTTAGTTTCTCCTTCATGTCGCCAAGTCTTTGAGATAAAAAAACAGATGTCATCTGCAAAATCTAGATCTTCTATTCTATCTTTGAGTCCCCATTGTATTCCTCTTTTCCTGCAACCCATCGTTTTCTTCATTATGTAGGCCTATGTAAGACTGTCGCGTTTCTTCAAGCATTTCAGTGAACAAGTTAACTTGGCGAGAACATAATGTTTTGTGTTCAATTTATGCACAAGTAAGCTAATCGTCACTGTATCTATATTTTAAATGGAATCCGAACCATTATATGCCTTCCACTGGATATCCTACCTTGGATCCCATGATTACAAGGCGATGACGTTACCACTACGCCATCGGGGAAGAACTAACATAAAATATCACACGATTGCGTGAGGGAGTACCCAGTAGTTTAAGTAGATAGTTTTTTTTGTTTGTTTTTTGTCATCGATCTTCTTAAACTTTTGGCTAATTGCAACGATAAGAATCTAACTGATGATTAGAGGAAATTGACGTAAGGATATTCACAAAGAACTCTCATACACAGGCCCGAAACGAGGGATTGGCTATGGGGGCTGAAGCCTAGGGCGTTATTCAAAGGATACAAAGCCAGTATATGCGACGGAGATATTTACACTTGACAAAGGTAAGGAGAGAGATAAACGTAACCAAAATATTTAAATGTATTTTTCTTTGTTTCCTCATTTGAAAATTTCTAAGGTGTAAATATCACAAGCCATGGCACAAGAAGAAAATATCGAAAGACACACATAAAAATGTCGGTGCTTGGTAGTGCCTGGAGGGGGGAATACATAATCTTGCTTAGGGGGCCACAGGGCTGGTGACGAGATCGAAAGTCGACAAGTTAACAGTCTCAGTAACCGAGTAAACGGTGTTTTTTTTTTTTACATTTGTGGATTTCAAGTGAATTCAGAGTAACGTGAATGACCTACTACTCAGAGAAATTGAATAAACTTGATGGTCAAACTGCTCATTTGTAGCATATGCCACAAACTTCATTCCCTTTCATTGCATGTTGATTACTTCCATCGAATCCATGTTGATTGCTTTCATCAAACCTGGGGCCTCTGGTTTCATAGGTGATACTCTGACAACTCCGCCACGGAGGTCGGCGCTCGCAGGTGTGCGTGCTTAACTGAATGCGTATTTGCTTATGTGTATTTCTTGCCCACTTAATTTCAATTATTTTCTTCAAATTAAAATACTTAATCTGAAATACTGATGGAAATACTGATAAGAGAATATTAAAAATGTAGAGACGTAAGGTGTGGGCTATGTATGGTTGAATGGAGGCAAAACTGGGAATGTCTTTGCCATTGAAAATGAGAAAGTAAATGGAATAAAGGTATTTTCATTTTCTTTGGCTATGATTTACTACTAGCCACAATTAATGTACACATATCCTAAAAGAAAAGACTGAACTGAATATCAGGTATAAAATTCAAAAAATTTTCCAAATCCCTCTTCCTCTCTGATTACTCTGTTATGATTAAAGATATAACAATGTATGCTCTGCGTTCAATAATAACATGGCTTTAGGGAGAAGGTAATGATTTTTAATTGCTATTTATATTATATTGTATATTTATTTTCAATTAAGCTTTGAAACGGTTTGTGTATATAATGTTTCTGAGTATCAAGAATGAAATTTTATGCAGAAACGGATTTTCCAAATGATGTAATCGTAGTATCATTCTACATCGCCTTAGAAACGTGTGAAATATGAGTGGCATTCTTTGTTATAAACAACCTGAATATCTAATTGCAAATCACAACTCTTCAAAGTGAAGGAAATGTTATTATTAAACATATTTCTAGACTACGTACAAATCGCTTCCATCCTCTCAAGGTTAATACTTTTCTACGTCCGTTGAAATTCTTATATATACTCGATTCATTATCAGGTTGTCATAATTCACTGTGTTCCAAGAACGTAGAAAAATCTCAGTATGAAGGTAAGTGTGTGGGTGTATGGTAAAACAAATTGAGAAACGGCACAAGATCTTCACCACCTAATGTGACGTACACGTTGGTTGGCTTCAAACACTAATCATCGAAAACTTTACACATCGTGAACATCGTTAGTTGAACATCTTCAAAGCATGAAATAGATTTAACCCGCGTTGGTTAGGTGTGTGTGCGAGCGCGGGTGTTAACATTTTAATATTAAAAAATATTTTCCATGAAATGACTTCTACATTTCAGACCTCCCAACGCATATTAATTCAAACTGATTATAGCAAGAATTTCGAAATTTCATGGTGCGTTTATCAAAAATAACCTCACCACGATATAATCAGTTCAAATAATATATATCAGTTTTCAAAACTTCAAATAAGGGTATATATTCTTTTAAGTGTACACGAAAATTTCCTTGTTACAACACTGAACAACAGCGATGGTTTAAAAATATAAAGCTTGTTATATTATATACTCAAAGTGCCTGGATCACTACACTCATCGAAAAATGCACTGCAAGCTGTCATACATCGCTGTAGCAGCATTTATACATCTGTGCTAATGATTATTTCATTGAATTGACAGAAGTGCCATTTAAGAAAGCAATTCATCTTAAATGTATACTTTTCTCGTTTCATTAGGTTATCACTTTGGAATGATGGAAATGTTATATTCCTCTTATGTCTTATATTACAGGTCATTGTTGCTCTCCTCGCCCTTGTGGCTGCCGCATCCGCAGGCGCCGTGTTGTCTAGTGTACCAGCTCTTGCTTCTATAGGCTGGACTTCACCCCTCGCAGGGTCCATCTCAAACACCCTCACAGGTCCCTGGGGAACTCCCCTGGTGGCTCCACTCGGGACTTCCTGGTCGTCTGCGCTCGCCGCTCCCTTGGCAAGCTCCGTCGTAGCCCCAGGAGCGGGTGCTCCGTAAGTATAAGTACACGTAAATTCTCCTTAGTCTTCAGTCTTCTGAGCAAGTAATTACTCTCTAGCGCTGGGCTTCTTTCCTCGCAGGGTCAAACTTTACGCCCTCATAGGTCCTTCTGAAACCCTACTGTAGGCTCCTATCTCGATTTCATAGTTATCTCATTCTCTAATATCCCTTTGTCGTATTTGAAATTTAGAATGCTATCTATGAACCTTGATTTTTTAAAAAATATATTAATTTATGAAAACTCTGATTTACAACATGTTACCTGATCTGATTAACATTTGCCAACAATCAATGCTCAGTAAATGTTTATCACGAGTATCACCGGTTTATTTTGTCTGGGACCTGATTTTCAAATTTTATAAAATTTTAGTAAATTATTGCAGGTTTTCTCACTGTATTTCGCTATATATCCTTTTATCTAGAAATACTATAATTCGTTGCTTTGTAAACAATTCTTAACTGCTGATGTATAGATAGTGAAATTGATAATTTGCAAATAGTGAATCTGTTTGCGTGAATAAACAGAGAAAATGAAGTAAAAAATCAAAGCAGAAGAGGAATTATTTCAAATGATTCCAATAACTTAAAGTTCTTGTCACTGAAAACATTACTCTATTGTAAATTTTGGAAAAATTATCAGTACTCCAAAAAATCCAGTACATGATTATCTTTCACAAACATTGCTACGTATATATTACCATCGTCCCTATTTATTGCGTTTATAGTACAGGTTCTTGTACTATGAGAATGAAAAGTTAT
This sequence comes from Lepisma saccharinum, assembly GCF_977018435.1. Taxonomy (NCBI): domain Eukaryota; kingdom Metazoa; phylum Arthropoda; class Insecta; order Zygentoma; family Lepismatidae; genus Lepisma; species Lepisma saccharinum. Next base: position 123,770,004 of record NC_139229.1, read on the forward strand.
TTATTTTGAAATTCTCACTTTTCAAGATTATGAAAAGACTGTGATTCAAACAAAGTCATCCATATTACAAAAAAATATTAAAAAAATGTTTTAAGTTTATTTAAAATAGTGAATGCAATTAATTAAGAAATTAATCCAACTTTAAATTAATGTCAGTAAAGAATCAAATTTTCCATGAGAGAGAAACTTTACGAAAGTCATTAATGCAACCTGAATATTTTTACTCCATTATCAAGGGCGTTACTTACTTATTTCTATATTATGTCATTTTCGACATCTCTTGAAGATATTGAAATGTTATAATCATACATTTCAGTTATGTAGCTGTGACCAGAGGATCTGTCCACACTGCTCCCCTTCCTGGCCATCTCGTGGGAAGTACTCAAGTCAACACTGCGCCTGCTCCAGGAACCATTTAAACACACCAGAAATTAATTCCCCGTAGACAATTTTCTTTCTGCGCCTACAATAAGATTTGTAATTCGACAACACCTTCTACCAAAATGTTACCGAAATAAACTACTTGTTTCTGCATTTTGACTTAATATATTTATTGATGGTTAGTACTTGATTCTTAGTCTTAGTTCATGATGCTTCGAAGTATGATTTTTGTTGAAAATTGAAGCAAATCATTTTATATATATACATACATATATACATATACATATATATATATATATATATATATATATATATATATATACACACACACACACAAGAAAAATCTCAACTATATAGTTTTCAAAATCTCTCTGTCATGGTATTTTTAAAAAAACTATTACAATAATTATAGAGAGATTGAATATAACTACCTAACATCACGGGAATTTCTCACCGAATGTTATAAATCATAATAAATTGAATCCATTTAACCTACGCCCCATAGTAATTTCCCATCAAATATTCTATTGAACTGATAAACGTAACTGACTCGCCGTAGAGATTTAGCACAGGCAGAAAAATGACGTTCTATAACCAAAAGTCCACATGAAAATTATTTTGTGTGAAGATAAATGCTAGTCGCAGTTAACCTATAATCAATATATTATAACTCGCGTACTTTCGACGTGAGCTTTGGCCACGTCTTGTACGCTCGCATGCGTGACCTTCGGCCACGTTGTGGGTGTAATCATGTTATAGATGGGGTAAAATGTCTGCATGTTTTATTGGATGAACCCAAACAAGTCTATAAGTTCGCTAATTTGAAGAGTTTCGAAAGTAGCTTTATGTCTGTATGGGCTCTAATAAGGTACAAATATTCAAAATATTATTGCCTATTTTGCTAATAATACACTGAGTAAGTAATAACAGTTGTAAGATAATTAGTTTGATGTTTTGCATAAACGAATTTAATAGCGACACTAAATTGGAAATGTAATATTTTAAGTCTTTTGTCATTTTCAAATTTTTAAACATAATTACAAGGGTTGGATAAAAAGTAATGGCAACACTGCTGTCCCGTGAAAGGGGCGAGTCACAGCGCCACAACCGTTTCGTGGTTGATAAAGGAATGTCAGACGAGGAAGTGGGTGGGGTGCGATTGTATGTTATTCAGTCAAAAACAGCAGAGAACGAGAGTGCAAGCGCCCTAACAATATGTTTAGGCAAGAACAACGTCTCTTAGGAAGACGGTCAACGCAGCCTACTACTGCACCTTCTTGCAACACCATCTTCGTCTCGCATTAAGAAGAAAGGTTCTGGCACGGTGTGCCATCATCCTGCTTGACAATGCAAAGTGTCACACTGCGAACACTGTGACGGCGCTCCTGCATAACTGGTAGTGGGAGGTACTGGAACACCCGCCGTATTCACCGGTATGAGACCGTGTGATTACGACCTGTTTGCCAAAATGAAGGAACCACTGGGCGATAAGCACTACGACACGCGCGAAGCCATCATACGTGCTATAGGGCGGTCACTGCGGGACATCGACATAGATGGACGCGCTGACGGTGTACGACGCCTTCCATACGTGTGGCAGAAGGTCGTAGAGATGGGGGGCGATTACATTGAAGGAATATAACACGTGCTCCTCTGCCAATACAGTCAAGTAGCAATTATACCAGTGTTGCCATTATTTTTTATCCAACCTTTGTATATACGGTAATAATTGTTTTCTGTCATTTCTCAAATTCCTACCTTGCCTCTGTAATAAATTCTGACGCTCGTATTTTGAAATTCGAAAAGTCTAGCATAATTCACTCACAGTAGTTTTCGGGGTGAAAATAAACGTTCTTTAAGTTCCCTAGCATCGTCCGTTTCCATGGTGAAGAACAAGCACCGCAAACTCTCTAAATAATTGTTCGTTATTATACCTCTAAACATTTAATTAAAACTACCACGATGTAAATATATGGGCATTGAGTTTACCAATATATACGGTTCGCTTACGGTGGCTTAGTCGGTAACGCGGCTAACTACCATGGTAAAGGTCCCGGGTTCGATCCCCGGTCGGTTCAAATCCGGGAACTTTTCTAACGATGGAAGCGGCCCCGGCGCCCACCCAGCGTCGAATAACAGGGGTACCTGGGGGAAATCCTGGGGGGTAAAGGCGGTCAGGGGCGTGGTGCTGATCACATCACCTCCACTCACGACCGGATCAAGAAAGTGTTGGGCGTTACCCCCACACCTCCTATAAGCCTTCATGGCGTTGTGCTAAGCACAGGGGAGCACTTTACTTTTTTTTTTTACGGTTCGCTTATTTGGAAAGTTTTGAACGTAACTGTGTGTGTGTACGGGCTCTAATATGGTACAAATATACAAAATATTCAAAATTGTCTATTTTCTTAATAATAAGTGAGTAAGCAATAACAGTTACAAGATAGTTAGATTTCTTGTATAAACGAATTCAAGAGCGACATTAAATTGAAAATGCAATATTTACGTATTTTGTTATTTTCACATTTTTGAACGTAATTGGATAATAACTGTTTTCCGTCATTCCCCTCAAATCCCTACCTTGCCTCTGTAATAAATGCTGTTGCTCGTATTTTGAAATTCGAAAAGTCTAGCATAATTCCCTTACAGTAGCTTCCGGGGTGAAAATAAACTTTCTTTAAGTTCCCTAGCAACGTCCGTTTCCATGGACAACAACAGGCAAGCTCTAAGGAATTGCATGTCATTATACCCCCTAAACATTTAGTTAAAACAAGCACGATGTAGATATTTACGCATTGAGTATAACGTAATTGTATCTGGGCTAAAACTCCTTATTATGTAGATGTCACCCTTGTTTCAGGCACCTTTTCAAAGCCAGGAGTTCATTCATCTGTGTGCTATTGATCTGTGAGAAATATAATGTATCTCGACAATTAAGAATTGAAGGAAACAATGTGATTGAGTCTGTGGTTACAGATGTAATTGTGTAAGTGATTTGTTGCAAAGATAATTTTGTGTTCTAAGTTAGAATTTGAGACTTTATAGTTTACTGTTTGAATATTAGTGTCGTTCTAAATATATGTGCGACAATGTGAACATTAATTCATGAAAAAATCTAAAGGCCGTAAAGCCAAATTTGCTGGTACAAAACCAGCTGAATCCAACATGGACACGGACATTTGTGCCATGGAACTTTCCAGCAACGTGGAAATCATAACTTCGGTAGAAGAAGTAAATAAGTTCAATTCTCAGTGTAATAATATAGATTACACCCAACAAATTAGTAAATCAAGTTCCAAAAAAGTTTATGAGCAACAGGTATTGAAGTACAGAAGTAATCATTTAGGTCCGTATGAAATATTTGTGAAATCTAAACATCAGGATGCCTCAGGTGGAAATGGCAAAGGAAACATTGGTCAACTTCACATTTTAAAATTAGGCCAAATAGTCAGCAAAGAAAATATTAGAGGTTTGAAAGAGATAGATAGCCTTGGGAAAAATCTAGCTAGACTTACATTTACGACATCTAATTATGCAAATGATTTCCTTTCGAATCCATTACTGTTACAGAATAATTAGGAAGGTTTTGTTCCATCACACCGAGTACGAAGAATGGGAATTATGAAAGATGTACATCAGTCAATAAGTGAAGATGAAATTTTGCAAAATATAAATTCATCAACAGCTAAAGTAATAAAGGTAAAACGCATTGTGAAGTATAAATACGAGGAGGGTACTCGCGTTGCTGTTCCAACTCGAACGGTAATTGTAACATTCGACTCGCAATCCTTACCACAATATGTCACACTGTTTTACAAAAAGTTTGATATTGATAGGTACATTCCCTTGATTAAACAGTGCACTAATTGTTTTTATTATGGGCACTTCAGGGCTAATTGCGAAAGTAAATTAAAATGCAAACGCTGTGGTGAGAATCACGAATCGTCCTCTTGCACAAATAAGATCAAGTGTTTCCATTGTAATCAGGAGCACACTGCAATTGACAAAAACTGTCCTGAAAAACAACGCCAAAAGGAAATAATCAAAATTATGACAGTTCAGAATGTTACGTTTCACGAAGCTATGAAGAAAGTCCCAAAAATTAATTATATGTATGGATATGAACAGATATCTACCGGCCATGTTCAGGAAATAGAAAAGACAGTAATGCCATTTACATATGCTTCGATATCTAACAATTCGAGTAGCACCTCATATCATAATAATATAATACAAGATCAATACAGTGTATCTAATAAAAGGCCATTGTACAGTTCAAAGAAAGCTGGAAAATATTTGGAAGAGACTGAGTCTTCTCAAGGAAAACGCCAGAAATCTTCTCAAACATTGAAACCATTTGGACAAAATGAATATAAAAAGAGAATGACAAGCCCTGATTATTCTTTGTCAGGATCTCGAAAAGACAATGCTCCGGATTTGTCGACAACATGCCAACAAAATAATTTATTTGTTCTTGCAGAGGCGGCTCAAGCTATCCAGCCAAATCGGGCACAAGAACAAAATTCTACAAAATTCCTAAATAATTTTTCATTATTTATAGAACAATTATGTAGCCTAGCAGGGACTTCGACATTGAACGTTAACCAGGACTGGACTTGCATTGCTACAAGTATTTTGCAATACTTATTTCAACAACCAGCATGCCAGACAAAGTCTTGAAAATATTACAATGGAATATACGAAGTTTAATTCCTAATAGACATAATTTACAACATATTTTATCTTATTTTTCTGCAGATGTCCTTCTTATACAAGAAACGTGGTTGAAAACTGACTCAACATTGAAGTTAAAAGGTTACAATTGGATAAGAGATGATCGTTTAGATGGATACGGTGGTTCAGCTATAGGTGTTAAAAGAAATATACAGTATGACATTATTTTGTTTCAAAATATAAACAGTCAAATTCAGATTACAGGTGTTCGGATTGCTGATACGTCTTATGTATCAATTTACTGCCCTCCCACAGTGCACCTCCCTGTTACAGTGTGGCAGAATATCGTTGGGCAGCTTCCACCAAACACTTCATTTGTGCTGGCAGGGGACATTAATGCACACCACCCTATGTGGGGCTGTTCTCTAACTGATCGATCAGGTAAAGATTTGTATAATTACTTGCAAGATTCCTTAGCTGTATTACTCAACGACGGAACACCTACAATAATCTCAAGACCTAATGAACAGCCGAGTGCTCCAGACATAACTATTACCTCAAATGATATAGCTTCAAAAATCCATTGGAGTGTATTAGAGAAGTGTTACAACAGTAATCACATGCCAATTATGATAACCTTTCAACATAATAAAAATATTACGTGGTTTAATATGCGCTCTGAACAAAACAATAGTCAATATATATCAAGAAGGGTTGAATGGCAGAAATTCTCCGGAAATGTAAACAATGCAATAAAGAATGAATTGTTGAAACAAGAAGTATCGTATGACACATTGGTGTCTCTCATTCGACAAGAACAAATAAATGCAACAGTATCTGATTTTGGATCTAGAAGAAAAGTGACTCCGTGGTGGACAACGGATTGCCAGAAATGGGTAAACGAACGACAAAAAGCATACATAAATTATAAGGAGAATCCTACCATCAATCATTTTATTAGATATAAAGAAATTGCAGCAAAAACTCAGAGGTTCCTAAAGAAATCAAAATCATACTTTTGGAAGTCATTTTGCTCTACATTAACTAAAGATTATTCTATTTCAGTGACTTGGAAAATAATAAGAAGTATGTCCAATAATAATACTTGTCATTATTTTGGAGGAGATATCAATTCAGTCTGGATAAAAGAATTTCACCGCAAGTTGATACCAGATACGGTTGAAACTAATCTTTGTCAATTGTTAAACTCTATGAAATATCCAGAAACATCCACGTTAGAATCGCTATTCACTATGGATGAATTAGAATATGTTGTTCATAAACGAAAGAAAACGTCTCCGGGTTTAGATGGTATTACATACGAATGTATTCAACACTGGCCTTTGAATGGATATGAAATTTTACTAAATACATACAATTCAATATGGAATAGTGGAGAAATTCCATCACAGTGGAAAGAAGTGGTGATAATACCCATATTAAAACTAGGTAAACAATCAGGAATACATACGAACTATAGACCTATTGCAATGTCATCATGCCTTGCTAAATTATATGAACATTTAATACTCAACAGACTCACATGGTGGGTCGAATATAATCAGAAATTACCGAAACATCAGATGGGATTTAGGAAAGGAACTGGAACAGTAGATGTATTAGCGACACTAATTTTAGATATATGGCTATCTTTCATACGGCGAGAATTTTGTATCGTAGTTTTTCTCGATCTAAGTAGCGCCTATGATTCTGTCCTTCCAAATATACTGTTACAAAAATTGGAGAAAATGAACGTTCCACGTAATTTTATAAAAAGTATTCTTGGATTATTATTGGCACGTAAGTTGTACATTCGATATGGAAGACAGTTATCCACCGCACGTTATACACATAAAGGTCTACCACAAGGCGCAGTGCTGAGTCCCATGCTATTTAATATGTACACGGCAGATTTAGGCTCAAAAATTCTTCAACACACTCGTCTATTACAATATGCAGATGATATTGTTATATACACTAGTAGTAAAAATATTCAAGAAGGGGCTCAAAAAATTCAAAAATCTCTGGATGAATTATCATCATGGTGTGATATCAATGGAATTGAAGTAAATCCAGATAAGTCTTCGGTGGTAGTTTTTAATAAGAAGAGATCTCATTCATGCATATCAATAAATATAAACGGAAAAACTATTAGTCAACAAAGAAGTCATAAATTTTTGGGACTTATATTAGATGAAAAACTTAAATGGAAGTCACAATTAGAACTGGCACAATGTAAGGGATCTCAAGTGTTTAACATAATAAAAATGTTGACAGTTAAGAAAAAGTGGGGTGCTGATCCTAAATTATTACATCAGATCCATAAACAGATGCTAAACTCAAGACTAGAGTATGGTTCCTTTATGTACAATGATAATTTAAGTTGGGCTTTTAACACGCTATCTTCTATCCAATATAGCAGTTTATCCAGGATTTATGGCCTTTGGAAAGGAACTCCAAAACAAGCAACTTTCGTAGAAGTGGGAGATCCACCATACAAACTTAGAGTTAAATATCTTGCGAGCAAATTTTTACTTAAGAAAATTTCCAACACGACATCTCCGATCATACCAAAACTTCAATTGTTAGACTCTTTGATGCTCAACAGACGTACAGCAAAATATAAATCCAGATTACCTATACTATATTATGCTTATAAGCACATTAATAAATTTCAAGCTAATATTATTCGTTTACCTAATGCACCATGCTTCATGACAGACTACTGTAATATGATATCTCCCATGAGGATTCATTTTCCTGCCTACCCAAGTAGAGTTTTCAGGAAGACAATCCCTACAATTGCAAATAATATATATCAAGACTACATACATTCAAAATTACAATGTGAACATCACATATATACAGATGCTTCAAAATCAACGTCTGGAAAAACAGGAGCAGCATTTTACTGTGATAATTCTGCAGAATTCAAAATTTTTCCTTTGCCATCGTATCTGTCAATATACACTGCAGAAGCTTTTGCAATACGACAGGCATTGCTTTATGTACAAAAGAAGACGTTAAATTCAGTTCTAATTGCAACCGATTCAGCCTCTGTGCTAAATTCTTTACAGTTTGCATCATGGTCATGTCATACGGAATGGTACATTGTTAACATAAGAATACTCACACTGAAATTAACGAGATTGGGATATGATATCAACTTTATTTGGACACCTGGACATTCTTTAATAGAAGGGAATAATATAGCAGATACTTTGGCAAAATATGCAGCGAATCAAACAATCCAACGGCCGCTTTCAATAAAGATTCCGTCCGTAGTTTTGGAATCACACACTAGAAAAATACTATTTACTGACTGGCAAAACTTGTGGACAAATACTGGCACTCAATGCGGTAAGGCCTACTATTCTATACAAGAAAGAATTCCAAAGGAATGTTGGTTTAAACAGATTCAACTTTCACGGAGTTCCCTCACAACTATAATACGATGCAGGTTAAATCACACTATCGCCGCAGCTCATCTGTACAAGAAGAATTTAGTGACTTCACCAGTTTGTTTGTGCAATGAATATACTGCAACTCCAAACCACATTATATTTCAATGCAAACTTTATGAAACTTACAGAGAACCATTTTTACAGGAATTGTACAGGAGTGGACATCAAGCGCCACTGACACTGCCTTGTTTACTGACTTCACCTTCATCCTCGGTAATCTATATTCTTACAAAATATCTTAATAAGTCTAATATAATTCTGTAAAAGTGTAATGAAATTTGGAAACTATTTATTATGAAAGGAATAATTGTGAGTAAATATTATGTGCATACATGTATATAATACCAATTGATAAATTGTTAACTGGTGCATGGATTTTGTCCACAACCAATAAATATTTTATATAAAAAAAAAAAAAAGGAAACAATGTGTGCTGCAAAAAAATGTCCGTGGCAACGGTTGCTAAGGACTTGAGAAAAGGGCATTTTCACCCTTAAGGATGGGCCAATTAGCGATTTTTTAATTTTCTCGGCCTTATGGGACAATTTCATGGGGTTCGTAATCTGGCATTTTTCGCCTCCGGGGCTTCCTTCATGGAGAACATTTATGTCAGTGAGTCATTGGGATTGGGGCTACATATATATTGGATTGGATTGGATTTGTCACACACAGGTAAAACAGCGATAGCGCAAAAACAAACGAAGCAATGGGTAACTAAGTTCATTCACCTCCGTGGCGGACTGGTTAGCATACCGCACTACGAAGACAGATATTTAAGTTCTAATCCCGGTTAATACATGGATATATGTGTTTGTCCTTACTTACTTACTCTGAATCAGCTCGTAATATCACGTAGCCTGACATTTCTTGGAAATTATTTCGGCTATAAAGTTAAAAAATTGAAATCTGGAAAACATTGTATTAATCTTGAGACTCGTTAGGTTAGGTAGATATCCATGCAAGACGATACCTGAGGTAGAGGAGATCCGAGATAACGACTAAACCTCGTTTATTTGCTATGATACAAATTTTTATATGGCCATGGGCAGTTTACAACGGAAGGAGTCGAGTTTTCTTACGAAGTAGAGGAGAGTTGCCGACGTTTGACCGGTTCTTAGTTTTGACCATCAGATTCTTTCTTAGCAATATTTGGAAACGTAAAACATAATAGATCACTATAGAACATCCAGCAGTTGATCTTGTTGGCCATCATTGTGTTTATTCTGGAACATCGTGAGCTTGTGATGTTACTTATTCAGCTTGCTCTTCCATCCCATTGTATATTAAGTGGTAAAGTTGTAAAGCGTAATTGAACTAAATGTATTGTTATTACTATATGATATTAATATCTAGGTCTGTTAAAGTGCTAAAGTAATATTCAAGATATGTTTATACGCATAATTGCATTTGCCGACCTCCATGGCGGAATAGTTAGCACAGCCAGAGGCCCTGTTTTCCAATCCCGACCTGATCATGAGTGTTCTTTGTGAGTGATCCTTCATCAATTTCATCATATCATCTTTCGTCCTCATCTTCGTGATTAATCGAAAGTTGCAGAAAAGTGACGTAAAATAAATGAATCAATTAAGCAAGCATAATCGCAGTCGTATGTTTGGACATTCTGGAGTTGCATTCCTAGGATTTTCCTTTGTGAGCAACAATGTCTCTTTGCTTATTATAATTCGTCTTGTATTACATGACTCGCAATTGCTAGGGCTGAGCCGATACCGATACCAGCGGTATCGGCATCGGTGAGTATCGGTTGATTTTCTTTTGCCGATAACATCCGATATCAAAGATTTTCAGTGGCTACAACAGCGGGCAAAGGCAACAGCTCGTCTCAACATTTGTCCTTCTTAAAAGTTCGTTCACCCTTCCTTGTGACAGATTGAGAGACCAGCACAAGAAGTTGATTAGCCAACTTGTGCATAAAGTGGACTTTAAAAATAAAAACTTCATGAACATAAAAGATATGTATGCAGGTTACAGAGGGAATATGGTAAAAATTCTTAACTATCAATACGCCTCGAACTGTCAGAGTCTGTTACATGCCATCATGTGCGCGCGTGTGTGTGGGGGGGGGGGGTGGGTGCGTGTGAGTGTGTGTGTGTGTGTGTCTGTGATGTGTGTGTGTGCGGGAAGCAATTACATGTAAAACATGTGTTATCTTATTTCGATTTCATAACATTTATGGAGACTGATATATAGTATTATTATAAAAAATCTGCATTATTACTGGTCATACAATTCGTTGTTCGCCGAGGACATGCTGGTAATTATTCGTTGGGTGTACAGTGGAATGCATACGTATTAGCTAGTAATTTGTACAGTACTATATTTATTCTCTTTGCTTACCAACTGATGATAACTTCTACATAAGCATACGTAAAAATCCAGTACTTAAAGATATAAGAGATAAAACAATGACGATAGTCATGGACAATTTGACGAGCAATACTCGTGCATCCCGTTTTACAGTATGCTTCAAATTTCATTTATTAAAAATTCCTGTTGGGGAAAAAAATATTTAATGAAAAAATAGTCTAAAGTTAAAATTGAACAATGGAACATAATCTTGTAACAAATATAAAACGCTCAAGACAAACTGCTCTTTCTTTCAGATACGTAGCAGCTACTAGAGGATCCATCCACACTGCTAACCTTCCTGGTCATCTTTCAGGAAGCACTCGCCTTAACACTGCTCCCGCTCCAGGAACCCTTTAAAGGGATTCAATAATGATTCGTATATGTTCATAAATTATTTCCCAATTAGCCATGTGAATCTTGTAAAATATTTTGCAATAAAAACACAAAAGTAATTTTGTTTAACTTTTCCCTTATTTTTTCACACCGAAGTAATAAAATGTGTAATTCTAGATTATTTTTCTTATCTCGGTTTGAATGCATGGATGCATTTATTGTGTTGGGTGTGGGTGGAGTTTTGTGAGGGGAAGCACTGCATTATATTTCGAAATACAATTTCGGAATGTTCAAATAATTAAATACGTAATACTTAATAAATACACAACTCATTTCGATATTATACGAGTGTTACAATACTTTGTCATTAATATGTATATTTCTATGGTTCAGTACAACTTCAAGAACTTTTTTGATACTCATATAGTGATTTTTAGTAGATATCACTAGCCAGAAATGGTTCTGTTGCAAAGATGTTTCTACCTAGTTAGGTAAGTGATGCTAATGAGAAAATGATGCCTTGAGTCAGAAAACAAGATCAGATTTTTGTGTTTCCCGTCCAGTTGTGGGGCAATTCTGATAATCTAATATGCTTAATTCATTATGTAACCCTATGTAAGATTGAAGCGTATCCTCAAGCATTTCACTGAACAAGTAAACTTGGCGAGAACATAAGAAATGAAATAGATCCAACACAAAACATTTGTTTGTGTGTGCTTTTGTTTTGTATCCACTTTATGCACAAGTAGCTAATCGTAACTGTATCTACAATTGAAATGGAATCAGAACCATTATGTGCCTCCACCGGATATCATAACTTGGATCCCATGATTACAAGGCGACGACGTTAACACTATGCCATCGGGGAAGGTGTAACACAAAATGTCACACGATTGTGTGAGGGAGTTTGTACAAAGTATCTAGTAATTTAAGTAGTTTTAGTTCTTTTTTATTTGGCGTCGATTTTCTTAAACGTTTGGCTAATCGCGACGATTAGAATCTAATTGATGATTAGAGGAAATTGATGTAAGGATATTCACAAAGAACGCTCATACACAGACCTGAAACGACGGATAGGATAGGTTTGCTGAAGCCTAGGGCGCTTTTCAAAGGATACAAAGCCAGTATATGCGACGGAGATATTTAAACTTGACACAAACATACAAGGTATTACTAGACACTTGTTTTCATTGAAGATTTCAAGTGATGAAGCAAAACCTACATATTTCCCTTTGAGGGTCACCACATGAATATTTTTATTCTCAAACTTTCTTTCCTTGCATTACTTGAAGGCTTACACTGCTGGGATTTTCTGTTTTCAAAGGAAATAGTAATTATACATTTTTAAACATGATCTTCTGATATTAAAACATAACCGAAATATCCTTCTAATATGCTATTCTTTTTAATAAGAAATGCAAACTACGAGTCCCTAAACGTAACCCATAATATTTAAATGCCATGGCACAATAAGAAAATATCGAAAGACACACATAAGAATGTCGGTGCTTGGTAGTGTGGGGAGGGGGAATACATAATCTTGCTTAGGGTTCCACAGGGCTCGTGACGAGATCGAAAGTCGACAACCTATTAAGTAGTTGTATTTACGGGGGGATAAACCCGAGAAAGTATGAACTCTCCTCAAGCAGGTTTGGCTATACTTAAAACTAGCTTAACATGGCCATATGAGTTTTTGCTCTAGTGTGAAACCCCGTATAATCCAAGATTTTTGTAAAAAAGCCCTCATGGAATCCATGAGAAAGTATGACCCCCTCAGATTGATGAGGCTACACTTACAAAAGGCACTTCTGAGAGATTGTTGTCCATAAATTTGTTAAAAATATGCCCCTCTTGTGGCCATACTTAAAACTAGGCCACACACACACACACACACACACATATTTACTTCTGGTTTAAGTTCAATTGGATACCAGCTTCAATTTGTTTATCTAATATTAAAACAATGTAATTCTTTTAGAATTGCTCCGTGACTCTCTCATTTCTTACATCATAAACATATGATTTTTCTCCTATGAGAATAACACTACAAATGGTATCTAATACATATTAGTATTGCCAATTGTAGAAAACAGTAAACAAAATTTGCCTGTTTTAGAGATATTCCAAAAAAATAAGCAACAACAACAGGGGCCATCTATGTGCAAATGTCTGAACTCGGTGAATACTTGGGAACAAGTCAATTATTTTAATATGTCAATATTTTTAACCTTTTTTGCCAACAACAGAGCCATCTATGTGCAAATGCCTGAACTTGGTGAACACTTGGGAACAAGTCCATTTTTTTTCATTATGTCAATATTTTTAACTCTTTTTGCCAGTAATAGGGAATGGTAATAAGCAATAAACAAAGTACTTTGGAGCCGAATATGCCTTTCTTAGACGTCGTATATTACTAAAATATCTTTAATTCACATATTTCGCATACCGCTGTATCTTGTTCTATTAGGTTTGTTCAATAAAATTGCCTCTTCAAGAAAATTGCACACCAGCAAAAGAGGTACCAATAGGACAAGCATACAATGATATGGGGATATGTGAATTGTTGGTTTCTTCAATCCAGATAAATGGATTGAATTGAAACTGGGATATTTTGCATTTGTTACATTCAGTTTCTTTGTTGTAATCTGTTCATATATAAAATCAAGCACCGAGAGAGTATAAGATCAATACTTGAACAATATGTGCGCATGACGGCCCCAAAGCGGTAGGATCGATACTTTCCGCACGGTGCACAGTTCTATTTGCACGGTGCACAGTCCTATTTGCCTGCATTGAGTCTTATTAGAGCGAGCAGTTTTATTCTGATCGATTAGTTCCAGACAATTCCGCTTCCCCGGCGCTGAGGCATGGCGCTGCGGTATGGATTGCATGTACGCTCAGCAGAAAAACGGGATACACTCAGAAGAAAGTACTTCGGCAAAAATGTTAGAGAATAGCTCATGTTTCTGAATGCACCCCCACAGTGTTTCTATTGGCTCTGTAAAACTATAAAAGCCAGGGCACAGTGCAGATTCTTCACCATTGCTGGATTGGCGGAATAACCCAAGTAAGATCATATATACATACACATACAAAGTACAGTGCTGAACCCCAACTGATCCAGCATAGAGCTTTGATCTGAATCCCAAGAAATTGTATATAATTACCAAAGCCAAAAATATTAAGTGTATACACACATATATACATACACACACACAAAGTACAGTGCTGAACCCCAACTGATATTTTTATTCAGTATAAAGTTTTGAATTGAAACCCAGGAAATTGTATATAATAAACAACAACAAAAATGCCGAATCAAAAATATTGTAATCAGTGCAATAAGAATATATCCAGCCCCAATTGGGCCAAGCATCAAAAAATTTGCAATCCAGACAAATACAGAACTCCCACAATAATTTGCCCCAAATGCCATAGAGAATATAACATGGAATATTTTACATATAAACATAAAGATACTTGCTCTGCATTGCCCCAGCAACCATCCACATCTGGTCTGAAAAGGAATCACGAAGCACCTGTTAATGCCAGAGCAGCAAAACAGCCACGCTATGAACCCATCCGTAGCAGTTTTAACGGCCAATTAAGGGATCACAAGTTTGTATCAGAGCCAAGATGTGGCATTGAGAATTTCTTGAACAGTGTAAATCCTAAAGTGCAGGCAATTCTAAATGCACAAAATGGCTCTTATAAGCTCTTCCTCAAATTGTTTGTACAATATAAGAAACCAAACGCTACAAAATTTACACACCCCCACGTAACAGAAACTGTACCGGTATATTCAAATGCAAATTCAGACACAATAATAAGCAGATTGATGGATCAATTGAATATTAAACACTCTGAATTTGCAGCAAAAGAGTCAGGATGGAGCCTATGCGGCTCTCCGCACAAGTTATATGTTAATATTTCTGAATTCAGCCCATTAAAAGGTTCTACATATCTGCCATTACCTGCTAATATCAAAAACAGAAGAGCCGTGGTTAATATTGAAAATACCGACCAGAAATGCTTTTTGTGGTGTATATTAGCTGCTTTGTTTCTAGTTTCAAGGCATCCAGAGAGAATAAGTTATTACAAACAACATGAACATGATTTTGACGAGGCAATGGAGGGTTTGGAATATCCAATGTCAGTTCAGAATATTGATAAATTTGAAAAAAAGGCCAGGCACATCGATGGCAAACAATTATCTATTAATGTATTTACTTGTTCCACTGGCAATTGCTTGATAGATCCTCTCAGAATCAGTACACTTGATGATGAATCTGCAATTCCGATTGATCTGCTCTTAATTGAAAAGGATGGTACATATCATTACACTCTGATACATAATCTTGAAGCTTTAGTGAGAACACAACTAGACAAATATAAAAAAATATTCAAGTTGTGCAGAAGATGTTTAACTGTATTTTATGGTCAAAAAATGGTGAAGGGGGTTCGGGAAGAGAGTGCAGAAATTGCTAAAAACAAGTTAATTGAGCATCTGAAATACTGTGGGAACCATAAACCTGTTCATATGGTGATGCCCAATCCAAGTGAAAATTGCAAATTCAAAAAGTATGAAGCCTTGTTGGAACACCCAGCATATATTGTCTGGGATTCTGAATCAAATCTCAAATCTCTTGCATTCTGCAATCCAGATCCCGAAGAATCTTCAATTACACCATACCAGCTGCATGAACCTTCCAGCTTTTGTTATGTGGTTGTACAGGATGGTGTTGTTAGTAAAGAATTTTCATACATGGGACCAGATGCCATCAAAATATTTGCACATAGAATAGAAAATGAGTGCCGTGACATAGCATATAACATCTTATTAAAATCAAAACCTATGTTGCCTTTAACAGAGGAACAGATTGAGGATTTCAACAATGCAGAAAAATGCCCGGTATGTGATTCTGAATTTTCAGATACAAATATCAAGGTACATCACCATTCTCATACAGATGGTCGATATAAACAGGCCCTGTGTAATAGCTGTAATATTAAGATCAAGAGACCAAGATTTGTCCCCATATTTTGCCACGGAGCATCCAATTATGATTTCCATCATCTGATCAGGTACGAGGGGTTTGAGAAGCAGAATTTAAATATTTTAGCTGAAAATGATGAGAAATATATATCTATTAGCAAGATAATTAAAGTTGATGGTGTTCCTATTCACATAAGATTTCTTGATTCTTACAGATTTTTATCTGCTAGCCTGGCTACACTGGCCTCTCAATTACCTGATGATAAATTAAAAATCACACGTGCATTGTTTCCAAATCAGGACCTGAAATTAATTAGGCGGAAGGGTGTATATCCATATGACTATGTTACAGATTTTTCTAAATTTGATGAGTGTTCCCTGCCACCACAAGAAGAGTTTTACAGCAGAATCAGAGGATCTGGAATCACTGATGAAGATTATCACCATGCCCAGTTGATGTGGAACAATTTAAAATGCCAGACATTTGGTGATTATCACATGGCATATTTGAAACTTGATGTCACCCTCTTAGCTGATATATTGCAGGCATTCAGAAAATCTTCCATGCAAAATTATAAACTGGACCCAGTGTATTTTTACAGTGCTCCGGGCCTAGCATGGGCCGCAACGTTTTTGAACACCAAAAAGCAATTGGATCTGATCCACGATCAAGATATGTATCTGTTTATGGAGAAATGTATAAGAGGAGGCATGGTGCAATGTTCCCAGAGATATGCCAGAGCAAATAACAAGCATATGCCTGATTATGATCCAGCACGGCCATCAAATTATATACTGTATGTAGATGCAAACAACCTCTATGGTCACGCTATGATGCAAAAACTGCCATATGCAGGGCTTGAATGGGTTGAAGATTTCAATATTGAAGATCTTCAGGATTTTGATGACAGTAACTGTGGCCTCTTCTTAGAGGTTGATCTGACAATTCCTGATGATTTGCACAACAAATTTTCTGATCTGCCCCCAATTCCCGAGGTTCAGTGCTCACCTGGCTCTAAACAGAAGAAGCTCATGATGACTCTGGAGCCGAAACAAGGCTATGTCATATATTACAAAAACCTCCAGTTCCTGATGAAACATGGTGTTCAAGTGACCAAAATTGGAAAAGTTTTGAGGTTCAGGCACTCAACATGGTTGAAACCATACATTGATACAAACACGGAGCTTCGAACATCTGCAAAGAGCCAATTTGATAAGAGCTTGTTTAAATTGATGGTGAATTCTGTGTATGGCAAAACAATTGAAAATGTCAGAAAACATACCGATGTTAAAATAATTACTGACCCCAGCCGGAGCAAAAAATTGGTTGCAAAGCCCAACTTCAATTATAGAAGAATTTATGATGAGCACATGGCACTTTTCAACATGATGAAAACAAAGATCAAATTTGATAAACCTATTTATGTAGGGGCTGTGATATTGGAATTGTCCAAATTACATATGTTAATATTGTATTATGATGTACTGAAACCTTTTTATGGTGATCGTGTAAAATTATTGTACATGGACACGGATAGTTTTATTCTTGATATTCAAACAGAAGATGTTTATCAAGATATGTCACAGCCTGAATTGTTTCAATATTTTGATACCAGTGAACATACAAGAATTCAACCCCACAACAAAAAGGTGCCTGGCAAGTTAAAAGATGAGACATGTGGTGATGCTATTGTGAAATTTGCTGGGTTAAGGGCCAAGATGTACAGTTTTGAAACATGTAGTGGTGTTGTTGCCAAAAAGGCCAAGGGCATTGGCAGAGTAACTGTGGAAAAAGATCTCCAATTTGAAGATTATAAAAATTGCCTCAAATCATGTAGCACAATCAGAACATCAGAAAATAGAATTCAGAGTGAGGATCACTTGTTGACTTCAAATGTTGTAAGAAAAGTGGCCCTGGACCCACATGATGATAAGAGATGCATTTTATCATGTTGCATACATACTCTACCTTGGGGTCATTGTGATTTGAAAAGTGGGAAACAATGCCCAATTACAGAGCATGATTTGAAATAAATAAACATGCCTATGAACTTATTTGGGTTCAAAAAACAGGCTATTATGGACCTGCCAACACCACAACCCTCTCCTGATATGCTGTCTAAACTGAGTGGCTTGTTAATTATTCATCTGAACAGCATACTTACAGATAATGATGATGAAACAGGCAAAATATTGTACATATTTAACAATAATTTAAATCATTACCAATTACCTGTAGGTGGGCAATTGCAATTTATTACAACTCCCGAGGGTGATGTTAAAATTTCAGTAGGGAGAAATATTTATAGAATTAAGCACTCAAACATGGTTTCTGGCACTGTATATACTGTTTCTGCTGGTGACTGCTTATATATTGAGGTCCCTGGATCTTATGACAAGCTTATACCTTTTTTTATAGAATTAAGAATCAGATACTCTATAATAAATAACCATTAAAACAAAAATGCCTAATGATATATTTGGCCATACAAGACATGAAGATCACAGTGACGAGATTCTGATGCTTGATGTCAGAGTCAAGAAATTAAGAAGTGATTTACAAGCTTTGCAAACTACACTCAATGCCAGTCTTCAACTAGAAATTACAAATTTACAATCACAATGCATGGACCCTCTTCTTAAAATTGACTCAGAACTCAAATTGCTGCTTCAGAAATATACTGACCTGGCCACATTGAATAATTTTCAAAGTTTGGAAGAAGCTGTGGCAGCTCTTCAAGCCAAATTTAAGACCCAGGCCACCAACTCTGAGCAATTGAAACAGCAATTAGAGGAGCAGATTAATAATGTCCAGGCACAGCTCCAAGCAATTGTCAAAAGCATAAAATCACAAGAAGATTTTGATCTAGTTATTTCTACTCTAAAAGAACAGATTCAGTCACTCCAAATACCTAATCTGGACCCTCTGAACAATGCCATAGCCGAGGTTAAAGAAAAAATTGAGACACTTGAAAATTTTATGAACAACTTGCCATCTTCTGATGCTTTGAATGCAATAACTCGGAGTGTATCAAATATTAAGCTGCAACTTGAAACATATGAAGATTTTGGAAAAATTCAAAGTTCCATAACCCATCTTGAAGGTACAATAGCAGCAGTGCAAAGTGATTTGGCAAATGTACTAGAATCCAGATTGCCTGGGATTGTAGACACTCTTGTCAGTGTCCAGCACCAAATCACAAAGCTTGAAAACCTCAACACTGAATCTGAACTATCTCATTTTCATCACTTGATCGATGATATCCAAACAAAGCTTGAAATTTTACAGCAATCAACACCCACTCAGGCAGATATAGCCCTGCTCCAAAATGCTATGCAAAATGTGGCTGATGCTTCTGAATTAAACAATGTGAAATTGGCACTTGAATTTTTGCAAAATACTGTATCAAATCTTCCCACATCACAGGAACTTAAAAATATTAAGAGAACAGTGAATCGCATATTGAAATCAGAAGATATCAAGAATATCCAGACAGAGATCAAACAACTCACTCAGACAGTGGCCACTCTACCAACCAATCAACATATTAATGAACTGCATGCCCTGTTTGAGGATATCAGAAGACAGGTCCATGATCTTACTGCTCAAAATTCAAAATTGGCAGTTGTTGAAAATTTACAGCAAATTGTAGCTAATATCAAGCAACAGCTAGGGACCATGGAATCCAATCAAGCAAATGCTCTGTCTGTTTTTGCCACCCAGCTTCAAGAGATTGTGCAACAATACAAGAAACTTGTTGTGGACATAAAGATCAAGCCAGGCCATGATGATGTTGTTAGGACCATCAATGAGCACCTTGAATCTGTAACAAGCAGATTGCTTACAGCAGAAAAAGAAATAACGGGCATAATCGAGAATCCAAAACATACAGTAATTCTTGAATTGTACAGCATCCCCAACAAAGAATATGATTCACCATTTACACCAGGTGGCAAAATATATATGCTGTCTCCTGCACAATTTTATTACCAGTTTTTTGTTGGGGGCACACTGAGACCAATCAAGATCAAATATTGGCTTCAACCACAGGCACACCACTACCCTACCTTATCAATAACAAATGCTGAGAACAAAGTGAAAATCACCAGTGTAGAGTTAGAGGATTTTACAGACCCCAATACATTAGAAACAGCCTATACTGAAGATGATGGCACTCTGGAATTTAAAATACAAATAGGGGACAAATTATATTTAGAAAATCCTGCAGTATCAGCTGCTGAACACCCCATAGTTGCAATATTCTTGTTTACATATTATGTCTAGAGAAATTATTGTTGATGAATTACACAGACAAGCCAGACATAATTTTAAGAGACTCCCAGTAGTCACAAAGGGCATAGATGATTTATGGCAGAGCGACTTGATTGAGTTGGCAAGTGGACAGCTGAAAAACTTAGACAAAATCAACAAGGGCTACAAGTATCTACTTACTGTAATAGATACATTTTCAAAATTTGCCTGGGCTGTGCCACTCAAATCCAAGACTGGAAAATGTGTTACAGAAGCCCTCAGGACAATCATCAATCATTCAGGAAGATCCCCGCGCTATTTGCAAACAGATAATGGCAAAGAATTTTATAATTCAGTGTTCCAACAATTTATTAAAAGCCAGGCAATAAAACATTACTCGAGTTACAGTGACCTCAAGGCCTCAATTGTAGAGAGATTCAACAGAACCTTAAAAAATCTTATGTATAAACAATTTACACTTCAAGGTAATTATAAATGGCTTAATATTCTTCCAGAACTTCTACATAAATATAACAACTCGGTCCATTCCACAATCAACATGAAACCCTCTGAAGTAACTTCATCTGATGAGCAAAAATTGATCAGGACTGTTTATTATCCTAGATACCAGCCAACAACAAGAAAGGCCAAATACAAGGTTGGTGATCAAGTAAGAATCAGCAAATATAAGCACTTATTCAAAAGAGGCTTTACGAGAAACTGGAGCACTGAATTATTTACAGTGGTTCAAGTTAAACCTGGGACCCTTAACACATATATAATAAAAGATCACCGAGGAGAAATTCTCAAAGGCAGGTTCTATGAACAAGAGCTCAGCAAAACTAAACAGCCTGACACATATCTCATAGAAAAAATAATCCGCAGAAAAGGCAGCAAATTATTTGTCAAATGGCTGGGTCATCCGGAAAACAGCTGGATCGATGCAGACAAAATAATAATATGAGCACCTGGGATGTTATAAAAAGGCTGCCAGAACCTGAACAACAGAATAAGAGAAATGGCAAGTTGCTGCCTGAAAATATTAGATGTCTTATTGTTGGGCCATCAGCTTGTGGTAAAACTACACTAATGGTTGATAATTTTTTATTGGCACCCAACTGGTTAGACTAGAAAAACAGGCACTTGTATGTCTTCTCTAAGAGCTTGGAACAATTAAAATATCAGCAGTTGATGAAGCTATATGATGGATTGGATATAGCCACTTTTGAACCAGATGTTAAGCCACTTCAAGAATGTCTCGATAATTCTGTTGTTGTGTTTGATGACATTATACTGGATAATCAAAACAAGGTTAGAAATTTCTTTACACAGGGCCGACACAAAAACATTGATTGCTTCTACCTGGCACAGACTTTTTCTAAAATACCCAAGCAGCTGATCCGAGACAACAGCAATTTTATATGTGTGTTTCATCAAGATCATACCAACCTCAAACACATACATGATGAATATGTAGGTGGGGACTTGAGCTACAATGACTTTTCCAAGTTTTGCAGTAGGTGCTGGAACCAGGACAGTTATGGGTTTGTCACTATTGATATGACAAGAACACCTAATAGTGGAAAATACAGAAATAAAATCAACGATTTTCTAGACGTTGAGACATAAATAAATAACCATGAAACGACCAATTATTGATGATCTTAAGTTAAGAGATTATCTTGTAAAAAGATTTAAGGGATGGAAATCACAGAACCGTGGAATTTATGAAAAACACAAATAAACAGAACAGCCTGTAATTGATGCTATTAATAATTTAGGTAAGAATATCAAAACTGTTACAGAGCAAAATCAAGATTTGATCACGGAGCTTGTACCTGTAGCTGCCAGGAACATATTAGATTATCCATTCACCCCACTTTCCAGTATTCATACACCTAGTCCTATTGCTCCTAGAAGAATTGAAGCTACTCAGGATCCTATTGAATTGGGTCTTCTTGCTCAAAAATATTTAACCACACCTAAAGACAACAAAGATGAGGTGTTTGGCTTATATGCTGACACAGAGCTTGATGGCAGCATCATACATAGAATTGGCAATTTCAGAGTAACTTTTATGGGGGATGATCTGATTGTTTATTCAGAATCTCGTCTCGGAGAAAAAGGTGCTTTTGTTAAATATCCTGGCACACCTGGGTTGTGGGAACTGATAACTAGGAAGAGGCCTGGCAGCTATACAGATCAAGATTATGATTATTACAAAGAAATATTAATAAAATCAGATGCTCTATACCAGAACAATGATCCCACACAAAAAAGAGTCAAGTCTAGCAGTGGGGCAAAATACAACAATTTAATCAAGCCCATATGGTCACAGATCAAGACAGGCAGTGGAATCAAACAATACAACACCCTGCCTAAAGAATTTGTGTGGGTTGATGATTTCAGGAAACTTGTAGATAGGTTGCTGGTGATAGCTGGGGAGGAAAATGCTGGCAACCACAATTTTTACAATGAAAAGGTTGGAATTATGGACATGATAAGCACAAAATTGTCTAATTTTATAGTGAATGACACTAAGGGCATTGGATATCTCATAAAAATTATTAATACTCTACCACCTAAATTTTGGAATATTTCTGAGGGTCGGGGGTTGGTTAATGACATTATAAACAAGCTGCCATTTGAACTACACATTCCAGGCTATCAGTATTGTGGTCCAGGCACAAAATTGGATCATAGATTAAACAGAGGTGATCCTGGTGTAAATCCCCTAGATGCTGCTTGTAGAGACCATGACATAGCATACAACACACATTCTGATCTTGACAAGAGACATGTTGCAGACAAGAAATTAGAAGAGGCTGCATTTGGTAGATTTGTAAGCAAAGATGCTTCTTTGAGTGAGAGAATAGCAGCATTGGGAACCACCATAGCTATGAGCACCAAACAAAAACTGGGGTGGGGGTTGTGAATATGTATATAATAAACCTACAATGAAGGCCAAGGGTGTTATGTATCAAATACCTTATGCAGGTCTCAAATCTCTTAAAACTATTGATAGCCTTTTGACCAAAAAGCAGCGGAAGAAAAAAAGCTCTTGTCTTGCAAAGGGCCATGGTATGAAATTGTTGCTTAGCACACCCCAATTAAAAAAATTACAGCAATCCAGGAAAAAATTGCATACAGGGGGATTCATATTTACCATCCCTGCCATCTTAGCTGCTCTCGGGGCTGTGGGGAGCTTGGCTGGGGGTTCAGCCGCCATAGCAAAAACAGTAATAGATGCCAAGAAGAATAAGGCAGAATTAGATGAGCAGAAGCGCCATAACCTGGCCATGGAGAAACAAGGCAAAGGTGTTAAGAGAGCCATGAGTAAGTTTAAAAAAAACAAGAGCCGCTTACAAACCAAGATATTGAAGCTTTAATCAAGCCACTGGGCATCAAACATTTTAGAGGTGTGTACATGTCTGATTCTTTACCGGAACAACCACTCAACAAAGAGTGTGGCATTGTTAATTTGGATAAGTACAAAAATCAGGGCACTCACTGGATCTGTTATCTTAAATATTTAAACAATGAGGCATTTGTGTTTGATTCATTTGGAGGTATTCCGCCTGAAAATTTAGTAAAATATCTAAAATCAACTAATCTTTATTACAATAATGCCCGTGTTCAAAATTTCAAAGATGTTAATTGTGGACATTTGTGTTTATCTGTTCTCAGATATATGTCTCAAATAAATAAACCATCAATTGAAAATTTTCAAAAAGCCTTGTGGTATCTGAAACATCATGGGGGTATTCCATCTCACCAGCCAAAATTCAATATTGAAACTCAAATTACATGATGACATAGTGTATCCCAAAACAATAGCTCTCAGAGCATTTTACGGCATGTACCTCATCCCTAATATTACACACCACAACAACAAAATTGCAGTAGGGGATCAAAAAATTGTCATCACTCCAGGGCAATATAATCTATCCACTCTAAATGCTCAATTACCCAGAGGTGTAGTGTTAAGTCAAAATTCTGTCACTCACAGAGTAGAGATTGTATCTGCTACAGAAACAGTGGATCTGGGTACTATAGGAGAGCTGTTAGGCTTTGAGAACAACACAAAACTTGAAGCAGCCATCAAACACACTGCTATGAATATACCCAAATTCTTAGCCATAGAGACTCTGAATATTCACTGCAATGTAGTAGAGGGTATGATCACCAAATCAAATGGCATAGGCACTCACAAACAAACCGGCATCATTGCAACATTCAAACCTAATTCTGAATTCATGGAGCCAATCATCTACAATCCATCCCCAACATTATATTTTCCTGTGTGCCATAATAGAATAGATTACATTGAATTGATGGTCACTAATGAAAAAGAAGAATTAGTTGATTTTGCTGGAGCCACAACAACTGCAATCATAGAGATTAACATTTAAATAAAAATACATACAATGGAAAATATTGAGAGTTATGAGCTACAATCATTCCTTCCAAACAGGAGGACATTTGCAAATTTAAATCAACCCAACACAGAAATCGAGGTTGATCTTGATGTAGGGGACGGCTTTATACACCCCCACAGAGCAGATCTATACATCAAATTTGATGTTGTAAAGCTGGATGGAACAGATTGTCCGGCAAATTCAAACATAAGATTGGTGGACAATTTTGTGCCGCATCTGTTCTCTGAAATTGAGATCAGAAAGCATGGTGTTGTTATAAACAGAATAGATTATCCCGGTATTACCTCCACAGCTTTGGCCACATTAAAATTATCCAAAACCGAGGCTTCATACTACAAAATCGGTGGATTTGAGGCTGGTGATAAGATATTATCTAAAAATCATACAGTGCTGTTCCCCATGCGCCTGTTGCCAGGATTCTTCTCGGATTACAAAGATATTATGTGGAAGGGGGGGTTAAGAATTACATTTAGAAGAGCTGCAAATGATAACAATGCTTTGATGAGGTACAGTACATTAAACCCTACAGGAGAAGCTCTGCCCAATACCTTACCTGATGAAGGCAAATGCATTATTCAGACTATGGAGCTAAGAATCCCGGTTGTTGAATATGAGGCCAGTTATGCTCTTAAATACAAAGCTGATATCCTAAAAAATCCACAGATTCCTCTGCAATTTTACACATATCAATGCGTACAGAAGCCCGCATCTGGTACATATTATGAGTTTGATGCCACAAATTCATTCTCCAGTATTCAATATGACATGCCTGATTTTGTGGTGGTATTGTTTCAGACTGGGAGACACAATAATCAGGAAAAAAATTCAAGCAAATTTGATAACTGCAACATCAAGAACATATATCTTAAAAATGGCAGAAATGAGGTATTCCCTAGAGAAAATTACAATTTAGACATGTCCAAGGATGATTTCCTCAAATTATATGAGGCATTTTCGGCTTTCAAGAGGGTCACTACAGGCAATACTGACATGTATTACACTCCAGATGAATTCAAAGCACGGAGACCCATGTTTGTAATCAACACTTCAAAAAGGAAACAAGTTGTGGTGAATGACAGGACAAACATTAAAATTATCTGTGAATTCCACGAGGCTTTACCCGATGACACCATATGTACTGTCATTCTCATAGGAGAAAAATCATATGTTTATGATGTAAGAAATGAGAGAGTCACGGAGCAATTCTAGAAGAATTACATTGAAATTGAAGCTGGTATCCAATTGAACTTAAACCAGAAGTAAATATGTGTGTGTGTGTGTGTGTGTGTGTGTGGCCTAGTTTTAAGTATGGCCACAAGAGGGGCATATTTTTAACAAATTTATGGACAACAATCTCTCAGAAGTGCCTTTTGTAAGTGTAGCCTCATCAATCTGAGGGGGTCATACTTTCTCATGGATTCCATGAGGGCTTTTTTACAAAAATCTTGGATTATACGGGGTTTCACACTAGAGCAAAAACTCATATGGCCATGTTAAGCTAGTTTTAAGTATAGCCAAACCTGCTTGAGGAGAGTTCATACTTTCTCGGGTTTATCCCCCCGTAAATACAACTACTCTATTAGTCTCGACAACCGAGCAAACGGTGTTTTTTTTTTTTTTTTTACATTTGTGGATTTCAAGTGAATTCAGAGTAACGTGAATGACCTACTACTCAGAGAAATTGAATGAACTTGATGGCCAAACTGCTCATTGTAGCATATGCCTCAAACTTCATTCCCTTTCGATGCATGTTGATTACTTCCATCGAATCCATGTTGATTGCTTTCATCAAACCTGGGGCCTCTGGTTTCACAGGTGATACTCTGACAACTCCACCACGGAGGTCGGTGCTCGCATGTGTGCGTGCTTAACTGAATGCGTATTTGTTTATGTGTATTTCTTGCCCACCTGAATTCAATAATTTTCTTCAAATTTAGAATACTCAATCTGAAATTTTGATAAGAGAATATTAAAAATGTAGAGACGTAAGGTGTGGGCTATGTATGGTTGAATGGAGCCAAAACGTGGAATGTCTTTACCATTGAAAATGAGAAAATAAATGGAATAAAGGTATTTTCATTTTCCTTTGGATACGAGTTACTACTATCCACAATTCAAGAAATGTACATAAATCCTTAAAAATAAGACTGAACTGAATATCAGGTATAAAATTCAATAATTTTCCAATTTACTCTGTTATGATTAAAAATATAATAATGAATGCTTTGTGTTCAATAATAAGATGGCTTTATGGAGAAGATAATGATTTTAATTGTCATTTAGGCATGATATTGTATGTTTAATTTGAATTAAGCGTTGAAATGGTTTGTATATATAATCTTTCTAAGTATCATGCAAGAATGAAATCTTATGCAGAAACGGATATTCCAAATGATGTAATCGTAGTATCATTCTACATCACCTTAGAAACGTGTGAAATATGAGTGGCATACTTTTTTATAAACAACCTGAATATCTAATTGCAAATCACAACTCTTCAAAGTGAAGGAAATGTTATTATTAAACATATTTCTAGACTACGTACAAATCGCTTCCATCCTCTCAAGGTTAATACTTTTCTACGTCCGTTGAAATTCTTATATATACTCGATTCATTATCAGGTTGTCATAATTCACTGTGTTCCAAGAACGTAGAAAAATCTCAGTATGAAGGTAAGTGTGCGGGTGTATGGTAAAACAAATTGAGAAACGGCACAAAATCTTCACCACCTAATGTGACATACACGTTGGTTGGATTGAAATACTAATCATCAAAAACTTTACACGTCTTGAACATCGTTAGTTGAACATCTTTAAAGCATGAAATAGATTTAACCTGAGTTGGTTATGTGTGTGTGCGAGCTCGGGCGTTATCATTTTAATATTAAAAAATATTTTCCATGAAATAACTTCTACATTTCAGACCTCCCTATGCATATTATATCAAACTGATTATAGCAAGAAATTCGAAATTTCATGCTGCGTTTATCAAAAATATCCTCACCACGATATAATCAGTTCATATAATATATATCAGTTTTCAAAACTTCAAATAAGGGTCTATATTCTTTCAAGTGTACACGAAAATTTCCTTGTTACAACACTGAACAAGAGCGATCCTTTAAAAATATAAAGCCTGTTATATTATATACTCAAAGTGCCTGGATCACTACACTCATCGAAAAATGCACTGCAAGCTGTCATACAACGCTGTAGCAGCATTTATACATCTGTGCTAATGATTATTTCACTGAACTGACAGAAGTGCCATTTAAGAAAGCAATTCATCTTAAATGTATACTTTTCTCGTTTCATTAGGTTATCACTTTGGAATGATGGAAATGTTATATTCCTCTTATGTCTTTTATTCCAGGTCATTGTTGCTCTCCTCGCCCTTGTGGCTGCCGCATCCGCAGGCGCCGTGTTGTCTTCTGTGCCAGCTCTTGCTTCCCTTGGCTGGACTACACCCCTCGCAGGATCCATCTCAAACACCCTCACAGGTCCCTGGGGATCTCCCCTGGTGATTCCACTCGGGTCTTCCTGGTCGTCTGCGCTCGCCGCTCCCTTGGCAAGCTCCGTCGTAGCCCCAGGAGCGGGTGCTCCGTAAGTATAAGTACACTTCGCAACATATTTGACCGCCCTGAAAAATTTCAAAGTCCGGAATTAGTAAATTTGGCAGCATAGCGCTTCAGAGCCAACTAAGGGTAGCCAACTTTGCAACATTTCATCTTCCTGAATTAAAACGCTCGTGATTTTTTTTTCATTCTTTCCACATTCCATAAAGTAAAGATACCCTAAAGCAGTAATAAAATATGTCAGTACACAAAAAATTCTTAAGTAGAAATACGAATGTTGAAAATATTTCAAGATTCTTCGTTCTGAATTTGAAAATAGGAAAATGTATGTGCATTGTGAAACACTGAACAGGTTCTCATCCACCTGGAAAGAATTGCGGTCACATTTGAATGCAAGAAGGCAAATTTATGATGATGTTATGCGAAATGTTTAGTAAAGATACCTTGCACAACACCAAACGATTCTGCAAAGTGTGTCTTTTCCTTGGTTCTTGGCGAAAAATGGTTCGAAACTCCGGCACAATGTTGCTTCAACTGAGATTAACGTGTTTTACTGAGCTTTCTGTTAGCAATCTCCTGAAGTAGTTGGTTAGATGACAGAACTTCCTTTTTTTTTCTGTTTTCGTCAAGATCGAAACATCGTAGGTTCAAATCCCACCCTTTCCTTATTATTTTTTCCTTTTTATTTACCGAGTACGAAGTGTTCTAATAACATAATATAATATTATATGATATTACTGTAAATATTTATGCGATGCATGCTCGGTGTCGGCGATTGGGTTTCAAAACTGATGGGACAAAGTGGGGGGAGGGTGGAGGGCAAGGACAGTTTCTTTTCTTTGGTAGATAATGTTTAGCATAGTGCTGGGTCATCTGCCCCTCCACACTCCATAATCATCGCCACTTTGCATGCCTCAAGTAATGCTTTTACTAATGTTTTTAATCTTTCAGTGATTGGCTGGATTTTCGGAAATACTTTTCCTTTCATTCAGCTGTTATAAATTAACACATATTAAGAACTTACATGTCAACTTTCTGCATCCGGAAATGCTGGACATAAATCGCACAAATATCAACGGAAATATCCAAGAAACGTAGGTAAGCATTCTCGTCCCAAGCCGTTTACTTCCCGAAAAAGATTTTGCAAAGAAGTTGGTTTGAACCCATGACTTTCCATTCCATAAGCAAACGATACCCCTACACCACACGGTTCACGTTATTTTATGCACTCGGTTAGGATCCCACTTTAAACTGTAGGCCCAGTCCCGATTAGCCTTACTGTGCATAAAGTTGACTTAAAACACCAAATCAACCAATTCATCTCCTTTCAGAGTGGGCCTCCTATGATACTGTAGTCGGCCAGCATCCGAAAATACAGTTCTGCTTCGCGTATATCAGAGTGTAA
Organism: Lepisma saccharinum; assembly: GCF_977018435.1. Lineage (NCBI taxonomy): Eukaryota > Metazoa > Arthropoda > Insecta > Zygentoma > Lepismatidae > Lepisma > Lepisma saccharinum. The sequence continues at coordinate 123,799,887 of NC_139229.1, forward strand.
TTGCATTTAATATTGTGACTAATTTTACTTTAAAACAACAGATTAAAGAGATAATAGTGTCCAGAAAAAGAACCTCAAAGTAGATCTCACACAAAGTATTTTAATCCATTGCCAAACATTTCAGTTAAGAATAATATTATGCTTTTCCATTGACCGTATTTTCGATTCATGGTGAATTTGCTAAAAGAACCATGTCAAGAAATCTAAATAGGCCTATGTAAGTTTTACTAGTAAATGCATTTAAAATGCACGAAACAACAGGGGAGGAGAAAAATAAACCTCAAAAATAAGTAAAAATGCAACAAAAACTGTTAAAAATACTGACAAATAAACTAAAATCCAAAAAAGGCCGAAAATGTAAAATAGAAAGTGTTTTCCGGCTCTAACTGACGGGAAACGGACATGATATCAGGTTTAGCATTGTTTTTAAGGCTCAGAAAAAAAGTTGATTTTTCATCAACTTCCGGACCCTAATTAGTAATTATGACCATTGAAAAAGTTGGAGGTAGCTTACTTAAAATTTTCTTGCTGAGGGATCGTATCGTCCCATATCTCCACTTCATAATAAAGAAAAACATCAAGTTCATATTTCGAAAATGACTTGGAGTTTTTCATAGTTTGAAGTTCGTTAGTATTATCTTTCAAGGTTTCCATTGTTTTAATTTCACACATATTTTATATTTCATACGTTCCTATCTCTTTTCATACAGTCTTTGGAAAAAAGCTGAAGTTTCTTGTCAAACGGGGTCTGGTTCAAATGACTTCTTTTCGCTCTCCTGTTCCTACTTTAAACAAACAACAAAATACTTCGTAACTAAACGATTGCTTGTTCAAAACACGGAATTTTTACACAATTTACAAAATATGACAAAACGCCAATAGACATGTTCATCATTTTTCCCTTTCAGCGTTTCTCGATTTTATCTGAATTCGTTTCCTCATGAAAATTGCCATGAGGAAATTATAGATAGCTATGACATTATGTGTGAATTGGTTTCTTCAAACTGGTAGCAAATTTTAACATGAGCCATCTGGAGAAGAGGTAGCGTGCTTGATTCTTACGAGCGAGGTCGTAGGTTCGATTCTCCACCTAGGCAGGAGTTGTTTTTTTTTCAGGAGTATATCGTTGGGTGTAAAGTTTATCCACCGTGCTAAGAAGTTAACATTGGTCTCTGTATTTCACGAGAGGAAAGGAAATAGTAAGAGAAAGTTATTTCGATGATAGGAGGAAGTCACATGCCACGTGGAATGCGTAGAATCAAGTTACATTGAGCTAAGTCTGTAATGGTGGTTTCGAATATTGCAAAGTTAGTGCGGAAAGTTTGTTATATCTGATACTCGAACTTTCTGTTCAAAGAAGACAAACATTTTAGATACAAAGCAGTGAGGAATTAACGATCATTATGAGGTTTTGAATTTTTTGTGTGTCACTCACTATATAAATACTTACTAGTAGTTTCTTATCGTATCGGCCTTCGTCGCAATTTATTTATGTTAATTAGCGATTTACTATTAGTTTTAGACGCATGGTAAGATGGTGGTGAGGGGATTGACAACAGTCATTACGAAGGAACGGACATAAAATTACCAATGTTAGGAATTTGAACTCATTAAACGCTAACCTTCGTTACAGTTCTGCACTACAACACTACTTAACATAACTGTATATCTTTTTTTAGTATATCGAAATCAAATAATCAATATTTTAGGTGTCAGTGAAGAACAAACAATACATATCTTAAATAACATTACATTTTGCATTCTGAATACATATATGTGATTTGTGAATTAATCATGATGTGTGTGTTAACACAACATATGAACAATAACTAAAAAGAAAAGTTTTAACTTTAAATTATGGAAATCTCCAACTTCTAAGGGGAAATATGCGCAGAAATGACGTCCCTCAAGTGTGCATCGGATTCATTTTTTAAAAATTCTAATATCAACGGTATCTGTTCAGCAAACAAAAAAAAAGAAAGAGGAGAGGGTGGGATTTGAACCCGCGACCTTTCACGCTGGACGAAAAATAAGGATAGCGGCACCTAACCAACTGTTCTACGATAACTTAATGACGTTATTCCCTTAAAAACATATTGACGTTTATGAAGACTCCCACCTTCCTGTGTTTCAAGCACATTTTCTCGACAAGTCGTGTAAAATATATGTTTTTTGAGAACTGTTCGATATTATGCAAGGTATTGTAAATAAAATGTTGCATATACTCCTCACAAATTTGCTTCTTACTGCACAAACTTGATGACAATTTCCTCCAGGTGGAGAAAAACTCTATTCAGTGTTTCAAACCCCTCAAATTTCAAGTCGAGCAAGCAGAATCGTAGATATCCTTCAAGGTTCTTTTTCCAATTTATTATTTCTGTTTGATTATATATTATTATATATAGTTTATAAGTTCATGGAAAGTGTTAAATTGAAAACCTATCACCGCTGCGTTTTTCGTCTAGTGGAAGGACCTACTCAAAGTTGGCTACTCTCACCTAGAGCTGAAGTGCAATGTTTACGATTTCGGCACTTAGAATTCTTTCGGGGCGGTCAAATAAGATGTTGCGAAGAGTACACGTAAATTCTCCTTAGTCTTCAGTCTTCTGAGGAAGTAATTACTCTCTAGCGCTGGGCTTCTTTCCTCGCAGGGTCAATCTTAACGCCCTCATAGGTCCTTCTCAAACCCTCCTGTCGGCTCCTATTTCGATTTCATAGTTATCTCATTCTCTAACATCCTTTGTCGTATTTGAAGTATAGAATGCTCGGTATGTACCTTCATTTTTTTAAAAAATATATCAATTGATGAAAATTCTGATTTGCAACATTTTACCTGATCTGATTAACTTTTGCCAACAATCAATGCTCGGTAATTTTTTATCATGAGTATCAACGGTTTAATTTGTCTGGGACCTGATTTTCAAATTTGATAAAATTTTAGTAAATTATTGCAGGTTTTTCACTGTATTTCGCTATATATCATTTATCTACAAATACTATAAATCGTTGCTTTGTATAGATAGTGAAATTGATAATTTGCAAATAGTGAAACTGTTTGCGTGAATAAACGGAAAAGTGAAGTAAAAAACAAAGCAGAAGATGAATTATTTGAAATGATTCCAATAACTTAAAGTTCTTGTCTCTGAAAACATTACTCTATTGTAAATTTTGGAAAAATTATCAGTACTCCAAAAAATCCAGTACATGATTATCTTTCACAAACATTGCTACGTATATATTACCATCGTCCCTATTTATTGCGTTTATAGTACAGGTTCTTGTACTATGAGAATGAAAAGTTATTTATTTTAAAATTCTCACTTTTCAAGATTATGAAAAGACTGTGATTCAAACAAAGTCATCCATATTGCAAAAAAATATTAAAAAATTGTTTTTAAGTTTATTTAAAATAGTGAATGCAATTCATTAAGAAATTAATCCAACTTTAAATTAATGTCAGTAAAGAATCAAATTTTTCATGAGAGAGAAACTTTACGAAAGTCATTAATGCAACCTGAATATTTTTACTCCATTATCAAGGGCGTTACTTACTAATTTATATATTATGTCATTTTCGACATCTCTTGAAGATATAATCATACATTTCAGTTATGTAGCTGTGACCAGAGGATCTGTCCACACTGCTCCCCTTCCTGGCCATCTCATGGGAAGTACTCAAGTCAACACTGCGCCTGCTCCAGGAACCATTTAAACACACCAGAAATTAATTCCCCGTAGACAATTTTCTTTCTGCGCCTACAATAAGATTTGTAATTCGACAACACCTTCTACCAAAATGTTACTAAAATAAACTACTTGTTTCTGCATTTTGACTTAATTTATTTATTGATGGTTAGTACTTGATTTAGTTCAGGATGCTTCGAAGTATGATTTTTGTTGAAAATTGAAGCAAATCTGTTTATATATACATATATATATATATATATATATATATATATACACACACACACACACAAGAAAAAACTTTGGAATCTCAACTATATAGTTTTCAAAATCCCTCTGTCATGGTATTTTTAAAAAAAACTATTACAATAATTAGAGAGAAATTGAATATAACTACATAACATCATGGGAATTTCTCACCGAATGTTATAAATCATAATAAATTGAATCCATTTAACCTACGCACCATAGTAATTTCCCACCAAATATTCTATTGAACTGATAAACGTAACTGACTCACCGTAGAGATTTACCACAGGCAGAAAAATGACGTTCTATAACCAAAAGTCCACATGCAGATTATTTTGAGTGAAGATAAATGCTAGTCGCAGTTAACCTGTAATCAATATATTAGGATTTGTCACACACAGTTAAAACAGCTATAGCGCAAAAACAACCGAAGCAATGGGTAACAACGTTCATTCACCTCCGTGGCAGACTGGTTAGCATACCGCACTACGAAGACAGATATTTAAGTTCTAATCCCGGTTAATACATGGATATAACGACTAAACCTCGTTTATTTGCTATGATACAAATTTTTATATGACGATTGGCAGTTTACAACGGAAGGAGTCGAGTTTTCTTATGAAGTAGAGGAGAGTTGCCGACGTTTGACCGGTTCTTAGTTTTGACCATTGGATTCTTTCTTAGCAATATTTGGACACGTAAAACATAATAGATCACTATACAACATCCAGCAGTTGATCTTGTTGGCCATCATTGTGTTCTTGTGATGTTACTTATTCACCTTGCTCTTCCATCCCATTTTATATTAAGTGGTAAAGTTGTAAAGTGTAATTGAACTAAATATATTGTTATTACTATATGATATTAATATCTAGGTCTGTTAAAGTGCTAAAGTAATATTCAAGATATGTTTATACGCATAATTACATTTGCCGACCTCCATGGTGGAATATTTAGCACAGCCAGAGGACCCGTTTTCGAATCCCGACCTGATCATAAGTGTTCTTTGTGAGTGTCCTTTCATCAATTTCATCATATCATCTTTCGTCCTGACGTAAAATAAATCAATCAATTAAGCAAGCATAATCGCAGTCGCCTTGTTTGAACAATATTGAGTTGCATTCTTAGAATTTTCTTTGTGAGCAACGATGTCTCTTTGCTTATTATAATTCGTCTTGTATTGCATGACTTGCAATTGCTAGGGCTGAGCCGATACCGATACCAGCGGTATCGGCATCGGTGAGTATCGGTTGATTTTCTTTTGCCGATACCATCCGATATCAAAGATTTTCAGTGGCTAGAAGAGCGGGCAAAGGCAACAGCTCGTCTCATCATTTGTCCTTCTTAAAAGTTCGTTCACCCTTCCTTGTGACAGATTGAGAGACCAGCACAGCAAGTTGATTAGTCAACTTTTGCATAAAGTGGACTTTAAAAATTAAAACTTCATGAACATAAAAGATATGTATGTAGGGTACAGAGGGAAAATGGTAAAAATTCTTAACTATCAATATGCCTCGAACTGTCAGAGTCTCTCACATGTCATCATGTGCGCGCGTGTGCGTGTGTGTGTGTGTGTGTGCCTGTGATGTGTGTGTGCGGGAAGCAATTACATGTAAAACATGTGTTATCTTATTTCGATTTCATAACATTTATGGAGACTGATATATAGTATTATTATAAAAAATCTGCATTATTACTGGTCATACAATTCGTTGTTCGCAAAGGACATGCTGGTAATTATTCGTTGGGTGTACAGTGGAATGCATACGTATTACCAAGAGTAGTGTGTTTGGTACTATTATTAGCACAAAATCATACAAATGAAAGAGCCATATGCCCGATTTGGCTACACTTAAACTATGCCAAGATGCCCATATGCCCCAATTGTTCAAGTGTGATATGCTCTTAATCCCAAGAATTCTGAGTCCTAGTGTACAAATGAAGAGCTCATATGATTAAACAGCCCGATTTGGCTACACTTAAAACAATGTCAAGATGTCTATATGAATCAATCGGCAAAGTGTGCACATATTTAAATCTAAAAAATCTTGAGCCCTAGTGTACAAATGAAGAAGCCTCAACAGACAGATTTGGCCATGTGTACAAAAGCTACATCTGTGAGATTGTTGTCCATAAGCTTGTCAAAAATATGCCCCTCTTGATATTGTTTTGGCCACACCTAAAACTAAGCCAAAAATGCTCATAAGAGCTTTTCCTTACACAGTAGTATAATGAAATATATGCTTAAATACTTGTTACCTGGAATATGCTCAATATTTTAATTGGACACCTGGCCCAACTTGCATATCTAGTACTAAGACAATGCATTGTGCAGAGGCCTTCTAGAATTGCTCTGTGACTCTCTCATTTCTTACATCATAAACATATGATTTTTCACCTATAAGAATAACACTACACATAGTGTCATCAGGCAGTGTATCATGGAATTCACAGATAATTTTAATGTTTGTCCTGTCATTAACCACAACTTGTTTCCTTTTTGAAGTATTGATGACAAACATGGTCCTCTGTGCTTTGAATTCATCTGGTGTGTAATACATGTCAGTATTGCCAGTAGTGACCCTTTTGTATGCTGTAAATGCCTCGTATAATTTGAGGAAATCATCCTTGGACATGTTTAAATTATAATTTTCTCTAGGAAACACCTCATTTCTACCATTTTTAAGATATATGTTTTTGATGTTGCAGTTATCAAATTTACTGGAATTTTTTTCCTGATTATTGTGTCTTCCAGTCTGAAACAGTACCACCACAAAATCTGGCATGTCATATTGTATACTGGAGAATGAGTTTGTAGCATCAAATTCATAATAGCTACCAGTGGTAGGCTTCTGCACACATTGATATGTATAAAATTGTAAAGGCACCTGTGGATTTTTTAGGATATCTGCTTTGTATTTAAGAGCATAACTGGCTTCATATTCAACAACCGGGATTCTTAGCTCCATAGTCTGAATAATGCACTTGCCTTCATCAGGTAGAGTACTAGGCAGAGCTTCCCCAGTGGAATTTAATGTACTGTACCTCATCAAAGCATTATTATCATTAGCAGCTCTTCTAAATGTGATTCTTAAACCACCCTTCCACATAATATCTTTGTAATCTGAGAAGAATCCTGGCAACAGGCGCATAGGAAACAGCACTGTGTGGCTCTTTGATAATATTTTATGACCAGCCTCAAATCCACCTATTTTGTAGTATGATGCCTCGGTCTTGGATAATTTTAGTGTGGCCAAAGCTGTAGAGGTAATGCCGGGGTAATCTACTCTGTTTATAACAACACCATGTTTTCTGATCTCAATTTCAGAGAACAGATGTGGCACAAAATTGTCTACCAATCTTATATTTGAATTTGCCGGATAATCTGTACCATCGAGCTTTACAACATCAAATTTGATGTATAGATCTGCTCTGTGGGGGTGTATAAAGCCATCCCCTACATCAAGATCAACCTCAATCTCTGTGTTGGGTTGATTTAAATTTGCAAAGGTCCTCCTGTTTGGAGGGAATGATTGTAGCTCATAACTCTCAATATTTTCCATTTTTTTTGTATGTATTTTTATTTAAATATTAATTTCTATGATTGCAGTTGTTGTGGCTCCAGCAAAATCAACTAATTCTTTTTTTTCATTAGTGACCATCAACTCAATGTAATCTATTCTATTATGACACACAGGAAAATATAATGTTGGGGATGGAGTGTAGATGATGGGCTCCATAAATTCAGAGTTAGGTTTGAATGTTGCAATGATGCCAGTTTGTTTGTGAGTGCCTATGCCATTTGATTTGGTGATCATACCCTCGGCCACATTACAGTGAATATTTAGAGTCTCTATGGCTAAGAATTTAGGTATATTAATAGCAGTGTGTTTGATGGCTGGTTCAAGTTTTGTGTTGTTCTCAAAGCCTAACAGCTCTCCTATAGTACCCAGATCCACTGTTTCTGTAGCAGACACAATCTCTACTCTGTGAGTGACAGAATTTTGAGTTAATACTATACCTCTGGGTAACTGAGCATTTAGAGTGGACAGATTATACTGCCCTGGAGTGATGACAATGTTTTGATCCCCAACTGCAATTGTGTTGTTGTGGTGTGTAATATTAGGGATCAAGTACATGCCATAAAATGATCTGAGAGCTATTGTTTTGGGATACACTATATCATCATGTAATCTAAGTTTCAATATTGAATTTTGGCTGGTGAGATGGAATACTCCCATGATGCTTCAGATACCACAGGGCCTTTTGAAAATCTTCAATTGATGGTTTATTTATTTGAGACAGATATCTAAGAACAGATAAACACAGATGTCCACAATTAACATCTTTGAAATTTTGAACACGGGCATTATTGTAATAAAGGTTAGTTGATTTTAGATATTTTACTAAATTTTCAGGTGGAATACCTCCAAATGAATCAAACACAAATGCCTCATCTTTTAAATATTTAAGATAACAGATCCAGTGAGTGCCCTGATTTTTGTACTTATCCGAATTAACTATGCCACACTCTTTGTTGAATGATGTTCTGGTAAAGAATCAGACATGTACACACCTCTAAAATTTTTGATGCCCAGTGGCTTGATTAAAGCTTCAATATCTTGGTTTGTAAGCGGCTCTTGTTTTTTTAAAACTTATTCATGGCTCTCTTAACACCTTTGCCTTGTTTTTCCATAGCTAAATTATGGCGCTTTATTTCATCTAATTCTGCCTTATTCTTTTTGGCATCTATTACTGTTTTTGCTATGGCAGCTGATCCCCCAGCCAAGCTCCCAACAGCACCAAGTGCTGCTAAGATGGCCGGGATAGTAAATATGAAGCCACCCACATGTGATTTTTTTCTAGATTGCTGTAATTTTTTTAATTGAGGGGTACTAAGTAATAATTTCATACCATGGCCCTTGGCAAGACAAGAATTTTTTTCTTCCGCTGCTTTTTTGTTAAAAGACTATCAATAGTTTTAAGAGATTTAAGACCTGCATAAGGTATCTGATACATAACACCCTTGGCCTTCATTGTAGGTTTATAATATATATATTCACAACCCCCACCCCAGTTTTTGTTTGGTGTTCATAGCTATGGTGGTCCCCAATGCTGCTATTTTTTCACTTAAAGAAGCATCTTTGCTTACAAATCTACCAAATGCAGCCTCTTCTAATTTTATGTCTGCAACATGTCGCCTATCAAGATCAGGATGTGTGTTGTATGCTATGTCATGGTCTCTACAAGCAGCATCTAGAGGATTAACACCAGGATCACCTATGTTTAATCTATGGTCCAATTTTGTGCCTGGACCACAATACTGATAGCCTGGAATGTGTAGTTCAAATGGCAGCTTGTTTATGATGTCATTAACTAGCCCCCGACCCTCAGAGATATTCCAAAATTTGGGGGGTAGAGTATTAATAATTTTTATAAGATATCCAATCCCCTTAGTGTCATTCACTATAAAATTAGACAATTTGGTGCTTATCATGTCCATAATTCCAACCTTTTCATTGTAAAAATTGTGGTTGCCAGCATTTTCCTCCCCAGTTATGACCAGCAACCTATCTACAGGTTTCCTGACATCATCAACCCACACAAATTCTTTAGGCAGGGTGTTGTATTGTTTGATTCCACTACCTGTCTTGATCTGTGACCATATGGGCTTGATTAAGTTCTTGCATTTTGCTCCACTCATAGACTTGACTCTTTTTTGTGTGGGATCATTGTTCTGGTATAGAGCATCTGATTTTATTAATATTTCTTTGTAATGCTCATAATCTTGATCTGTATAGCTGCCAGGTCTCTTCCTAGTCATCAGTTCCCACAATTCAGGTGTGCCAAGGTACTTAACAAAAGCACCTCTTTCTCCAAGATGAGATTCTGAATATACAATCAGATCATCTCCCATAAATGTTACTCTGAAATTGCCAATTCTATGTATGATGCTACCATCACGCTCTGTGTCAGCATATAAGCCAAACACCTCATCTTTGTTGTCTTTAGGTGTGCTTAAATATTTTTGAGCAAGAAGACCCAATTCAATAGGATCCTGAGTAGCTTCAATTCTTCGAGGAGCAACAGGACTAGGTGTATGAATACTAGAAAGTGGGGTGATTGGATAATCTAATATGTTCCTAGCAGCTACAGGTACAATCTCTGTGATCAAATTTTGATTTTGCTCTGTAACAGTTTTGATATTTTTACCTAATTCCCTAATAGCATCAATAATAGGCTGTTCTGTTTGCTTGTGTTGTTCATAGATTCCTCGGTTCTCTGATTTCCATCCCTTAAATCTTTTTACAAGATAATCTCTTAATTTAAGATCATCAATAATTGGCCTTTTCATGGTTATTTATATATGTTTCAATGTCTAGAAAAGTGTTGATTTTATTTCTGTATTTGCCACTATTGGGTTTCCTTGTCATATCAATTGTGACAAACCCATAACTGTCCTGGTTCCAACACCTACTGCAAAACTTGGAAAAATTATTGTAGCTCAAGTCCCCACCTACACATTCATCATGTATGTGTTTGAGGTTGGTATGATCTTGATGAAACACACATATAAAATTGCTGTTGTCTCGGATCAGCTGCTTCGGTATTTTTGAAAAAGTTTGTGCCAGGTAGAAGCAATCAATGTTTTTGTGTCGGCCCTGTGTAAAAAAATTTCTAACCTTGTTTTGATTATCCAGTATAATGTCATCAAACACAACAACAGAGTTATCGAGACATTCATGGAGTGGCTTAACATCTGATTCAAAAGTGGCTATATCCAGTCCATCATATAGCTTCATCAGCTGCTGATATTTTAATTGTTCCAAGCTCTTAGAGAAGACATACAAGTGCCTGTTTTACCAGTCTAACCAGTTGGGTGCCAATAAAAAATTATCAATCATTAGTGTAGTTTTACCACAAGCCGATGGCCCAACAATAAGACATCTAATATTATCAGGCAGCAGCTTTCCATTTCTCTTATTCTGCTGTTCAGGCTCTGGCAGTCTCTTTATAACATCCCAGGTGTTCATAGTATCACTTTGTCTGCCTCGATCCAGCTGTGTTCTGGAAGTCCTAGCTATTTCACCAGTATCTTGTTGCCTTTTCTGCGGATGATTTTTTCTATGAGATATGTGTCAGGCTGTTTAGTTTTGCTGAGTTCTTCTTCATAGAACCTGCCTTTGAGATTTCTCCTCGGTGGTCTTTTATTATATATGTGTATCGGGTCCTAGGTTTAACTTGAACCACTGTAAATAATTCAGTGCTCCAGTTTCTGGTAAAGCCTCTTTTGAATAAGTGCTTATATTTGCTGATTCTTACTTGATCACCAACTTTGTATTTGGCTTTTTTTGTTGTTGGCTGGTATCTAGGATAATAAACAGTACTGATCAATTTTTGCTCATCAGATGAAGTTACCTCAGAGGGCTTCATGTTGACTGTGGAATGGACCGAGTTGTTATATCTATCTAAAAGTTCTGGAAGAATATTAAGCCATTTATAATTACCTTGGAAGGAAAATTGTTTATACATATGATTTTTTAGGGTTTTGTTGAATCTTTCTACAATAGAGGCCTTGAGATCACTGTAACTCGAGTAATGTTGTATTGACTGGCTTTTAATAAATTGTTGGAACACAGAATTATAGAATTCTTTGACATTATCTGTTTGTAGATAGTGCGGTGATCTTCCACTCTGATTGATGATTGTCCTGAAGGCTTCTGTAACACATGCTCCAGTCTTGGATTTGAGTGGCACAGCCCAGGCAAATTTTGAAAATGTATCTATGACAGTGAGTAGATACTTGTAGCCCTTGTTGATCTTGTCTAAGTTTTTCAGCTGTCCACTTGCCATCTCAACCAAGTCACACTGCCATACATCATCTATGCCCTTTGCAACCACTGGCAGTCTCTTATAATTATGTCTGGCTTGTCTGTGTAATTCATCAACAATAATTTGTCTAGACATAGTATGTAAACAAGAATATTGCAACTATAGGGTGTTCAGCAGCTGATACTACAAAATTTTCTAAATACAGTTTGTCTCCTATTTGTATATAAAATTCCAGAGAGCCATCATCTTCAGCATAAGATGTCTCTAATGTATTGGGATCTGTAAAATCCTCTAACTCTACACTGGTGATTTTTGGTTTGTTGTCAGCATTTGTTATTGATAAGGTAGGGTAGTGGTGTGCCTGTGGTTGTAGCCAATATTTGATCTTGATTGGTCTAAGTGTGCCCCCAACAAAAAACTGGTAATAAAATTGTGCAGGGGACAGCATATATATTTTGCCGCCTGGTGTAAATGGTGAATCATATTCTTTGTTGGGGATACTGTACAATTCAAGAATTACTGTATGTTTAGGATTCTCGATTAGGCCAGGTTTTTCTTTTTCTGCTGTAAGCAATCTACTTGTTACAGATTCAAGGTGCTCATTGATAGTCCTAACAACATCATCATGTGCCTGGCTTGATCTTTATGTCCACAACAAGTTTCTTGCATTGTTGCACAATTTCTTGAAGCTGGGTGGCAAAAACAGACAGAGCATTTGCTTGGTTGGATTCCATGCTTCCTAGCTGTTGCTTGATATTAGCTACAATGTGCTGCAAATTTTCAACAACTGCCAATTTTGAATTTTGAGCAGTAAGATCATGGACCTGTCTTCTGATATCCTCAAACAGGGCATGCAGTTCATTAATATGTTGATTAGTTGGTAGAGTGGCCACTGTCTGAGTAAGTTGTTTGATCTCTGTCTGGATCTTCTTGATATCTTCTGATTTCAATATGCGATTCACAGCTCTCTTAATATTTTTAAGTTCCTGTGATGTAGGCAGATTTGATACAGTATTCTGCAAAGATTCAAGTGCCAATTTCACATTATTTAATTCAGAAGCATCAGCCACACTTTGCACAGCATCTTGAAGCAGGGTTATGTCTGCCTGAGTAGGTGTTGATTGTTGAAAATTTCAAGCTTTGTTTGGATATCATCGATCAAGTGATGAAAATGAGATAGCTCAGATTCAGTGTTGAGGTTTTCAAGTTTTGTGATCTGTTGCTGGACACTGACAAGGGTGTCTACAATACCAGGCAAGCGGGATTCTAGAGATTCTTGTACATTTGTCAGATCACTTTGCACTGCTGCTATTGTACCCTCAAGATGGCTTATGGTACTCTGAATTTTTCCAAAATCTTCATATGTTTCAAGTTGCAGCTTGATGTTGGCAACACTACGAGTTATAGCACTCAAAGCATCAGAAGATGGCAAGTTGTTCATAAAATTTTCAAGTGTCTCAATTTTTTCTTTAACCTCGGCTATGGCATTGTTCATAGGGTCCAGATTAGGTATCTGTAGTGATTGAATCTGTTCCTTTAGAGTGGAAATCACTAGATCAAAATCTTCTTGTGATTTTATGCTTTTGACAATTGTTTGGAGCTGTGTCTGGACATTATTAATCTGTTCTTCCAATTGTTGTTTCAATTGCTCAGAGTTGGTGGCCTGGGTCTTAAATTTGGCTTGAAGAGCTGCTACAGCCTCCTCTAAACTTTGAAAATTATCCAATGTTGCCAAGTCAGTATATTTTTGAAGCAGCAATTTGAGCTCTGAGTCAATTTTAAGAAGAGGGTCCATGCATTGTGATTGTAAATTTGTAATTTCTAGTTGAAGACTGGCATTGAGTGTGGTTTGTAAAGCTTGTAAATCACTTCTTAATTTTTTGACTCTGACATCAAGCATGAGAATCTCATCACTGTGATCTTCATGCCTTGTATGGCCAAATATATCATTAGGCATTTTGTTTTAGTGGTTATTTATTATTGAATATCTAATTCTTAATTCTATAAAAAAAAGGTATAAGCTTGTCATAGGATCCTGGGACCTCAATATATAAGCAGTCACCAGCAGAAACAGTATATACAGTGCCAGAAATCATGTTTGAGTGCTTAATTCTATAAATATTTCTCCCTATTGAAATCTTAACATTACCCTCAGGGGTTGTAATAAATTGTAATTGACCACCTACAGGTAACTGGTAGTGATTTAAATTATTGTTAAATATGTACAATGTTTTACCTGTATCATCATCAACATCTGTAAGTATGCTGTTCAGATGAATAATTAACAAACCACTTAATTTAGATATTATATCAGAAGAGGGTGATGGTGTTGGCAGGTCCATAATAGCCTGTTTTTTGAACCCAAATAAGTTCATATGCATGTTTATTTATTTCAAATCATGCTCTGTAATTGGGCATTGATTACCATTTTACAAATCACAATGACCCCATGGTAGAGTATGTATGCCACATGATAAAATGCATCTCTTATCATCATGTGGGTCTAGAGCTACTTTTCTTACAATATTGCTAGTCAACAAGTGATCCACACTTTGAATTCTATTTTCTGATGTTCTGATTAAACTCTGGGTTTTGAGACAATTTTTGTAATCTTTAAATTGGAGCTCTTTGTCCACAGTTACTCTGCCAATGCCCTTGGCCTTTTTGGCAACAACACCACTACATGTTTCAAAACTGTACATCTTGGCCCTTAACCCAGCAAATGCCACAATAACATCACCAAGTGTCTCATCTTTTAACTTGCCACGCACCTTTTTGTTGTGGGGTTGAATCTTTGTATGTTCACTGGTATCAAAATATTCAAGCAATGCAGGCTGTGACATATCTTGATAGACATCTTCTGTCTGAATATCAAGAATAAAGCTATCTGTGTCCATGTACATCAGTTTTACACTATCACTATAAGAAGGCTTGAGCACATCATAATACAGCTCCAGCATGTGTAATTTGGCCAATTCCAATATCACAGCCCCTACATAAATAGGCTTATCAAACTTAATCTTTGTTTTTTTCATATTAAAAAGTGCCATATTCTCATCATAAATTCTTCTATAATTGAAATTAGGCTTTGCAATCAATTTTTTGCTCAGGCTGGGGTCAGTAATTAATTTAACATCAGTATGTTTTCTGACATTTTCTATGGTTTTGCCATACACTGAATTTACCATCAATTTAAACAAGGTCTTATCAAATTGGCTCACTGCAGATGTTCGAAACTCTGTGTTTGTATCAATATATGGCTTCAACCATCTTGAGTGCCTGAACCTCAAAACTTTGCCAACTTTGGTCACTTGAACACCATGATTCATTAGGAACTGGAGGTTTTTGTAATATATGACATAATCCTGTTTTGGCTCTAGAGTCATCATGAGCTTCTTTTGTTTAGAGCCAGGTGAACACTTAACCTCAGGAATTGGGGGCAGATCAGAAAATTTGTTGTGTAAATCATCAGGAATTGTCAGATCAACTTCTAAGAACAGGCCATAGTTACTGTCATCAAAATCCTGAAGATCTTCAATATTGAAATCTTCAACCCACTCAAGCCCTGCATATGGCAGTTTGTCCATCATAGCATAACCATAGAGGCTGTTGGCATCTACATACAGTATATAATTTGATGGCAGTGCTGGATCATAATTGAGAATATACTTGTTATTTGCTCTGGCATATCTCTGAGAACATTGCACCATGCCTCCTCTTATACATTGCTCCATAAACAGATACATGTCTTGATCTTGGATCAGATCCAACTGCATTTTAGTGTTTAAAAACATTGCAGACCATGCTAGGCCTGGAGCACTGTAGAAATACATTGGATCCAGCTTATAATTTTCCATGGAAGATTTTCTAAATGCCTGAAGTATATCAGCTAAGAGAGTGACATAAAGTTTTAAATATGCCTTGTGATAATCACCAAATGTCTGGCATTTTAAATTGTTTCACATCAACTGGGCATGGTGATAATCTTCATCAGTGATTCCAGATGCTCTGAGTTTGCTGTAGAACTCTTGTTGTGGTGGCAGAGAACACTCATCAAATTTAGAAAAACCTGTAACATAATCATATGGGTATACACCCTTCCGCCTAATTAATTTCAGGTCCTGATTTGGAAACAAAGCACATGTGATTTTGAATTGATCATCAGATAATTGACTGGCCAGTGTAGCCAAGCTAGCCAATAAAATTCTGTATGAATAAGAAATCTTAAGTGAATAGGAACACCATTATCTTTAATTATTTTGCTAATAGCAATATATTTCTCATCATTTTCTGCTAAAATATTTAAATTCTGCTTGTCAAACCCCTCGTACCTGATCAAATGATGAAAATCATAATTGTATGCACCACGGCAAAATATAGGGACAAATTTTGGTCTCTGGATCTTAATATTACAGCTATTACACAGGGCCATTAAGAATTTACCATCTGTATGAGAATGGTGTTTCATCTTGATATTTGTATCTGAAAATTCAGAATCACATACCGGGCATTTTTCTGCATTGTTGAAATCTTCAATCTGATCCTTTGTTAAAGGCAACATAGGTTTTGATTTTAATAAGATATTAGATGCTATGTCATGGCACTCATTTTGTATTCTATGTGCAAATTTTTTGATGGCATCTGATCCCATGTATAAATATTCTTCACTAACAACACCATCCTGTACAACCACATAATAAAAACTAGAAGGTTCATGTAACTGGTATGATGTAATTGAAGATTCATCAGGATCTGGGCTGCAGAATGCAAGGGGTTTTAGGTTTGATTCAAAATCACAGACTATATATGCTGGGTGTTCCAACAAGGCTTCAAATTTTTTGAATTTGGCATTTTCACTTGGACTAGGCATCACCATATGAACAGGTTTATGGTTGCCACAGTATTTTAAATGTTCAATTAACTTGTTTTTAGCAATTTCTGCATTCACTTCCCGAACCCCATTCACCATTTTTCTACCATCAAATATAGTCAAACATCTTCTGCACAACTTGAATATTGTATTGGATTTGCCTTGTTGTTTTCTGACTAAAGCTTCAAGACTGTGTATCAGAGTGTAATGGTGTGTGTCATCCCCTTCAATTAAGAGCAGATCAATCGGAACAGCAGAATCATCATCAAGTGTACTGATTCTGAGAGGTGCTATCAAGCAATTGCCACGACCAGTAGAACAAATAAAAACATTAATAGATAATTGTTTACCATTGATATCCCTGGCCTTTTTTTCAAATTTATCAATATTCTGAACAGACATTGGATATTCTAAGCCCTCCATAGCATCATCAAAATCATTTTTATGTTGTTTATAATAACTTATTCTCTGAGGATTCCTTAAAACTGGATACAAAGCAGCTAAAATACACCACAAAAAGCATTTGTCATCATTATTTTCTATGTTAACCACGGCTTTTTTGTTTTTGATATTGGCAGGTAATGGCAGATATGTAGAACCTTGTAGTGGGCTGAATTCAGAAATATTAACATAGAGCTTGTGTGAAGTTCCGCATAGGCTCGCTCCATCCTGACTCTTTTGCTGCAAATTCAGAGTGTTTAATATTCAATTGCTCTATCAAACTGCTTATTATTTTGTCTAAATTTGCATTTGAATATACAGCTACAGTTTCTGTTATGTGGTGCTGTGTAAATTTTGTGCCATTTATTTCTTATATTGTGTAAACAATTTGAGGGACAGCTTATAAGAGCCATTTTGTGCATTTAGAATTGCCTGCACATCAGGATTTATACTGTTCAAAAAATTCTTAATATCACATCTTGGCTCTGATTCAAAACAGTGATCCCTAAGTTGGCCAGCAAAACTGCTATGGATGGGTTCATAGCGTGGCTGCTTTGCCGGTCTAGCATTAACAGGTGTTCCATGCTTCCTTTTCAGACCAGATGTAGATGGCTGTGAGGGCAATATTGATGACTGTACATAGCAAGTACACTTATGCCTATTGTAATATGCTTTGCTTAATATTTTATGGCATCTTAGACATATTTTGGTAGCCTTTCTGCTTTTCTTAGGATCACAATTATGCCGGTGCCTAGCCCAATTAGAACTAGATATATTTTTATTGCATTGATTGCAATATTTCAAGTTTGGCATTTTTATTGTTTATTTATATAAAATTTCTTGGTCCAAAAAAAACAGAACTATGGATAATATGCCAAAACAATTATAACAGCAGTTAGTAGCTGAGCTGGTGCTTTTATACCCAGACAACAGCAGTAACTAGGCTCTGATGATCTCCAATATAAAATAGTTTTGCTCTATTATGCTGTTTGATAACACACTTTACCGGGTATCAAACCTGGAAGCTATCAGCTGGATATCAGCTAGCAGTGAATATTCTCAAAGTCTCACGTGTGGGGATATTATTCTGCCACATGTATTTCAATCTCACACATTTTACCAGGTCTCAAACCCAGGAGCCCTTGATTACAAGGCAATAATACCAACACTTTGCCATCAGGGAGGCCTACACACTCTTTACCAGGTATCAAACCCGGAGCCTCTTGATTACAAGGCAGCAAGACTAGCTCTTCTTCATAGAGAGGCCTCAAACCCGGGAGCCTTTGATTACAAGGCATATAAGCTATGGGATTATGCCCACACTCTACTGAGTATAGGACCCAGGAGCTCTGAGCTGTATATCAGCTAAATACAGTCAAAGTTGGACTTTGAACTGTGCAATGAATATTCTCAATGTCTTACTTGTGTATATATTATCAGAGCAAAGCTTTTTAGAATTGGACTCAGGCATACATGCTGTCATGCAAGAGGGCAATGTTCTTTTACTAAGAATTTTCCCCCTATTACACAGAAATATTAATTGAAGTTTTATGCTCTTCCAGTGAATTACATAGAAATATCAATAATGCCCCTTTCAGCTTATTTTTCTGTGTAGATTATATCCCATGCGTGCCAGCATATGAAAGCCCCCAGGCGTGCATAATTACTTAACTCAGAAATGCATCAATTTTCCCGATCGAAACTGTCTGACAGACTAATACATTTCCGAGTTAAGTAATTGCTTGCCCCGGGCAATAAAACTGATCAAAGATTAGAAAGAAAACACGTAACAGTTCAATTTTGCAGCCTGCCTTTGTCCAAGGTAATCCTGTATTGAATTAGATCTGTAAGTTGTTAAAGCATGAGGATATGAGCATCTTGGCTTAGTTTTAGGTGTGGCCAAAACAATATCAAGAGGGGCATATTTTTGACAAGCTTATGGACAACAATCTCACAGATGTAGCTTTTGTACACATGGCCAAATCTGTCTGTTGAGGCTTCTTCATTTGTACACTAGGGCTCAAGATTCTTTAGATTTAAATATGTGCACACTTGGCCGATTGATTCATATAGACATCTTGACATTGTGTTAAGTGTAGCCAAATCGGGCTGTTTAATCATATGAGCTCTTCATTTGTACACTGTGTGATTTCTTCATTTGTACACTAGGACTCAGAATTCTTGGGATTAAGAGCATATCACACTTGAACAATTGGGGCATATGGGCATCTTGGCATAGTTTTAAGTGTAGCCAAATCGGGCATATGGCTCTTTCATTTGTATGATTTTGTGCTAATAATAGTACCAAACACACTACTAGCAAGTAATTTGTCCAGCACTATATTTATTCTCTTTGCTTACCAACTGATGACAACCTCTACATAAGCATACGTAAAAATCCAGTACTTAAAGACACGTAAGATATAATAGATAAAACAATGACGATAGTCATGGACAATTTGACGAGCAATACTCGTGCATCCCGCTTTACAGTATGCTTCAAATTTCATTTTTTTAAATTCCTGTTGGGGAAAAAATATTTAATGAAAAAATAGTCTAAAGTTAAAACTGAACAATGGAACATAATCTTGTAACAAATATAAAACGCTCAAGACAAACTGCTCTTTCTTTCAGATACGTAGCAGAGACTAGAGGATCCATCCACACTGCTAACCTTCCTGGTCATATTTTAGGAAGCACTCACCTTTACACTGCTCCCGCTCCAGGAACCCTTTAAAGGGATGCAATAATGATTCGTATATGTTCATAAATTATTTCCCAATTAGCCATGTGAATCTTGTAAAATATTTTGCAATAAAAACACAAAAGTAATTTTGTTTAACTTTTCCCTTATTTTTCACACCGAAGTAATAAAATTTGTAATTCTAGATTATTTTTCTTATCTCGGTTTGAATGCATGGATGCATTTATTGTGTTGGGTGTGGGTGGAGTTTTGTGAGGGGAAGCACTGCATTATATTTCGAAATACATTTTCGGAATGTTCAAATAATTAAATACGTAATACACAATAAATACATAACTCATTTCGATATTATACGAGTGTTACAATACTTTGTCATTAATATGTATATTTCTATGGTTCAATACAACTTCAAGAACTTTTTTGATACTCATATAATGATTTTTAGTAGATATCACTAGCCAGAAATGGTTCTGTTGCAAAGATGTTTCTACCTAGTTAGGTAAGTGATGCTAATGAGAAAATGATGCCTTGAGTCAGAAAACAAGATCAGATTTTTGTGTTTCCCGTCCAGTTGTGGGGAAATTTTGATATTCTAATATGCTTAATTTATTATGTAGGCCTATGTAAGACTGCCGCGTCTCCTCAAGCATTTCACTGAACAAGTAAACTTGTCGAGAACATAAGAAATGAAATAGATCCAACACAAAACATTTGTTTGTTTGTGCTTTTGTTTTGTATCCACTTTATGCACAAGTAGCTAATCGTAACTGCAGTGACGTGCGGTGACGTCGACACTTCAGGTAGCAATGAGTGGCGTGCTGAACGGGTCATAATCCCCCCTTTTTTAGGACCCAGTATTCCTAAAAGAAGAACGTCAAATACAAGGAAAAATTGCAATGTTAAGTATGACTACAAAAAATTGTACACATAACTTCCACCCACTTTCGAAAATCAAAAATGATTTGATTTGACTACTGAGCCAGAGATGCCGGGTTTGAATCTCGGCTTGGCAATGGGTGATCTTTGTGTGTCCCTTGCCCTTCATCAATTTTATCATATCGTCTTCGCGATTATCCAAATATGGCGGAAAGCGAAGTAAAATAAACCAAATCAAACAATCAATCAATGAATGATTTTATTTGATTCGCTTTTTTATACATTTGGTTAATCGCGAAGATGATACGACAAAATTAATGAAGGGACAAACACAAAGAACACACATGTCCAGGTAGGGGTTCGAACCCGGAACTCCTGGTGTTGTAGCGCGCTGTGGTAATCACTCCCCCACTGTTGGTTGATTTGACGTTTTAAGTCCACTTTATACACAGAAAGGCTAATCGGGACTAGAACTATAGTTTAATGTGGGATCCGAACCACTATATGCCTCCATCGGGTACAGATCCGGGACCATTTGCACTCCCCCAATGAGGTCGGCCGACAACAAACATGTGAAGAAGACGCTAAACATTCGAATGCGTGGGTATCGGTAAAGCAAACTGCATTTCTCCTGAGTATTAATTTTCAATTGAATTTTTGAAATACCATCTTTATATATGATTAGCGTTTTTTCAAAAATTTTGGATTCCTTGATTTCCATAATTTTCCCATCTCACGATCTCGTTGCTGAAGGATCCGGGCTCGAGCCCTGGCCTTTGCATGAGTGTTTCTTTGCAACCACTCTTCACCCGTTTAATTTAATCAACGTTCATCGTCATGGCAGAAATTAGGTAAAGCGATGGAAGAGAGAAGAAAATACAAATAATTTCCTCCCAGTGCATCTGCAGGGCACTGTGAAATCAGGAGCCTAGAATTCTCTGTTTATGATTGTCCCTCACGACTTTCCAAGCTCTTAGCTACTTATTCAAATTAAATCTATACAACTAGAAAAAGCGATGGGTAACCAAATGTGGCAGAAAAGCGAAGTAAAATAAACCAAACCAACAACAAGAATTAGAACGAGCGTTCTCTTGCCCAAATAAGTACATCCGTATTTATGATTGTTTAGCTTATCCATTTTTTTATTTGAGGCCAAGAGATTAGTATATTTAAATAAAACACTACTAAAACGAGAGCGAGAGAGAGCGTGAGCAAATATTTGTTATTTAATCATTATATATTCCATATTTTTAAAAAAAGCATAAAATTTTGTCTGCACATAAGACGTTCCAATTGCATAAATGATAAAAGTACATCTCATATTATACATACATATTGTACAACGTGTAAAAAGTAGTGTAAATACAGAGGACAGAAATACTGCAGAAAAATTTCCCCTTAGTTCTTTTACAAAGGAATCGAAGGGAATCCAATCCCCTATCTGTCCTATAGGAGATAGAGTGGGGGACCTGAAAGCACGGGCTTTCAACCAGTGGAGCGGGGAGAGGGGCAAGGGAGGTAGAGGCAGAAATCTTCCCTTTCCCTTCGAAAACCCGTTTCTACCTGGAACTGTGAGGCGGAGAAAGAGCGAGCTAGGCCGCTGAACGCACCGAGGGACGAGAAGCGCGTGAAAAAAAAGTGTTGCATATGAACTGTGGATTCAGCAAAACAATAAAAATTGTGATTTGAAAATAATTAGAGATTTGTGATTGATTGATCTATCTCTGCTAGACTAGCTACTCCTCAGTGCACGTCACTGCGTAACTGTATCTACAATTGAAATGGAATCAGAACCATTATGTGGCTCCACCGGATATCCTAACTTGGATCCCATGATTACAAGGCAACGACGTTAACACTATGCCATCGGGGAAGGTGTAACACAAAATGTCACACGATTGCGTGAGGGAGTTTGTTCAAAGTACCCACTAGTTTAAGTAGATATATATATTTTTTTTTTTGTAATCGATTTTCTTAAACGTTTGGCTAATCGCGACGATTAGAATCTGACTGATGATTAGAGGAAATTGACGTAAGGATATTCACAAAGAACGCTCATACACAGACCTGAAACGAGGGTTAGGCTAGGGGGGCTGAAGCCTAGGGCGTTATTGAAAGGATACAAAGCCAGTATATGCGACGGAGATATTTCCACTTGACAAAGGTAAGGAGAGAGAAAACATACAAGGTATTACTCGACACTTGTTTTCATTGAAGATTTCAAGTGATGAAGCAAAACCTACATATTTCCCTTTGAGGGTCACCACATGAATATTTTTATTCTTAAACTTTCTTTCCTTGCTTTACTTGAAGGCTTACACTGCTGGGATTTTCTGTTTTCAAAGGAAATAGTAATTATACATTTTAAACATGATCTTCTGAGATTAAAACATAACCGAAATATCCTTCTAATATGCTATTCTTTTTAATAATAAATGCAAACTACGAGTCCCTAAAACTAACCCATAATCTTTAAATGCCATGGCACAAGAAGAAAATATCGAAAGACACACATAAAAATGTCGCTGCTTGGTAGTGTGGGGAGGGGGGAATAATTAATCTTGCTCAGGGCTCCACAGGGCTCGTGACGAGATCGAAAGTCGACAACTTAACAGTCTCGACAACCGAGTAAACTTTTTTTTTTTTTTACATTTGTGGATTTCAAGTGAATTCAGAGTAACGTGAATGACTTATAACTCAGAGAAATTGAATGAACTTGATGGTCAAACTGCTCATTGTAGCATATGCCTCAAACTTCATTCCCTTTCGATGCATGTTGATTACTTCCATCGAATCCATGTTGATTGCTTTCATCAAACCTGGGGCCTCTGGTTTCACAGGTGATACTCGGACAACTCCACCACGGAGGTCGGCGCTCGCATGTGTGCATGCTTAACTGAATGCGTATTTGTTTATGTGTATTTCTTGCCTACCTGAATTTCAATTATTTTCTTCAAATTTAGAATACTTAATCTGAAATTTTGATAAGAGAATATTAAAAATGTAGAGACGTAAGGTGTGGGTTATGTATGGTTGAATGGAGGCAAAACGGGGAATGTCTTTACCATTGAAAATGAGAAAATAAATGGAATAAAGGTATTTTCATTTTCTTTTGGCTACGAGTTACTACTATCCACAATTCAAGAAATGTACATAAATCCTTAAAAATAAGACTGAACTGAATATCAGGTATAAAATTCAATAATTTTCCAATTTACTCTGTTATGATTAAAAATATAATAATGAATGCTTTGTGTTCAATAATAAGATGGCTTTATGGAGAAGATAATGATTTTAATTGTCATTTAGGCATGATATTGTATGTTTAATTTGAATTAAGCGTTGAAATGGTTTGTATATATAATCTTTCTAAGTATCATGCAAGAATGAAATCTTATGCAGAAACGGATATTCCAAATGATGTAATCGTAGTATCATTCTACATCACCTTAGAAACGTGTGAAATATGAGTGGCATTCTTTTATATAAACAACCTGAATATCTAATTGCAAATCACATCTCTTCAAAGTGAAGGGAATGTTATTATTAAACATATTTCTAGACTACGTACAAATCGCTTCCATCCTCTCAAGGTTAATACTTTTCTACGTCCGTTGAAATTCTTATATATACTCGATTCATTATCAGGTTGTCATAATTCACTGTGTTCCAAGAACGTAGAAAAATCTCAGTATGAAGGTAAGTGTGCGGGTTTATGGTAAAACAAATTGAGAAACGGCAAAATCTTCACCACCTAATGTGACATACACGTTGGTTGGCTTCAAATACTAATCATCGAAAACTTTACACGTCGTGAACATCGTTAGTTGATATCTTTAAAGCATGAAATAGATTTAACCTGCGTTGGTTATGTGTGTGTGCGAGCGCAGGCGTTATCATTTTAATATTAAAAAATATTTTCCATGAAATAACTTCTACATTTCAGACCTCCCTATGCATATTATATCAAACTGATTATAGCAAGAAATTCGAAATTTCATGCTGCGTTTATCAAAAATATCCTCACCACGATATAATCAGTTCATATAATATATATCAGTTTTCAAAACTTCAAATAAGGGTCTATATTCTTTCAAGTGTACACGAAAATTTCCTTGTTACAACACTGAACAAGAGCGATCCTTTTAAAAATATAAAGCCTGTTATATTATATACTCAAAGTGCCTGGATCACTACACTCATCGAAAAATGCACTGCAAGCTGTCATACAACGCTGTAGCAGCATTTATACATCTGTGCTAATGATTATTTCACTGAATTGATAGAAGTGCCATTTAAGAAAGGAATTCATCCTAAATGTATACTTTTCTCGTTTCATTAGGTTATCACTTTGGAATGATGGAAATGTTATATTCCTCTTATGTCTTATATTACAGGTCATTGTTGCTCTCCTCGCCCTTGTGGCTGCCGCATCCGCAGGCGCCGTGTTGTCTTCTGTGCCAGCTCTTGCTTCCCTTGGCTGGACTACACCCCTCGCAGGATCCATTTCAAACACCCTCACAGGTCCCTGGGGATCTTCCCTGGTGACTCCACTCGGAGCTCCCTGGTCGTCTGCGCTCGCCGCTCCCTTGGCAAGCTCCGTCGTAGCCCCAGGAGCGGGTGCTCCGTAAGTATAAGTACACGTAAATTCTCCTTAGACTTCAGTCTTCTGAGCAAGTAATTACTCTCTAGCGCTGGGCTTCTTTCCTCGCAGGGTCAATCTTAACTCCCTCATAGGTCCTTCTGAAACCCTCCTGTCGGCTCCTATCTCGATTTCATAGTTATCTCATTCTCTAACATCCTTTGTCGTATTTGAAGTATAGAATGCTCGGTATGTACCTTCATTTTTTAAAAAATATATCAATTTATGAAAACTCTGATTTGCAACATTTTACCTGATCTGATTAACTTTTGCCAACAATCAATGCTCGGTAAATTTTTATCATGAGAATCAACGGTTTAATTTGTCTGGGACCTGATTTTCAAATTTTATATAAATTTAGTAAATTATTGCAGGTTTTTCACTGTATTTCGCTATATATCATTTTATCTACAAATACTATAATTCGTTGCTTTGTAAACAATTCTTAACTGCTGGTATAGATAGTGAAATTGATAATTTGCAAATAGTGAAACTGTTTGCGTGAATAAACGGAAAAGTGAAGTAAAAAACAAAGCAGAAGAGGAATTATTTGAAATGATTCCAATAACTTAAAGTTCTTGTCTCTGAAAACATTACTCTATTGTAAATTTTGGAAAAATTATCAGTACTCCAAAAAATCCAGAACATGATTATCTTTCACAAACATTGCTACGTATATATTACCATCGTCCCTATTTATTGCGTTTATAGTACAGGTTCTTGTACTATGAGAATGAAAAGTTATTTATTTTGAAATTCTCACTTTTCAAGATTATGAAAAGACTGTGATTCAAAGAAAGTCGTCCATATTACAAAAAAATATTAAAAAATTGTTTTTAAATTTATTTAAAATAGTGAATGCAATTCATTAAGAAATTAATCCAACTTTAAATTAATGTCAGTAAAGAATCAAATTTTTCATGAGAGAGAAACTTTACGAAAGTCATTAATGCAACCTGAATATTTTTACTCCATTATCAAGGGCGTTACTTACTAATTTATATATTATGTCATTTTCGACATCTCTTGAAGATATAATCATACATTTCAGTTATGTAGCTGTGACCAGAGGATCTGTCCACACTGCTCCCCTTCCTGGCCATCTCGTGGGAAGTACTCAAGTCAACACTGCGCCTGCTCCAGGAACCATTTAAACACACCAGAAATTAATTCCCCGTAGACAATTTTCTTTCTGCGCCTACAATAAGATTTGTAATTCGACAACACCTTCTACCAAAATGTTACCGAAATAAACTACTTGTTTCTGCATTTTGACTTAATTTATTTATTGATGGTTAGTACTTGATTTAGTTCAGGATGCTTCGAAGTATGATTTTTGTTGAAAATTGAAGCAAATCTGTTTATATATATATATATATATATATATATATATATATACACACACACAAGAAAAAACTTTGGAATCTCAACTATATAGTTTTCAAAATCCCTCTGTCATGGTATTTTTAAAAAAACTATTACAATAATTAGAGAGAAATTGAATATAACTACATAACATCATGGGAATTTCTCACCGAATGTTATAAACCATAATAAATTGAATCCATTTAACCTACGCACCATAGTAATTTCCCACCAAATATTCTATTGAACTGATAAACGTAACTGACTCACCGTAGAGATTTAGCACAGGCAGAAAAATGACGTTCTATAACCAAAAGTCCACATGAAAATTATTTTGAGTGAAGATAAATGCTAGTCGCAGTTAACCTGTAATCAATATATTAGGATTTGTCACACACAGTTAAAACAGCTATAGCGCAAAAACAACCGAAGCAATGGGTAACAACGTTCATTCACCTCCGTGGCGAACTGGTTAGCATACCGCACTACGAAGACAGATATTTAAGTTCTAATCCCGGTTAATACATGGATATATGTGTTTGTCCTTACTTACTTACTCTGAATCAGCTCGTAATATCACGTAGCCTGACATTCCTTGGAAATTATTTCGGCTTTAAAGTTAAAAAATTGAAATCTGGAAAACATTGTATTAATCTTGAGACTCGTTAGGTTAGGTAGATATCCATGCAAGACGATACCTGAGGTAGAGGAGACCCGAGATAACGACTAAACCTCGTTCATTTGCTATGACACAAATTTTTATATGGCCATGGGCAGTTTACAACTGGAGGAGTCGAGTTTTCTTACGAAGTAGAGGAGAGTTGCCGACGTTTGACCGGTTCTTAGTTTTGACCATCAGATTCTTTCTTAGCAATATTTGGAAACGTACAACATAATAGATCACTATACAACGTCCAGGAGTTGATCTTGTCGGCCATCATTGTGTTTAGTCTGGAACATCGTGAGCTTGTGATATTATTTATTCACCTTGCTCTTCCATCCCATGCTATATTAAGTGGTAAAGTTGTAAAGTGTAATTGAACGAAATGAATTGTTATTACTATATGATATTAATATCTAGGTCTGTTAAAGTGCTAAAGTAATATTCAAGATATGTTTATACGCATAATTACATTTGCCGACCTCCATGGCGGAATAATTAGCACAGCCAGAGGCCCTGTTTTCGAATCCCGACCTGATCATGAGTGTTCTTTGTGAGTGTCCCTTCATCAATTTCATCATATCATCTTTCGTACTCATCTTCGTGATTAATCGAAAGTTGCAGAAAAGTGACGTAAAATAAATGAATCAATTAAGCAAGCATAATCGCAGTCGCCTTGTCTGGACATTCTGGAGTTGCATTCTTAGGATTTTCCTTTGTGAGCAACAATGTATCTTTGCTTATTATAATTCGTCTTGTATTACATGACTCGCAATTGCTAGGGCGGAGCCGATACCGATAGTAGTGTAAAAGTATATATTACTAGGACGAGAAAGTATGAGCCCCTCTCAGGCAGATTTGGCTACACTTAAAACTAGCTCAAGATGTCCATATGAGCTTATTGCTCAAGTGTGTTACTCTGTCTAACCCAAGACTTTTGTAAAAATGCCCTCGGGAATTTCCCGTGAAAGTATGACACCCCTCAGATTGATTTGCCTACACTTACAAAAGCTACATCTGTGAGATTGTTGTCCATAGGCTCGTTAAAAATATGCCCCTCTTGATATTGTTTTGGCCACACTTAAAACTAAGCCAAGATGCTCATAGGAGCTTATTGCCTCTAGTGTAATACTCTGTAAAGTGTAATATTATTAGCTACATCTACACCCACACCCACACATATTTACTTCTGGTCCACTTCCGGTCCACTTCCGGTTCATTTCCGGTCCACTTCCGGTCCACTTCCGGTCCACTTCCGGTTCACTTCCGGTCCACTTCCGGTTTAAGTGCAGAGAATTAATATGTTAACCTGAATATTTTAATTGGACACCAGGCCCAACTTGCATATCTAGTACTAAGACAATGTAATATGCAGAGGCTTTCTAGAATTGCTCTGTGACTCTCTCATTTCTTACATCATAAACATATGATTTTTCACCTATAAGAATAACACTACATATGGTGTCATCAGGGAGTGTATCATGGAATTCACAGATAATTTTAATGTTTGTCCTGTCATTAACCACAACTTGTTTCCTTTTTGAGGTGTTGATTACAAACATGGGTCTCTGTGCTTTGAATTCATCTGGTGAGTAATGCATGTCAGTATTCCCGGTTGTAACCCTTTTGTATGCTGTAAATGCCTCGTATAATTTAAGAAAATCATCCTTAGACATGTTTAAATTATAAGTTTCTCTGGGGAACACCTCATTTCTGCCATTTTTAAGATATATGTTTTTGATGTTGCAGTTATCAAATTTACTGGAATATTTTTTCCTGTTTATTGTGTCTTCCAGTCTGAAACAGTACCACCACAAAATCTGGCATGTCATATTGTATACTGGAGAATGAGTTTGTAGCATCAAATTCATAATAGCTACCAGTGGCAGGCTTTTGCACACATTGATATGTATAAAATTGTAAAGGCACCTGTGGATTTTTTAGTATATCTGCTTTGTATTTAAGAGCATAACTGGCTTCATATTCAACAACCGGGATTCTTAGCTCCATAGTCTGAATAAGGCATTTACCTTCATCAGGTAGGGTATTAGGCAGAGCTGCCCCAGTAGAATTTAATGTACTGTACCTCATCAAAGCATTATTATCATTGGCAGCTCTTCTAAATGTAATTCTTAAACCACCCTTCCACATAATATCTTTGTAATCTGAGAATAATCCAGGCAAAAGGCGCATAGGAAACAATACTGTGTGGCTCTTAGATATTATTTTATCACCAGCCTCAAATCCACCTATTTTGTAGTAAGAAGCCTCGGTTTTGGATAATTTTAGTGTGGCCAAAGCTGTAGAGGTAATACCAGGGTAGTCTACTACAAGATCTTGTGTGCAAACATGCTGAAACTGAGGGCTCTGTTCAAGAAATAGTATTTTTTTTTGGGATGGTCATCATGATTTGCAGACATAGCAATCCAGGACACATTGAGATTATCAAACCCACATACAATATAACACCAACTGTACAAATTTTAGCTGTTTATCAAGATGACCTGAAGGCCTATTACAATGTAACCACAGTTTGTGAAATGAATGCTGTGCATGGACCTGGGACTATTATATTTAAAATTAGAAATGTGTTGTTTAATAGGTACCCAGATTGCTTTAGATTGCAACAAGCTCCCGGGAGCATTGTAAGGGATTATGATGTTGGGCTCTACATGCACAACTATCAGAATTTCTTGTTCAAGTATGATATTGATCTTGATGGAGCAACCCCAAGAAAAAGATATATTGTGGAAAATGTATCCACTATGTTGAGTGGGCCATGTAAACCTGGTAGAATATTTTACAGATTGAGCAATATGAATATCACAGAATTGGAAAATTTAATGACTATTCAATTGTTGGAGATGGATCTTCCTAATAAAAAATTATCAATATTGCCATTTACAGATTTATGCATTAATTTTGTTAATTATTTAAAGTGCAGAAAAATGCAGAATTATGTGCTGTATTATCTAAAGCTGGCAGGTGAAATACACAAGAATTGCCTAAGATGCAGCAGTGCCATATGGTACAAAATTTTGCAAGATGTAACCCTATACTCTGGAGATTACCAGCACAAGTTTTATCTTAAGCAGGTTAGGAATAATAATTTTCAGCTGAACAACATGCAAGACATGCCCCTGTATACCCTGTTTAATCCCAGCATGAAATTTGTTATGAGGGATTATGCACACATGGAAGGTCAAGGCTGTTTGTTTTTTGCAACATGGGATTCCATGATACATGTATGGGCAGAGCATGTATTGTTCCTGAACAACATGTATTTCAATCTTATTCCAGAATTTGTTTTCAACAACAAGAATTATGCATTGCAATTCATAGCCACAGATGATGATCCTATAGGAAAATTTTGGGGATTTCTGCTGAGATTACATGCTTTCTCAAGCAATTGAGATTCACAGAGCAACAGTTTACAGATTTTGTAAACATGTGGTACAATATATTGTTCAATGCAGACACATTGCTTATGCACAAGCCACTCACTTTCAAAATAAATCCTATAAATTTAAAGAAAGAATTCAATTATAATATGTTGGAGGATGCAATCAAAAACTTGGCAGTGCTGATGGATATAAATTGCCCTGCACCAGTATTGTTTTCATCCAACACTACCCATTTGGTGGTATTCTGGCTGGATGGAGCAGAGAGGGTTGAACACCGCAAGTTGAGTGGCACATCTCTTCCACCACAGCTTGCTCTGGAAAAGCAGAGATCTGTAGCATTGATAAGGCTGTTTGATTCACAATTTGATACACATCCCAATTATTTTAACGAAGATTTAAATTTTGAAAGGATGACAAATAAATGTAGGTATGCAAGTTTAACCCCTACAGCATGTGGGGCCAATTCCAATTATATATATATCTGCAGGTGTTCCCTGTACCCTGGAGAGGTTGTGTATTCATGTGGCCATGTTGTGTGCAGGTATTCCTACCTAACTGAATACACAACATCAGATTGTTGCAGATTGTGCCACAACACTGTAACAAATTATTACAAAATCAATAATTTATCATGTGCCCTGTGTTCAGGACAGGGTTATTTTGTTTACATACTGACAAATCAAATCCTATGCTATAATCATGATGTCTATGAAAACTTGACAATTGAAATAAAAATAGAAGAAGGGCCCTTGAGAGAGGAATAAAAAAAATGAGGGTTAGAAATTTTATCTGTTATGGGATCTTCAACACTCTTGATGAACTCTATGAAAATCTTGACAATGAAAGCATGATTGTTGTAATGTTGATGCATCATGACACTGGGAATGTAACTCTAGATTACAGAAACATGGGTTATGTTCAATCTGTCTTATACAAACATATAGTTTTTGTGCACAAGAAAAATAATCAGTTCCACATGTTGTTGGAATCAAGTGAGAGATCAGAAAAAATAAGAGAGACATACCTGCATCCGAGAGGGATTGCAATTCAACATGATGGGAGAACCTATTACAGGAAGATGTTTCTGCATTCAAACAGCTTTCCTATGACATTTAATAATTTTGGATTACATATTGAAGATTATCAGAATGCAATATTTGATACACACCTGCAATGTTTTGGGATCCCTAGCCCAAGAAGATTTATAGTGTATCCTGATTGCAACATGCTGATAAATCACCTAGAAGGACCATGCTTCAGGAAGGGATCCTACTACCGTGCAGCGGGCAATCCTGGGCTGCTTGAGATGCTGTTCAACAATCAAGTGAGATTAAGAATGTTTGATTCCTACAACAAAATTGTACAAATACTCTACACAGACAGGTGGGAATATTACATGGGGCAGCTGTTTATGAACAGAAGGAAAAACAAATGGATTATGTACACCTTGAAACTTGTTGGTGAGATACACAGAAACTGCCAATCTTGCCTGCCATCTGCATGGTACAAACTCTTGCAAAATATAAGATTAATTCCAGAACAATTTAAGAATCCACCATGCAAATTGGAGCTGGTCAAAAATCAATTTGTAGAATTTGAACCCGATCTGCCTGTTGATCTGATTAGGCTGTACAACCCAGCTCTGGTGGAAATTATTCAGGAATGCAAAAAATTTGAAAACAACAGAATGTTGTACAGGTTCTGGGGAAGAATCATAAGAAACTGGGCAAGAATGGTGCTGTTTTTACATAATATGCTGTTTGATGAGGTTCCTAACTATATAATTGAAGGTAGAGCTACACCAGTGAATAATATGTTTACAGATTTTTTGGATTTTGTAGATACAAGGCCCATGCTTCCTGCAGAAGTTGTATGTTTCATAAGATCTTCAAAATGCCAGCAGCATGTGCACAATCCTGTCATATCACTGTCTGAATTGTATTGCAGAGAGTGCTGTCCGGGTGATCACACTGCACTGTTGATAACATGTTGATAACATTTAACAATGTTAACTGGTATGAGGATTGTTTCAACAAACAAGCAGCTCTATGCAACAATGCAGATGCTAATCTTGACAAGTTGATCAACAATGTTAAGCTTTTTATATTTGTGGCTGATTATGATCTACCTGGTGATTTGAAGATGTTTGCACCAAACAGATACAGGGCATCCATAGATAGAAATATGTGCAGGATGTTCTACAAGAAAAATCACAGATAAAAAATTGTTACCTAATAGTGTCCCAACAGATTTTTTCTTGTTTCCAGGATACTTTGCATTGCAAATAGGAAACAGGATATACAAAACAAGATATGATGACAAGTTTGCTGCAGGCTGCAGGCCAACTGCACATCAATATCACAGGGCTCATCAACATTGCACAGCTTCTCATACAATTCAACTCTTAGGCACATGGTTTTTTTCATATATTTATATGGATCCATGTATAGGATATAATACCACATATTTATAAATTCTGTAAGTGTTTCCCTGGTAAATTTTGAAGATCTTATGAAACATACAACTTCTGCAGGAAGCATGGGCCTTGTATCTACAAAATCCAAAAAATCTGTAAACATATTATTCACTGGTGTAGCTCTACCTTCAATTATATAGTTAGGAACCTCATCAAACAGCATATTATGTAAAAACAGCACCATTCTTGCCCAGTTTCTTATGATTCTTCCCCAGAACCTGTACAACATTCTGTTGTTTTCAAATTTTTTGCATTCCTGAATAATTTCCACCAGAGCTGGGTTGTACAGCCTAATCAGATCAACAGGCAGATCGGGTTCAAATTCTACAAATTGATTTTTGACCAGCTCCAATTTGCATGGTGGATTCTTAAATTGTTCTGGAATTAATCTTATATTTTGCAAGAGTTTGTACCATGCAGATGGCAGGCAAGATTGGCAGTTTCTGTGTATCTCACCAACAAGTTTCAAGGTGTACATAATCCATTTGTTTTTCCTTCTGTTCATAAACAGCTGCCCCATGTAATATTCCCACCTGTCTGTGTAGAGTATTTGTACAATTTTGTTGTAGGAATCAAACATTCTTAATCTCACTTGATTGTTGAACAGCATCTCAAGCAGCCCAGGATTGCCCGCTGCACGGTAGTAGGATCCCTTCCGGAAGCATGGTCCTTCTAGGTGATTTATCAGCATGTTGCAATCAGGATACACTATAAATCTTCTTGGGCTAGGGATCCCAAAACATTGCAGGTGTGTATCAAATATTGCATTCTGATAATCTTCAATATGTAATCCAAAATTATTAAATGTCATAGGAAAGCTGTTTGAATGCAGAAACATCTTCCTGTAATAGGTTCTCCCATCATGTTGAATTGCAATCCCTCTCGGATGCAGGTATGTTTCTCTTATTTTTTCTGATCTCTCACTTGATTCCAACAACATGTGGAACTGATTATTTTTCTTGTGCACAAAAACTATATGTTTGTATAAGACAGATTGAACATAACCCATGTTTCTGTAATCTAGAGTTACATTCCCAGTGTCATGATGCATCAACATTACAACAATCATGCTTTCATTGTCAAGATTTTCATAGAGTTCATCAAGAGTGTTGAAGATCCCATAACAGATAAAATTTCTAACCCTCATTTTTTTTATTCCTCTCTCAAGGGCCCTTCTTCTATTTTTATTTCAATTGTCAAGTTTTCATAGACATCATGATTATAGCATAGGATTTGATTTGTCAGTATGTAAACAAAATAACCCTGTCCTGAACACAGGGCACATGATAAATTATTGATTTTGTAATAATTTGTTACAGTGTTGTGGCACAATCTGCAACAATCTGATGTTGTGTATTCAGTTAGGTAGGAATACCTGCACACAACATGGCCACATGAATACACAACCTCTCCAGGGTACAGGGAACACCTGCAGATATATATATAATTGGAATTGGCCCCACATGCTGTAGGGGTTAAACTTGCATACCTACATTTATTTGTCATCCTTTCAAAATTTAAATCTTCGTTAAAATAATTGGGATGTGTATCAAATTGTGAATCAAACAGCCTTATCAATGCTACAGATCTCTGCTTTTCCAGAGCAAGCTGTGGTGGAAGAGATGTGCCACTCAACTTGCGGTGTTCAACCCTCTCTGCTCCATCCAGCCAGAATACCACCAAATGGGTAGTGTTGGATGAAAACAATACTGGTGCAGGGCAATTTATATCCATCAGCACTGCCAAGTTTTTGATTGCATCCTCCAACATATTATAATTGAATTCTTTCTTTAAATTTATAGGATTTATTTTGAAAGTGAGTGGCTTGTGCATAAGCAATGTGTCTGCATTGAACAATATATTGTACCACATGTTTACAAAATCTGTAAACTGTTGCTCTGTGAATCTCAATTGCTTGAGAAAGCATGTAATCTCAGCAGAAATCCCCAAAATTTTCCTATAGGATCATCATCTGTGGCTATGAATTGCAATGCATAATTCTTGTTGTTGAAAACAAATTCTGGAATAAGATTGAAATACATGTTGTTCAGGAACAATACATGCTCTGCCCATACATGTATCATGGAATCCCATGTTGCAAAAAACAAACAGCCTTGACCTTCCATGTGTGCATAATCCCTCATAACAAATTTCATGCTGGGATTAAACAGGGTATACAGGGGCATGTCTTGCATGTTGTTCAGCTGAAAATTATTATTCCTAACCTGCTTAAGATAAAACTTGTGCTGGTAATCTCCAGAGTATAGGGTTACATCTTGCAAAATTTTGTACCATATGGCACTGCTGCATCTTAGGCAATTCTTGTGTATTTCACCTGCCAGCTTTAGATAATACAGCACATAATTCTGCATTTTTCTGCACTTTAAATAATTAACAAAATTAATGCATAAATCTGTAAATGGCAATATTGATAATTTTTTATTAGGAAGATCCATCTCCAACAATTGAATAGTCATTAAATTTTCCAATTCTGTGATATTCATATTGCTCAATCTGTAAAATATTCTACCAGGTTTACATGGCCCACTCAACATAGTGGATACATTTTCCACAATATATCTTTTTCTTGGGGTTGCTCCATCAAGATCAATATCATACTTGAACAAGAAATTCTGATAGTTGTGCATGTAGAGCCCAACATCATAATCCCTTACAATGCTCCCGGGAGCTTGTTGCAATCTAAAGCAATCTGGGTACCTATTAAACAACACATTTCTAATTTTAAATATAATAGTCCCAGGTCCATGCACAGCATTCATTTCACAAACTGTGGTTACATTGTAATAGGCCTTCAGGTCATCTTGATAAACAGCTAAAATTTGTACAGTTGGTGTTATATTGTATGTGGGTTTGATAATCTCAATGTGTCCTGGATTGCTATGTCTGCAAATCATGATGACCATCCCAAAAAAAAAATACTATTTCTTGAACAGAGCCCTCAGTTTCAGCATGTTTGCACACAAGATCTTGTAGTAGACTACCCTGGTATTACCTCTACAGCTTTGGCCACACTAAAATTATCCAAAACCGAGGCTTCTTACTACAAAATAGGTGGATTTGAGGCTGGTGATAAAATAATATCTAAGAGCCACACAGTATTGTTTCCTATGCGCCTTTTGCCTGGATTATTCTCAGATTACAAAGATATTATGTGGAAGGGTGGTTTAAGAATTACATTTAGAAGAGCTGCCAATGATAATAATGCTTTGATGAGGTACAGTACATTAAATTCTACTGGGGCAGCTCTGCCTAATACCCTACCTGATGAAGGTAAATGCCTTATTCAGACTATGGAGCTAAGAATCCCGGTTGTTGAATATGAAGCCAGTTATGCTCTTAAATACAAAGCAGATATACTAAAAAATCCACAGGTGCCTTTACAATTTTATACATATCAATGTGTGCAAAAGCCTGCCACTGGTAGCTATTATGAATTTGATGCTACAAACTCATTCCCCAGTATACAATATGACATGCCAGATTTTGTGGTGGTACTGTTTCAGACTGGAAGACACAATAAACAGGAAAAAATATTCCAGTAAATTTGATAACTGCAACATCAAAAACATATATCTTAAAAATGGCAGAAATGAGGTGTTCCCCAGAGAAACTTATAATTTAAACATGTCCAAGGATGATTTTCTTAAATTATACGAGGCATTTACAGCATACAAAAGGGTTACAACCGGGAATACTGACATGCATTACTCACCAGATGAATTCAAAGCACAGAGACCCATGTTTGTAATCAACACCTCAAAAAGGAAACAAGTTGTGGTTAATGACAGGACAAACATTAAAATTATCTGTGAATTCCATGATACACTCCCTGATGACACCACATGGAGTGTTATTCTTATAGGTGAAAAATCATATGTTTATGATGTAAGAAATGAGAGAGTCACAGAGCAATTCTAGAAAGCCTCTGCATATTACATTGTCTTAGTACTAGATATGCAAGTTGGGCCTGGTGTCCAATTAAAATATTCAGGTTAACATATTAATTCTCTGAACTTAAACCGAAAGTGAACCGGAAGTGAACCGGAAGTGAACCGGAAGTGAACCGGCAGTGGACCGGAAGTGGACCGGAAGTAAATATGTGTGGGAGTGTGTGGGTGTGGGTGTAGATGTAGGTAATAAGATTACGCTTTACAGAGTATTACACTAGAGGCAATAAGCTATTATGAGCATCTTGGCTTAGTTTTAAGTGTGGCCAAAACAATATCAAGAGGGGCATATTTTTAACAAGCTTATGGACAACAATCTCACAGATGTAGCTTTTGTAAGTGTAGGCAAATCAATCTGAGGGGTGTCATACTTTCACGGGAAATTCCCGAGGGCATTTTTACAAAAGTCTTGGGTTAGACAGAGTAACACACTTGAGCAATAAGCTCATATGGACATCTTGAGCTAGTTTTAAGTGTAGCCAAATCTGCCTGAGAGGGGCTCATACTTTCTCGTCCCAGTAATATATACTTTTACACTACTCCAGCGGTATCGGCATCGGTGAGTATCGGTTGATTTTCTCTTGCAGATACCATCCGATATCAAAGATTTTCAGTGGCTAGAAGAGCGGGTAAAGGCAACAGCTCGTTTCATCATTTGTCCTTCTTAAAAGTTCGTTCACCCTTCCTTGTGACAGATTGAGAGACCAGCACAGGAAGTTGATTAGTCAACTTTTGCATAAAGTGGACTTTAAAAATAAAAACTTCATGAACATAAAAGATATGTATGCAGGGTACAGAGGGAATATGGTAAAAATTCTTAACTATCAATACGCCTCGAACTGTCAGAGTCTGTTACATGCCATCATGTGCGCGCGTGTGTGTGGGGGGGGGGGGGTGGGTGCGTGTGAGTGTGTGTGTGTGTGTGTCTGTGATGTGTGTGTGTGCGGGAAGCAATTACATGTAAAACATGTGTTATCTTATTTCGATTTCATAACATTTATGGAGACTGATATATAGTATTATTATAAAAAATCTGCATCGTTACTGGTCATACAATTCGTTGTTCGCAAAGGACATGCTGGTAATTATTCGTTGGGTGTACAATGGAATGCATACGTATTAGCAAGTAATTTGTCCAGTACTATATTTATTCTCTTTGCTTACCAACTGATGACAACCTCTACATAAGCATACGTAAAAATCCAGTACTTAAAGATATAAGAGATAAAACAATGACGATAGTCATGGACAATTTGACGAGCAATACTCGTGCATCCCGCTTTACAGTATGCTTCAAATTTCATTTTTTTAAATTCCTGTTGGGGAAAAAAATATTTAATGAAAAAATAGTCTAAAGTTAAAACTGAACAATGGAACATAATCTTGTAACAAATATAAAACGCTCAAGACAAACTGCTCTTTCTTTCAGATACGTAGCAGATACTAGAGGATCCATCCACACTGCTAACCTTCCTGGTCATCTTTTAGGAAGCACTCACCTCAACACTGCTCCCGCTCCAGGAACCCTTTAAAGGGATGCAATAATGATTCGTATATGTTCATAAATTATTTCCCAATTAGCCATGTGAATCTTGTAAAATATTTTGCAATAAAAACACAAAAGTAATTTTGTTTAACTTTTCCCTTATTTTTTCACACCGAAGTAATAAAATGTGTAATTCTAGATTATTTTTCTTATCTCGGTTTGAATGCATGGATGCATTTATTGTGTTGGGTGTGGGTGGAGTTTTGTGAGGGGAAGCACTGCATTATATTTCGAAATACAATTTCGGAATGTTCAAATAATTAAATACGTAATACTCAATAAATACACAAATCATTTCGATATTATACGAGTGTTACAATACTTTGTCATTAATATGTATATTTCTATGGTTCAGTACAACTTCAAGAACTTTTTTGATACTCATATAGTGATTTTTAGTAGATATCACTAGCCAGAAATGGTTCTGCTGCAAAGATGTTCCTGCCTAGCTAGGTAAGTGATTCTAATGAGAAAATGATGCCTCGAGTCAGAAATCAAGATCAGATTTTTGTGTTTCCCGTCCAGTTGTGGAGCAATTTTGATATTCTAATATGCTTAATTCATTATGTAGGCCTATGTAAGACTGCCGCGTCTCCTCAAGCATTTCACTGAACAAGTAAACTTGTCGAGAACATAAGAAATGAAATAGATCCAACACAAAACATTTGTTTGTTTGTGCTTTTGTTTTGTATCCACTTTATGCACAAGTAGCTAATCGTAACTGTATCTACAATTGAAATGGAATCAGAACCATTATGTGCCTTCACCGGATATCATAACTTGGATCCCATGATTACAAGGCGACGACGTTAACACTATGCCATCGGGGAAGGTTTAACACAAAATGTCACACGATTGCGTGAGGGAGTTTGTTCAAAGTACCCACTAGTTTAAGTAGATATATATTTTTTTTTTGTAATCGATTTTCTTAAACGTTTGGCTAATCGCGACGATTAGAATCTAACTGATGATTAGAGGAAATTGACGTAAGGATATTCACAAAGAACGCTCATACACAGACCTGAAACGAGGGTTAGGCTAGGGGGGATGAAGCCTAGGGCGTTATTCAAAGGATACAAAGCCAGTATATGCGACGGAGATATTTACACTTGACATAGGTAAGGCGAGAGAAAACATACAAGGTATTACTCGACACTTGTTTTCATTGAAGATTTCAAGTGATGAAGTAAAACCTACATATTTCCCTTTGAGGGTCACCACATGAATATTTTTATTCTTAAACTTTCTTTCCTTGCTTTACTTGAAGGCTTTCATTGTGGTAATTCACTGCTGGGATTTTCTGTTTTCAAGGGAAATAGTAATTATACATTTTTAAATATGATCTTCTGATATTAAAACATAACCGAAATATCCTTCTAATATGCTATTCTTTTTATAAGAAATGCAAATTACGAGTCCCTTAAAGTTACCCATAATCTTTAAATGGCATGGCACAATAAGAAAATATCGAAAGACACACATAAGAATGTCGCTGCTTGGTAGTGCGGGGAGGGGGGGAATACATAATCTTGCTTAGGGCTCCACAGGGCTCGTGACGAGATCAAAAGTCGACAACTTATTAGTCTCGACAACCGAGTAAACGATGGTTTTTTTTTTTACATTTGTGGATTTCAAGTGAATTCAGAGTAACGTGAATGACCTACTACTCAGAGAAATTGAATGAACTTGATGGTCAAACTGCTCATTGTAGCATATGCCTCAAACTTCATTCCCTTTCGATGCATGTTGATTACTTCCATCGAATCCATGTTGATTGCTTTCATCAAACCTGGGGCCTCTGGTTTCACAGGTGATACTCGGACAACTCCACCACGGAGGTCGGCGCTCGCATGTGTGCGTGCTTAACTGAATGCGTATTTGTTTATGTGTATTTCTTGCCTACCTGAATTCAATTATTTTCTTCAAATTTAGAATACTCAATCTGAAATTTTGATAAGAGAATATTAAAAATGTAGAGACGAACGGTGTGGGTTATGTATGGTTGAATGGAGGCAAAACGGGGAATGTCTTTACCATTGAAAATGAGATAATAAATGGAATAAAGGTATTTTCATTTTCCTTTGGCTACGACTTACTACTAGCCACAATTAAAGAAATGTACACAAATTCTGAAAAATAAGACTGAACTGAATATCAGGTATAAAATTCAATAATTTTTCCAATTTACTCCGTTATGATTAAAGATATAATAATGTATGCTTTGCGTTCAATAATAAGATGGCTTTATGGAGAAGGTAATGATTTTTAATTGTCATTTAGGCATGATATTGTATGTTTAATTTGAATTAAGCGTTGAAATGGTTTGTGTATATAATCTTTCTAAGTATCATGCAAGAATGAAATCTTATGCAGAAACGGATATACCAAATGATGTAATCGTAGTATCATTCTACATCACCTTAGAAACGTGTGAAATATGAGTGGCATTCTTTTATATAAACAACCTGAGAATCTAATTGCAAATCACAACTCTTCAAAGTGAAGGAAATGTTATTATTAAACATATTTCTAGACTACGTACAAATCGCTTCCATCCTCTCAAGGTTAATACTTTTCTACGTCCGTTGAAATTCTTATATATACTCGATTCATTATCAGGTTGTCATAATTCACTGTGTTCCAAGAGCGTACAAAAATCTCAGTATGAAGGTAAGTGTGCGGGTGTATGGTAAAACAAATTGAGAAACGGCACAAAATCTTCACCACCTAATGTGACATACACGTTGGTTGGATTGAAATACTAATCATCGAAAACTTTACACGTCTTGAACATCGTTAGTTGAACATCTTTAAAGCATGAAATAGATTTAACCTGAGTTGGTTATGTGTGTGTGCGAGCGCGGGCGTTATCATTTTAATATTAAAAAATATTTTCCATGAAATAACTTCTACATTTCAGACCTCCCTATGCATATTATATCAAACTGATTATAGCAAGAAATTCGAAATTTCATGCTGCGTTTATCAAAAATATCCTCACCACGATATAATCAGTTCATATAATATATATCAGTTTTCAAAACTTCAAATAAGGGTCTATATTCTTTCAAGTGTACACGAAAATTTCCTTGTTACAACACTGAACAAGAGCGATCCTTTAAAAAATATAAAGCCTGTTATATTATATACTCAAAGTGCCTGGATCACTACACTCATCGAAAAATGCACTGCAAGCTGTCATACAACGCTGTAGCAGCATTTATACATCTGTGCTAATGATTATTTCGCTGAACTGACAGAAGTGCCATTTAAGAAAGCAATTCATATTAAATGTATACTTTTCTCGTTTCATTAGGTTATCACTTTGGAATGATGGAAATGTTATATTCCTCTTATGTCTTTTATTCCAGGTCATTGTTGCTCTCCTCGCCCTTGTGGCTGCCGCATCCGCAGGCGCTGTGTTGTCTTCTGTGCCAGCTCTTGCTTCCCTTGGCTGGACTACACCCCTCGCAGGATCCATCTCAAACACCCTCACAGGTCCCTGGGGATCTCCCCTGGTGACTCCACTCGGGGCTTCCTGGTCGTCTGCGCTCGCCGCTCCCTTGGCAAGTTCCGTCGTAGCCCCAGGAGCGGGTGCTCCGTAAGTATAAGTACACGTAAATTCTCCTAAGTCTTCAGTCTTCTGAGCAAGTAATTACTCTCTAGCGCTGGGCTTCTTTCCTCGCGGGGTCAATCTTAACTCCCTCATAGGTCCTTCTGAAACCCTCCTGTCGGCTCCTATCTCGATTTCATAGTTATCTCATTCTCTAACATCCTTTGTCGTATTTGAAGTATAGAATGCTCGGTATGTACCTTCATTTTTTAAAAAATATATCAATTTATGAAAACTCTGATTTGCAACATTTTACCTGATCTGATTAACTTTTGCCAACAATCAATGCTCGGTAAATTTTTATCATGAGAATCAACGGTTTAATTTGTCTGGGACATGATTTTCAAATTTTATAAAATTTTAGTAAATTATTGCAGGTTTTCTCACTGCATTTCGCTATATATCCTTTCATCTAGAAATACTATAATTCGTTGCTTTGTAAACAATTCTTAACTGCTGGTATAGATAGTGAAATTGATAATTTGCAAATAGTGAAACTGTTTGCGTGAATAAACGGAAAAATGAAGTAAAAAACAAAGCAGAAGAGGAATTATTTCAAATGATTCCAATAACTTAAAGTTCTTGTCACTGAAAACATTACTCTATTGTAAATTTTGGAAAAATTATCAGTACTCCAAAAAATCCAGTACATGATTATCTTTCACAAACATTGCTACGTATATATTACCATCGTCCCTATTTATTGCGTTTATAGTACAGGTTCTTGTACTATGAGAATGAAAAGTTATTTATTTTAAAATTCTCACTTTTCAAGATTATGAAAAGACTGTGATTCAAACAAAGTCATCCATATTACAAAAAAATATTAAAAAATTGTTTTTAAATTTATTTAAAATAGTGAATGCAATTCATTAAGAAATTAATCCAACTTTAAATTAATGTCAGTAAAGAATCAAATTTTTCATGAGAGAGAAACTTTACGAAAGTCATTAATGCAACCTGAATATTTTTGCTCTATTATCAAGGGCGTTACTTACTAATTTATATATTATGTCATTTTCTTCATCGCTTGAAGATATAATCATACATTTCAGTTATGTAGCTGTGACCAGAGGATCTGTCCACACTGCTCCCCTTCCTGGCCATCTCGTGAGAAGTACTCAAGTCAACACTGCGCCTGCTCCAGGAACCATTTAAACCAACCAGAATTTAATTCCCCCTAGACAATTTTCTTTCTGCCTAGAATAAGATTTGTAATTCGACAACACCTTCTACCAAAATGTTACCGAAATAAACTACTTGTTTCTGCATTTTGACTTAATTTATTTATTTATGGTTAGTACTTGATTCTTAGTCTTAGTTCATGATGCTTCGAAGTATGATTTTTGTTGAAAATTGAAGCAAATCATTTTATATATATACATACATACACAAACACACACACAAGAAAAAACTTTGGAATATCAACTATATAGTTTTCAAAATCCCTCTGTCATGGTATTTTTAAAAAACTATTACAATAATTAGAGAGAAATTAAATATAACTACATAACATCACGGGAATTTCTCACCGAATGTTATAAATCATAATAAATTGAATCCATTTAACCTACGCACCATAGTAATTTCCCACCAAATATTCTATTGAACTGATAAACGTAACTGACTCGCCGTAGAGATTTAGCACAGGCAGAAAAATGACGTTCTATAACCAAAAGTCCACATGAAGATTATTTTGAGTGAAGATAAATGCTAGTCGCAGTTAACCTATAATCAATATATAAGTATTTGTCACACACAGGTAAAACAGCGATAAGGAAAAAACAACCGAAGCAATGGGTAACTAAATTCATTCACCTCCGTGGCGGAGTGGTTAGCATACCGCACTACAAAGCCAGATATTTGGGTTTTAATCCCGTTTAATACATGGATATATATGTGTTTGTTCTTACTTACTTACTCTGAATCAGCTCGTAATATCACGTAGCCTGACATTTCTTGGAAATTATTTCGGCTTTAAAGTTAAAGAATTTTTATATGACCATTGGCAGTTTACGTATAATTGCATTTCGCTACCTCCATGGCGGAATAGTTAGCACAGTCAGAGGATCCGTTTTCGAATCCCGACCTGATCATGAGTGTTCTTTGTGAGTGTCCCTTCATCAATTTCATCATATCATCTTTCGTCCTCA
Source organism: Lepisma saccharinum (assembly GCF_977018435.1). NCBI lineage: Eukaryota > Metazoa > Arthropoda > Insecta > Zygentoma > Lepismatidae > Lepisma > Lepisma saccharinum. The sequence continues at coordinate 123,844,372 of NC_139229.1, forward strand.
TCTTCGTGATTAATCGAAAGTTGCAGAAAAGCGACGTAAAATAAATCAATCTATTAAGCAAGCATAATCACAGTCGCCTTGTTTGGACATTCTGGAGTTGCATTCTTAGGATTTTCCTTTGTGAGCAACAATGTCTCTTTGCTTATTATAATTCGTCTTGTATTACATGACTCGCAATTGCTGGGCTGAGCCGATACCGATACCAGCGGTATCGGCATCGGTGAGTATCGGTTGATTTTCTTTTGCCGATACCATCCGATATCAAAGATTTTCAGTGGCTAGAAGAGCGGGTAAAGGCAACAGCTCGTTTCATCATTTGTCCTTCTTAAAAGTTCGTTCACCCTTCCTTGTGACAGATTGAGAGACCAGCACAGGAAGTTGATTAGTCAACTTTTGCATAAAGTGGACTTTAAAAATAAAAACTTCATGAACATAAAAGATATGTATGCAGGGTACAGAGGGAATATGGTAAAAATTCTTAACTATCAATACGCCTCGAACTGTCAGAGTCTGTTACATGCCATCATGTGCGCGCGTGTGTGTGTGGGGGAAGTGGGTGCGTGTGAGTGTGTGTGTGTCTGTGATGTGTGTGTGTGCGGGAAGCAATTACATGTAAAACATGTGTTATCTTATTTCGATTTCATAACATTTATGGAGACTGATATATAGTATTATTATAAAAAATCTGCATCATTACTGGTCATACAATTCGTTGTTCGCAAAGGACATGCTGGTAATTATTCGTTGGGTGTACAATGGAATGCATACGTATTAGCAAGTAATTTGTCCAGTACTATATTTATTCTCTTAGCTTACCAACTGATGACAACCTCTACATAAGCATACGTGAAAATCCAGTACTTAAAGATATAAGAGATAAAACAATGACGATAGTCATGGACAATTTGACGAGCAATACTCGTGCATCCCGCTTTACAGTATGCTTCAAATTTCATTTTTTTAAATTCCTGTTGGGGAAAAAAATATTTAATGAAAAAATAGTCTAAAGTTAAAACTGAACAATGGAACATAATCTTGTAACAAATATAAAACGCTCAAGACAAACTGCTCTTTCTTTCAGATACGTAGCAGATACTAGAGGATCCATCCACACTGCTAACCTTCCTGGTCATCTTTTAGGAAGCACTCACCTTAACACTGCTCCCGCTCCAGGAACCCTTTAAAGGGATGCAATAATGATTCGTATATGTTCATAAATTATTTCCCAATTAGCCATGTGAATCTTGTAAAATATTTTGCAATAAAAACACAAAAGTAATTTTGTTTAACTTTTCCCTTATTTTTTCACACCGAAGTAATAAAATCTGTAATTCTAGATTATTTTTCTTATCTCGGTTTGAATGCATGGATGCATTTATTGTGTTGGGTGTGGGTGGAGTTTTGTGAGGGGAAGCACTGCATTATATTTCGAAATACAATTTCGGAATGTTCAAATAATTAAATACGTATTACTCAATAAATACACAACTCATTTCGATATTATACGAGTGTTACAATACTTTGTCATTAATATGTATATTTCTATGGTTCAGTACAACTTCAAGAACTTTTTTGATACTCATATAGTGATTTTTAGTAGATATCACTAGCCAGAAATGGTTCTGCTGCAAAGATGTTCCTGCCTAGCTAGGTAAGTGATTCTAATGAGAAAATGATGCCTTGAATCAGAAATCAAGATCAGATTTTTGTGTTTCCCGTCCAGTTGTGGAGCAATTTTGATATTCTAATATGCTTAATTTATTATGTAGGCCTATGTAAGACTGCCGCGTCTCCTCAAGCATTTCACTGAACAAGTAAACTTGTCGAGAACATAAGAAATGAAATAGATCCAACACAAAACATTTGTTTGTTTGTGCTTTTGTTTTGTATCCACTTTATGCACAAGTAGCTAATCGTAACTGTATCTACAATTGAAATGGAATCAGAACCATTATGTGCCTTCACCGGATATCATAACTTGGATCCCATGATTACAAGGCGACGACGTTAACACTATGCCATCGGGGAAGGTTTAACACAAAATGTCACACGATTGCGTGAGGGAGTTTGTTCAAAGTACCCACTAGTTTAAGTAGATATATATATTTTTTTTTTTGTAATCGATTTTCTTAAACGTTTGGCTAATCGCGACGATTAGAATCTAACTGATGATTAGAGGAAATTGACGTAAGGATATTCACAAAGAACGCTCATACACAGACCTGAAACGAGGGTTAGGCTAGGGGGGATGAAGCCTAGGGCGTTATTCAAAGGATACAAAGCCAGTATATGCGACGGAGATATTTCCACTTGACAAAGGTAAGGAGAGAGAAAACATACAAGGTATTACTCGACACTTGTTTTCATTGAAGATTTCAAGTGATGAAGTAAAACCTACATATTTCCCTTTGAGGGTCACCACATGAATATATTTATTCTTAAACTTTCTTTCCTTGCTTTACTTGAAGGCTTTCATTGTGGTAATTCACTGCTGGGATTTTCTGTTTTCAAGGGAAATAGTAATTATACATTTTTAAACATGATCTTCTGATATTAAAACATAACCGAAATATCCTTCTAATATGCTATTCTTTTTATAAGAAATGCAAATTACGAGTCCCTTAAAGTTACCCATAATCTTTAAATGGCATGGCACAATAAGAAAATATCGAAAGACACACATAAGAATGTCGCTGCTTGGTAGTGCGGGGAGGGGGGGAATACATAATCTTGCTTAGGGCTCCACAGGGCTCGTGACGAGATCAAAAGTCGACAACTTATTAGTCTCGACAACCGAGTAAACGATGGTTTTTTTTTTACATTTGTGGATTTCAAGTGAATTCAGAGTAACGTGAATGACCTACTACTCAGAGAAATTGAATGAACTTGATGGTCAAACTGCTCATTGTAGCATATGCCTCAAACTTCATTCCCTTTCGATGCATGTTGATTACTTCCATCGAATCCATGTTGATTGCTTTCATCAAACCTGGGGCCTCTGGTTTCACAGGTGATACTCGGACAACTCCACCACGGAGGTCGGCGCTCGCATGTGTGCGTGCTTAACTGAATGCGTATTTGTTTATGTGTATTTCTTGCCTACCTGAATTCAATTATTTTCTTCAAATTTAGAATACTCAATCTGAAATTTTGATAAGAGAATATTAAAAATGTAGAGACGAACGGTGTGGGTTATGTATGGTTGAATGGAGGCAAAACGGGGAATGTCTTTACCATTGAAAATGAGAAAATAAATGGAATAAAGGTATTTTCATTTTCCTTTGGCTACGACTTACTACTAGCCACAATTAAAGAAATGTACACAAATTCTGAAAAATAAGACTGAACTGAATATCAGGTATAAAATTCAATAATTTTTCCAATTTACTCCGTTATGATTAAAGATATAATAATGTATGCTTTGCGTTCAATAATAAGATGGCTTTATGGAGAAGGTAATGATTTTTAATTGTCATTTAGGCATGATATTGTATGTTTAATTTGAATTAAGCGTTGAAATGGTTTGTGTATATAATCTTTCTAAGTATCATGCAAGAATGAAATCTTATGCAGAAACGGATATTCCAAATGATGTAATCGTAGTATCATTCTACATCACCTTAGAAACGTGTGAAATATGAGTGGCATTCTTTTATATAAACAACCTGAGAATCTAATTGCAAATCACAACTCTTCAAAGTGAAGGAAATGTTATTATTAAACATATTTCTAGACTACGTACAAATCGCTTCCATCCTCTCAAGGTTAATACTTTTCTACGTCCTTTGAAATTCTTATATATACTCGATTCATTATCAGGTTGTCATAATTCACTATGTTCCAAGAACGTAGAAAAATCTCAGTATGAAGGTAAGTGTGCGGGTGTATGGTAAAACAAATTAACGAGCGGAATAAGATATTCACCACCTAATGTGACGTACACGTTGGTTCGCTCGAAATACTAATCACCGAAAACTTACACGTCGTGAACATCATTAATCGAACATCTTAAAACAAGAAATAGATTAAACTTGCCTTGGGTTTGTGTTTGTGCGATTAAGTGACTGTCAAGGTATCAATTGCACGTAGATAACTTTTATCATTTTAATATTAAAAAATATTTTCCATCGAATAACTGCAACATTTCAGACCTCGCTTTGCATATTATATCAAACAGATTATAGCAAGAAATTCGAAATTTCATGCTGCGTTTATCAAAAATATCAGCAACACGATATAATAAGTTCATATAATATATACCAGTTTTCAAAACTTCAAATAAGGGTATATATTCTTTTAAGTGTACACGAAAATGTCCATGTTACAACACTGAAAAACAGCGATGTTTTAAAAATATATAGTCTGTAAAATTATACATATAGAATTCAAAGAACCTGAATCACTGCACTCATCGACAAATGGACTGCAAGCTGTCACAGAATGCTGTAGCAGCATTTATACATCTGTGTCCATGATTATTTAACTGAATTGAAAGAAGTGCCATTTAAGAAAGCAATTCATCTTAAATGTATACTTTTCTCGTTTCATTAGGTTATCACTGTGGAATGATGGAAATGTTATATTCCTCTTATGTCTTATGTTACAGGTCCTTGTTGCTCTCCTCGCCCTTGTGGCTGCCGCATCCGCAGGCGCCGTGTTGTCTTCTGTGCCAGCTCTTGCTTCTATTGGCTGGACTTCACCCCTCGCAGGCTCCATCTCAAACACCCTCACAGGTCCCTGGGGAGCTCCCCTGGTGGCTCCTCTCGGGACTTCCTGGTCGTCTGCACTCGCCGCTCCCTTGGCAAGCTCCGTCGTAGCCCCAGGAGCGGGTGCTCCGTAAGTATAAGCTCTTAGTCTTATAATTTTAGTAAATTATTGCAGGTTTTTCACTGTATTTCGCTATCTATCCTTTTATATAGAAATACTATAATTTGTTCCTTGTAGACAATTCTTAACTGCTGATGCATAGTTAGTGAAGTTGTTAATTTGCAAATAGTGAAACTGTTTGCGTGAATAAACAGAGAAAATTAATTAAAAATCAAAGTAGAAGAAAAATTGTTTGAAATGATTCCAATAATTTAAAGTCCTTGTCACTGAAAACATTACTCAATTGTAAATTTTGGAAAATGGTCCAAAATAATGTCTTCTGTTTGTTTATTACTCGATACGAAAGTCAGAAAAGATCTATTTTAAATTTATATAGTGCAGATTATCACTACTCTGAAAATTCCAGTTCATTATTAACTTTCACAAACATTGCTACGAATATATTAAGATCGTTCCCATTTATTGTGTTTAAAGTACAGGATCTTGTACTGTGAGAGTAAAAAGTTACAAAATTATGAAAAGAGTGTGATTCAAATAAAATCATCCATATTACAAAAAGTACAGGGTTATTCAAAAGGAATATACGTATTTCAAACATATATATTTGAAAAAATAGAAATGGTACAACTCTTAAAGTTTTCACTTACTTACGAATATCTAAAGATGTTCAATATGTCCTCCACCAGCGGCACGAACATCATAGCGGTACTCAAATTCATTCCAAACTCGGTCATCGTTCATCGTCACTGACGCTACAGCAGTAGTGACCAGATTTTTCAGCTCTTCCAGATCATTTGGTAGAGTTGGTACATAAACAGTTTCCTTAATGTTTCCCCACAAGAAAAGTTACAGGGATACAAATCCGGTGACCGTGCAGGCCAGCTAAAAAGTGCCAATTCTTTAGCAAACTCGAGGACACAAAAGGCCTTCTTCTGCTGAGTCGCCAATTTCACTCTAATTCGAGTAGTGGGATCGTGAAGACAAAATAGCGCTGCACGAACGATCTAGCGGCAAACTAGACAATGTTATCTTCCACCAGGGAGCACCGTGCTGTTCAGTGATCAGTAGTTTTGACAGCATACTGGTTTGAAATACGTATATTCTTTTTTAATCACACTGTATATTAAATTGTTTTTAAGTTTCTTTAAAATAGTGAATGCAATTCATTTAAAAATTAATTCAACTTTTAATTAAAGAATCAAGTCAGTAAAGAATCAAATTTTGCATGAGAGAGATATTTTAGGAGAGTCAATAATGCAACCTGAATATTTTTACTCCATTATCAAGGGCGTTACTTACTAATTTATATATTATGTCATTTTCGACATATCTTGAAGATATTGAAATGTTATTAACATACATTTCAGTTATGTAGCTGTGACCAGAGGATCTGTCCACACTGCTCCCCTTCCTGGCCATCTTGTGGGAAGTACTCAAGTCAACACTGCGCCTGCTCCAGGAACCATTTAAACACACCAGAAGTTAATTCTTCATAGACAATTTTCTTTCTGCGCCTACAATAAGATTTGTAATTCAGCAACACCTCTTACCGAAATAAACTACTACTTTCTGCACAATACAAGTATTTTGACTTAATTTATTTATTGATGGTTAGTACTTGATTCTTAGTCTTAGTTCATGATGTTTTGAAGTATGATTTTTGTTGAAAATTGAAGCAAATCTGTTATTTGTATTCAAAATAAACAACTTCGGAATCTTATCTATATAGTTTTCAAAATCCCTCTGTCATGGTATTTTTAAAAAATATTTCAATAATTAGAGAGAGATAGAATATAACTACCTAACATCACGTGAATTTCTCACCGAATGTTATAAATCATGTTAAATTGAATCCATTTAACCTACGCACCATAGTAATTTGCCACCAAATATTCTATTGAACTGATAAATGTAACTGACTCGCTGTAGCAATTTCCCACCGACAGTTTAAGCACATGCAGAAAATACGTTATATAACCAAAAGTTCATATGAAAATTATTTTGTGTGAAGATACGGTAATTCCAAGTCGCAGTTAACCTATAATCAATATATTAGTATTTGTGACACACAGGTAAAACGGTCACGGCTAACTAAGTTCATTCGCCTTCGTGGTGGAGTGGTTAGCATACCGCGCTACGAATCCAGATATTTGGGTTCTAATCTCGGTTAACACATGGATATTTGTGTTTGTCCTTAATTGAAAAAGTTAAAAAATACTTTAATGATTCACGTGATATCAGTTTTGTTAATATTGTCACTCCCCCAAATCCTTATGAAATATCATTATACCCTCCTCTGAGAACACCACTTTATAGGTGCTGTGCATTTGACGAGAATACGACGAAGCTGGTTTGTTCTCTCCTACAAAGCTCTGCAGCCAAGATTCTTTCTTCATTATGGTATATATTAAAGTTTCCACTTAGCCTAATAGTAGAGGAAACAAAAGGGAAAAAAGGGCCTAACCCGGAAATAATTGCAAAACAAATGTTTTTGTGCCAGATTGTGCGGAATGGTATAGTGAATAACATATTAAAAATCTGCCATCGAAATGTTTGGGGAAAATCCGCCATCTTGGAAAATGGCAGCTAAAGTTCAAATTAAAAATGAAAAGGAATTAATATCTCGAAAACGGTGCATTGTACACAAAAAATGAAGATAACGAAAATGAAAGAACGGAAAATTTGCTAAATGATGATTTTTGTTTGATAGAGCTACCATAAATCTTAATTGAATTAGAAGAATTCAAATATTTTCCTTAATTTTTTAATTAGCGTAAAAGTTAGTTTCTGACACAAAAAACAGCAAATATGTAAGAAACTATGTAATTCATATCCTAAAGTCACTGAAACAAATTCACAGCTTATAATTTTCTCTAGAGATTGGTTTTTATTCTGTGCCGTTAGAGTCAGGAATTGGGGAGATATATAGTTTAATGCAGAGTCATGCGTTTCCCTAAATTTAAGTTTTCCATTTCCTATGATATTGGTTGATTAATTGATTTGATTTATTTTACTTCACTTTTGTGCCACTTATGGCTAATTTGCGAAGATAGGAATGAGTGATGATATGATGAAATTGATGAATGGACACTCACAAACATCCATGCCCAGGCCGGAATTCGAATCAGAGATCCCTGGCGTCGTAGCGCGATTATTATATTGGTGAGAATGTAATGCATTGTTTTATGCAGTGTTTCGTTCACGTGGCGATTGTTACTTACAGGTTGCTTTGTTGTTTAAGAATGTATGCACATAGTGGCGGCGATTAGGTGTCTTAACTGTGCAGGGGGGAGGGGGCAAGGATAGTTTACTTTATATTGACTGCAATTAGAGAGAAGCGTATTGAAAATGGAATTCGGGCAGATGATTTTGGGTCAAATCCACTGGTAGACAAGGCTTAACATTAAGAGACCATAGTACGGGGACAAAAAGTGTGTATAGAACTGTTACCCATCCCTATTCGCCACCACTGTCAATGTTTTGAACTAATATGATATGATAAAATACGGTTCTAAACCTGTCACTTTGCCTTAAGAGTCCATTACAGACGTGCACTTGTAGCACAGGTGTTGCCCCTGATGCAGCAAAAGGAGAACATTTGCGTAACTGATTGAAGATTTAAATCCCACTTCCCAATACTCTAGGGTTTAATGAAATTCTGACGAATATCGAGCATCCTAATGTATTGCAGCACATTACAGCAGTATCCTGTTATCTTTCAGAGTTGAGCAAAATGTAGATAGAGATTTCTCATCACCTCAGAGTTTGAACTTATATTAGAGTCTATTTCTGAATTGAGCAGGCCAACGATTTATTGAACGTATCTCAGAAATATGTTCATTTGCAATGCACTTTGCTTCTTTAAGTAGAGTGAAGAGTTCTGCATAAACTATGAAATGACCCCTTGTGCCTCTGGCGATGGCTTTTTCGGATAGATTTCATTTGTTTTAGTTTATATTACGTCGTTTTGCTGCCACTTTTGGCTAATCACGAAGATAAACGATTGATTGGGTTGCTGTTGTAAGTCCACTTTATACACAGTAAGGCTAATCGGGACTGGATCTACAGTTTAAAGTGGGATCCGAACCACTGTGCAATGTGACTCCAGAACGTATAGAACCTAGGACCCCTTGATTATAAGGCGATTACTCTACCACTGCGCCAATCACGAATCACACAATCAATCAAACATAGGCTATATGGACGACACAACAAAAGTCCTTCTGTGGCTGGTCCTGCGGCAAATAAACGAGAAAGGTGATCATCCAGGGAATCTAACGATTTCATTACTACCAGATATGCATTCAATCCACACTGCACTGTATTTGTGGGTAATCAAATAGGTAAATCATCACATTTGATCAACCAATATTTCTGAAAGCACTCTGTATAGTAGCCAATGAGAACTCAGTCAGTCCTCTGAAGTAGCCCATACTAAGGCTGGGTGGTCTTCACGTCAAGATAAGTTTCCTGAGATGTGTTGTTTATCTAATGGAAGATTCAGGTCTTCAACAAATCCTTGAGATAATTTACGAAGGTAATACTGTTAAACCTATGATCACAGGAAAATCTCCTCACTTCCAAGCAGTACACCTTAGACTGCATTTTGAAGATTAGCGAGGCTCTATGGTCAGGATTCACAGTCAGTATAATACTCTGTGGGGCACGTGGTGTCGTCCATATTGTCCCTTCATCCATATCTCCAATTATGTCCGGGTGAAACCATATATTTCCCCTACTATAATGTTTGGTGCTCTATACATTGGTACGAGATGTTTCGAGTATGAGTCACGGTGAGAGATTCAAAATTTGCCGCGTTGATCCAGCTTCGTGAGGACGTTTGATGAGCTTTATTTCACATGAAAGCATGAAAGGAAGAAGTAGCGTGGGCTCCGATTTCGAAAGCCAAAAAACAAGGCGTCGGGATACGTGCGGTAGCCGATGAACTTGGGAATGTGAGCGATGTCAGCCATTCTAGGCATCTTAACTTCGGCTCCTCGCCGAGGAGGTGACCCGTCGGAACTATCTGCTTCTCTAGGCCGCTTACCCTTATCCGATTGAATGGTTCCCAGATAGAAAGAATTCTGCACCACTCTAGGAGGTTCATAATAGGCTGCTTCAGGATTTAAATTTCTATCCCGTTCAATGGAATCTGGGAGAACATCAGAATTGACTCCAGGTAGTATCTGCAACCGTTCAATCTTATCTTGCAGTTCGCCTATCCTTTTGACTATAGACCCAGTCTGCTCATGTATTTCTTGCGAAGATATACTTCCAGTTTCTGTGTGTCTCCGCGAAGAGAGTTCACCTTTTCTCCGGTTGCTTTAGCCACAGTTTCTGTAGCTACTTTCTCTTCTTGGACCGCCTTCTCCATAACTACGGCCTGCTCACTCAGAGTCTTTACTGCTGAACTTATGGTTTCTACTGAGGCCTCTATCTGCTTAACTCTGGTTCTTCACTTCCACTTTCCGTTGTAGACTGGGCTACTAATTGTAGACAGGCATCTAAATTTTTCTTCATTTAGACAGCTAAAGGTTCCAATTGTTCCTCTACTATTCTCACTACTTCCTGCTGACAAGAGATTCTAATTTTCTCTAATTCCTCCCTAATACTTTCTAACTGGTCTGTCTTTTGTTGGGAGAAAAGAGTCTGTAACTCTGCTCTGCTTCTTTCAGCTTCTTGCTGTCTCCTCTTATTGTCCTCTTTCTTTTCTTTATTTCTATTTTGTTCTTGACTTTCAACCAAGGCACGGAGAATTTCTAACTCCCTTTCTCTCTTCTGCTCTGTTTTTTTTTTAATTTCGCTTTTCTCTTCAAGAGACTCTATTAGAGTTCTAAACTCCTGAACTTCTTGTTTCCTTATTGCTTCTCCTACAGCTTTCTCTCTTGCCCTTTTAGCTTCTTTTTCTGCTTCCTCTTTGCCCTTTTAGCTTCTTCTTCTGCTTTTTCTCTCTCTCTCTCCCAGCTTTCTCTTTTTTAATACGAGCTGATTCTTCCTCTTTTTCAAGAAGCCTTCTCTCCTTCACTACTTGTCTTACCTGCATTATCTCTTTCTTTCTAGCTCTCTCTAATTCAGCCAAATCTTTCTTTCTCTGTTTTTCATCTATTTGTCTACGTTCTTCCTCCTCTTTCTTTCTCTCCTCTTCATCTTTCATCAGCCATTCTAATAACCAATGGTGGACCTCCCCCATGGCGCAGTGGTAGCGTCATTGCCTTGTAATCAAGGGGTCCCGGGTTCGATACCCGGTGGAGGCACAAGTGGTTCGGATCCCACTTTAAACTGTAGGTCCAGTCTCGATTAGCCTTACTGTGCATAAAGTGGACTTAAAACAACAACTCAAACTAATAACCAATGGTCTGATGGGGTTGTACCAGGAGCACTTGGTTCTTGCCCGGAATCCATGAAGGGTACTGATGAGCAAGTCTTGCATCTGGACTCTGCAGTGGACACTGAGGTCTCTTCTTGCCTCTCAAATCTCCAATGGAACTTCTGGAGACATTGGCATCACTGGAAAGACTTCATCTCTCCTCCGGTATCCTCACAGCATCCGAACCCAGTCTCTTCATCTACGGTTTTCCTCCCTCTGCTTCTTAAGTTCATACTGGACACGTTCTTTTCCATCTTGGCACACCGTCTATGGTTTCTCTCACTACATTACACTACATCTTCACCTTCGTGAATTCTTTGGACGAACACTAACACTGACACTTATGAACCCTTCTATTCCTTCTAGTAGTTAGGCCCCCCACTGGCTTACTAGTTTCAGTCTTTACAATCGAGCCCCACGTTATGAGCGCCAAAAACTTTTGCAACGTCCGGTACCCCCTACACACAATCACCACACTCTAAACACTTCAATTAGGTGGACGGCAAAAGTCTACCCATAAGTGCTAACTTCCTACCAGTCGTTGAACATAGGCTCAAATATCTCAGGACTTACGGGGTAATGAAAGGTTACACCAGCTTTGTATGTATGTTTATTATAATCTTAATAAAAAAATGTCTGTTAGCACACGTGTCTTTAGCTGTAACCCCTACGTGCATTTACTTGTACCACACACGTGCTTTTACCGGCACCACACGTGCATTTACCTGTACCACATTTGGTCTCGAAGAGATAAGGGGGGCAGGGAATATCCAATTTATTCCTCGCTGTGAGGCGCCAGGGGGAGTACGGAGACCTAATTTTATTTAGGGCGTTGATCGCTGCCGACGTCACAGGCTCCCCTGTAAGAAAAAGTAGAAGGCACGCGGTACCCCACAGCCGGGAGCGGACCGTAGCCAATCGGTACCCACCGACGAGCGGGACGATAGGGTGGTAGGATGAAAGGGTGCCGCGACACCCCGTGTATTAGCTGGGAATTGGCAAGCCAACCGGTGTCTCCTTTGCAAGGACTGCAGGTTAGAAAGGAACGGTCCTGGTACTCCCAGTCAAGCCGGGCAGGTAGAGCATGAGTACCTATCAGCCGAGGCGATTGGACCAGGTAGGTAGGTTGCTGCTAGGCTCTTCTTCTTCTTTCTTCTCCCTTCTTCCTTCTGGAATGGCTGCTAGGCTTGTGGCTGGGAGGCCGGTTTACTCTGGATGTTTCCCAGTTGACATCAGGGAGCCAAATGAGCTCCGATTTTTTTTTTTTTTTACTAACCTCGGCTTTCAACTTCGTCATTAATCTTTATTCAAGTATCAACACTTTGTTATAACCTTGCATCGATAATGAGAACTTGTGTAGTGTGGTTAACCTACCCTGCTTCCCAATCGATATAATTGACCGGTTGCAACTGTCGCAAGCCAGAAAATAGCTAGTGTTCACATAAAAAAGGGACAGAACAATAATACAACAAACATTAAGGTTTTAAGGCGTCAGCTAGGTGTTGAATCACCTGTTTCCGTTGTGTAGAGTCCGATGCCTCTCGGATCTGCTGTAATCCCTGTACTAGCGTGATTAGCCCTGGGAGTACGTCTGGCTGGGAAAGTTGTTGAAGAATGTCTAGCAGTGAAGCTTGTTGCGTAGTCGGAGCTGCCGCTGGGCGCGAGACTTGAAGAAATGCTGGAGGTCGTGGAAGATCCGTCCGGCGTAAAGCTGGCTTCTGATTCGGCCGTCTAATCTCAGCTGATGGGCGAGGTTCCTTGACAAATGGCGCCATGGCAATATCCTGTCGAATGGGCCGTGTAGGTTCACGTCGTTTGTAGTCATGTTGAGCACGACGCTCTTATTTAACCTTCTTGAATAGAGGGCAAGCTCTGTAGCTAGCGTAGTGATGTTGTGTGCAATTAGCATACGTCGGTGGTATAGCTTGATCCTTCTTTGGGCAGTCAGAAAATAAGTGGGCCCCTGCGCATTTAACGTACCGGGGCTGGGCGAAGCAGTGGCGTTGTCCATGCCCGATCCTCTGGCAAGCATGGCATTGCAAGATTTGTGACGAGCGGTACTTTTCAACTCGAATCGAATATATGACGATATGATCAGAGCTCCGGGCCTCGCTGCGCTGGCTTTATACTCGCGGTGGTGACTGGGCGGTGAAAATCCTAACTAAGAGTACGCGTTGCCAACTCACTTTTTGATTACATATTGCAAGCTTCGTACTGAATATTATCATGGTTTGACATTGAGCAATCACTAGTGGAAAAATCACTAGATGCACGTGTTAACATAAACTAAAACTGTGTGCATTTAGACAATACAATTAATAACGAGTCGCGCAAAACTCTGCATTACTAACAATGTGTTTAACTATGTAAAATACAATTATTAACGTTTTAAAGAACAAGTTGGATTAAAAAAGAACGTATGCCTCGCAGGGACATTTAGCATCCATTCTTTAACCAAACCTTGTTAACAAAATATAATATGGCGACCACGCAGGGTCGTTACAACTGGAAGGCTTAACAAATCATTGCGCAATACAATATGAATTATCTACTAGACTAGTCTACTTTTACATTACATCTTACATTTTACGTTTTTATCAAGTATTTACTTACAGTGAATCAGTTCGTAATATCATGTAGCCTGACATTTCTTGGAAATTATTTCGGCTGTAATGTTAAAAAATTGAGATCTGGAAAACATTGTATTAATCTTGAGACTCTTTAGGTTAGGTAGATATCCATACAAGACGATATCTGAGGTAGAGGAGACCCGAGATATCGACTAAACCTCGTTTATTTGCTATGATGCAAATTTTTATATCAACATGGGTAATTTACAACGGAAGGGGTCGAGATTTCTTACGAAGTAGAGGAGAGTTGGCGTAGTTTCACCGGTGCTTAGTTTTGACCATCAGATTCATTCTTAGCAATATTTGGACACGTAAAACATAATACATCACTATACAACGTCCAGCAGTTGATCTTGTTGGCCATCATTGTGTTTATTCTGGAACATCATGAGCTTGTGATGTTACTTATTCACCTTGCTCTTCCATCCCATTGTATATTAAGTGGTAAAGTTGTAAAGTGTAATTGAACTAAATGTATTGTTAATACTATATGATATTAATATCTAGGTCTGTTAAAGTGCTAAAGTAATATTCAAGATATGTTTATACGCATAATTGCATTTGCCGACCTCCATGGCGGAATAATTAGCACAGTGTTCGAATCCCGACCTGATCAAGAGTGTTCTTTGTGAGTGTCCCTTCATCAATTTCATCATATCATCTTTCATCCTCATCTTCGTGATTAATCAAAAATTGCAGAAAAGCGACAAAAAATAAATCAATCAATTAAGCAAGCATAATCGCAGTCGCCTTGTTTGGACAATCTGGAGTTTCATTCTTTGGATTTTCCATTATGAGCAACAATGTCTCTTTGCTTATTATAATTCGTTTTGTATTACATGACTCGTAATTACCTACATGTTTCCTAACATGGGAAGGACGTACTTTATACGTTATTCTACTTTTTAATTCATCACATTAGACTTTAAAAACCGTCAAATTTGGGTTCTTGAGGCCTATAAAAGAGCAGATACTATTGAAGTCACACGATGAAACTTCGAAACTGTAGTAGCAATTTCAACTGTCAGTTGTAATATATCGGAAAACCATCACATCGCTCTAACAGATGATCTTCTTCCACAAGACGTTAGCTAAGCTTACATACTTATATATATATTCCACCTTTTCATGTTTCCCTGCCTCCAACTTATAATTAATAATAGCTAAATTTTCAACTTTGAACAAAATTGTAATTATAATGATTTTTGGTGTATCATTACTTAAATTCTTTCTGCAACAATATCTAAGAACAAAATTATATAAAGATATGTAGGAATTTCCCAATATTGCCGTTGTGATGTGTTGTAATGAAAATACACGGATTTAATTATCTCAGATTAAAGTATCCTTTAATACTTACAATCTCCAACAAGTATCCGTGGTTATAAATAAACAAACTAAATTAGACAATCAAATGAGCATATTGAACTTGTGCATAAAGAGTTTATTTATTTCGACAATATTTTCCAAGAAGGTGAGAAAGCAATTACTAACTAATCTTGCTAAAGGCAGAAAGAAAACTATCCACGGAGAATTAACTTCTGGTCTGTTTAAATGGTCCCTGGAGCAGAAGCAATGTTGACTTGAGTGCTTGCCACGAAATGGCCGGAAAGAGGAGCAGTGTGGACAGATCCTCTGGTTACAGCTACATAACTTAAACATTCAATAACAACAAATCAAATTATGTCCTTACAAATACAAAACACAATAATAAATATAAATCTCTATATGGTCATGAAACTTTGGTTAAAATACAAATTTTCATTTTCACTTTGTTCTAAGCATTATCACTGCTCTTGAGACTACTATGATTGTCGTTTCATGCACATAAAATAGGACTATGCTGGTACATAATTGTTTCCTTCGTAAGTGTGCTCGAATCAAGCAAAATACCGTAAATTTCATTTTTCAGAATTCGATGTTTCTAATAAAATAGGAAATATGGAATTTACAGGAATATGATCACTGTTAACTTTCGGTTGGAAGTTGACATATTCTTTACGTGGTTTATGAATGGTAAGTTATAGATATGCGAGGACTAAAAGTGGTAAACGTTTTAAGTGCCAAAAGCGAACGTGTTGGGAAATCGCATCGTTCCGGACATCAGCCCGTAAGAACGTGCACACTAGTGACCTCTTTACCCTTTGAACTACTTAGAGGGCTAACAGCCACATTTCACGTTTACCACATTATAAAGCATGGGACATTTCACAGTTTAATGTGGAAAACGGTGTTTGAATTATTGTGGCACTTACAGCGTTTACCAATTTTAGTCTTCATGTGACCATGGAGGTTGCGACTGAGTTGCCAGAGCAGGCACCAAAGGAATTTCCAAGGACATGTGCGGAGATTCAAATGTGCCTAATCAAGGTAAGGACTTGCTGACCAGAAGGAAGAAGAGATTCTATATTTACGGAGCACCGCCTGCTGGGGCTACGATGGAGCTTGCCAAGGGAGCGGCGAGCGCAGACGACCAGGGAGCGGCGAGCGCAGACGACCAGGAAGCACCGAGTGGAGTCACCAGGGGAGTTCCCCAGGAACCAGTGAGGGTGTTTGAGATAGAGCCTGCGAGGGGTGAAGTCCAGCCAAGGGAGGCAACAGCTGGCACAGAAGACAAAACGGTGCCTGCGGATGCAGCAGCCACAAGGGCGAGGAGTGAAGCAATGACCTGGAATATTTCAATAGGTTATAATTGATACTCTACATTCAATTACTTGTAGTTAGGTCTTATGTTAGGAGAAAGAAGATAAATTTAGGTTGAAAATTGACTTCAGTAAACATCATCTATTTATTGAACACAGAGAATAAAAATTGAGATTATAAACACATTTTACTTCTGAATACCAGTAATTTACGGAGAAGGTATTGATTTTATTGACTACTCATCCTTTATTAGACTGCAAAAAAGAATAAAATTTAAATTCTGAAAAGATATGGCTAACGATCTAAATTTTATTTGTTCTAATTCGTTAATATGAAGCTGTTTTCCATGGTTTTGATAGGAGTTGCATGTGAAATTTATTCAAATGCAATCCAGCCTACCATCTCATTAGAAAAACCATTAGTTTTATATAACATGTCTAAATTAAGATTGTTTATGTCTAGTTGATTTTCAACATCGGGGAAATAAATTAAGAGGCTCATAAATATTACTTTATGATATCCTTTTGTGCCTGTTTACGAATGTTCGAGGCTTTCAACTATAGTTTAATTGTTAACGGTATAAGAACCAAACACGTCCTTTGTTATTCGACATGTCCTAAAAATTATCTGCTACTCCCACAAAAAGAGTGCACAAGTGTGCTCTTGCGCATGTTAGTGTTCGGACTACTGAATTGTACACCGTGTAAACTTAACGAATTTGTATATTTTTCTAGTATTTTAATAAGGTATATTTCGTGGAGTTCAGAGGTTGCAAACGAAGCTGATTTAGTTTAACATACACTTACCTTCATGTTAAAATTATTATACGTACTTGGAACACAGTGAGATATGATTAGCCAATACATAATCGAGTGTGTGTGTATATAGATTATATATATAGATTATATATATATATATATATATATATATATATATATATATATATATAAATTTTAACAGAAAGTAAGAATGTATTAGCCTTGAGAAGTTGATAGCTACTCCTGGGTATTGTAATTTTATGTTCATTAAGAATATTATTTTAGCATTCTATTATGGGAATTTATGTTGACATGTAGATTTTTTGTAACGAGAAGTTCGCATGTCACATCCTATTTATTTGATGTAGCATGAAGGGAGATTGCATCATTCTGCTGATGAATTAAAGACGCGTTCTTGCATTAGATTTTTATTTTTGCATGATATTTAGAATTATTAAAATGTTCCAATGTTTTGAAACTAGTACTTCATCGAGATGGGGCTCTTCCAAACGTATTTCAACCTCATGAATAAAATAATGATAATGTATACTTATTCCTCTTTCCATAACTACACATTATTCTTGCACACAAAGTGTAGAGTGAGACAGTCTACACACCTTTCGATGCCTACACACATGATTATATTTGTATTTAGTTACGCAATCCATTTTCTCATTACTGTCTGCTGCCGATTCCACTTTTTGCTTTCAGGAGAATTTCAAAAACTCTGCTGGATCAAGGATAAACAGGAAAGGTATATATTTGCAAAGAAATGAAATCTCTTTTTTAACATAGATGAGTGTTTATTCCATTGTTATTATCATTTTAACTGTAAAACATTATAATGAAAACTCGCAATTCAAACATATCATTATCTGAAACAATGCACTCACGGTCTAACCTAATATATTTCACGAATTATAACACCACATGTATATTTTTCTATAGGTTGCCAAGAACAACTCAATAACTATGTATCCATGTTCAAGATTTTATGATTAGAGTAACAAGATATGAAGTTTTACGATATATATTTCTTTCTTCTTATAAACGTCTTGCATTAATATAGTAATTCATTAACTTTTTACAAGGTAGCTTTATTAGGTATGCCATTCCGGAGGTTCCGAGATTTTTTCCCATGATTCTGTGCGCGCTATGACGTCATTAAGAGGACAGAATGGAACTTACTTCGTTAGCGTATACGGAAGCTTGAGATAAATGGGTCGATTATTTACTTATACACACCTTTTCTGAATGCCGGTAGAACGAGAACAAATTATCCTGTTTGTGTTCTAGCCACGTGCAATAATAATATAAGAAAATCGCCTGGAATAAAGTGATAATCGTTTCCCAAAAAAACAAGTTGCCGCAGCAGGATTGATTCAATTTGTTCCTCCAAATTTCGGACTTACTCAGTGGTGCTACCACAGGGGGGGAGTGCGCAGGGGACATTGCCCCCCAACCTTCGACGGAAGTCAATTCAAGGAGGGGCAAACATTGATAGCCAAAGACACCTGTAGGGGGCGCAGAGGAGCAATTGCCTACTTCTATTTCAAATTTTATACAAATAAAAATACATTTCGTAAAATTTTCTTGCTCGCTTCGCTTGCACTGCCTGCTTTTCTCAGTCTCGTCAAGTTCAGAGCCGTAGCTAAGGGGCGGCGGGAGTCGGCCATGGGTGCCAAATAATCTAAATTAAAAAAAAAAAAAAGTTGTTAAAGAGAGAATGCCTTGGCGCCATGTGATATTATCTGTTCCCTATTAATTCAATATTGTTTTAAATTGCAAAAATTGGATCTAAAAATTTTCTTTCTCGCTTCGCTCGCAATATAATTGTTTTCTGTAATGTGATGTATTTAAATAATATGTTTTGTATATATGTAATGAATAAACTTTGAATACGTACATAATTTAGTGTTAACATCTTGCATATGTATTTTCTTATTTTATGTCGCTCCATGTTGCATATGTGTAAAACATATGAAAGTTACACATGTTATATGCAGCTACTTCCCTTTTGCGTAATTTATGAAAATAATAACGTCTTTCTAATACTACTACTACCACTAGTAATAATAATATCATTATTGATGTTGTTATTATTACTATTTTTATTATTGGTACGTTTATCCTTGTACTTCCCCCCTCCAGACAAAAATTCGTGGTTGCGCCTTACTTTCACACTCGCCTTCTGTATCATCACGTACGCAACTTTCAAAAACCTTTACACAATCGGAACTCTGTTTCTAAGTATTGCTTCATTGAATATTGAGAGCAAGATAAGATTTATTAGATTTCAAGTTGAAACATCGCCCGCGAAAATAATACTTTGAACATCTCGTAAGTAGCCAACACAAATTAACAATTGCACTGTGTTACTTTACTTTATGTGCGTTTGTTGAGAAATTGTGCTGAAAATATAATGTGCGACTTACAGGACAGACGTTTCTCCCCTGCACATCCTTTCAATCTTCTCGTCAATCAATGAGAACAGCTGTCATGTACGAGGGTCACTATTTATATTTTGAGCCTTGGCAACACTGATTGAAGTTAGGCGCGATTTGACGTTTGCACGGAATCGTCTGACATTATTTACCATAACGTACTTCAAACGTTTTGTCAATAGCTTCATTTGTGTTGTTTATGTTGCCTTGGAGATTGCGCGACAACAATAAAATGGAATTAACTCGTGAACATTTTCGTGCGATGATTTTTTACGATTTTCGACGTAGATTATCAAGACAAGAGTGCATCGATCAACTTACTTCCACATTTGGCGATGAAGCCCAATCCTTTGCCACTGTAAAACGCTGGTATAACGAATTTAATCGTGGCCGCCATTCGCTCATCGACGAGATTCGCGAAGGTCGTCCAAAATCAGTTGTTATTCAAGAAAACATTGATGCTGTGCAAAACCTAATACTGCAAGACCGTCATGTGACATACTGTGAGATTGAGGCAACCATAGGCATTAGTTCACCAGCATATATAAAATATTACATGATCATTTAGCTGTGAGAAAAGTATGTTCTCGTAGGATCCCACAATTTGACAAAAACTCAAAAAGACGCTCGCGTCAATTGGTGCAAACAAATGCTGAATAAATACAACCGTGGTGCTTCAAAAGACGTATATAAGATTGTAACAGGTGACGAATCATGGATATATGCATATGAGCCGGAACGTAAACAGCAGTCGACTGTATGGGTGTTTCAAGATGAACCCAATCCAACAAAAGTTGTTCGCGCTCGAAGCACATCGAAACAAACGGTCGCCTGTTTTATTCGGGAAAACTGGTCATGTGGCAACTGTGCCTTTAGAGGAACGTAGAACGGTCAACTCTGAATGGTACACAACAATTTGTTTGCCAGAGGTCGTCGGTCAAATACGGAAAACAAACAAACGCCGTCGGATCATTCTTCATCAAGACAATGTCAGCTGTCACACATCTCGTCTAACAACCGACTTTATGAACAGTCAAAAAATCGAATTGATGGGTCATCCGCCGTACAGTCCTGATTTGGCACCCAATGACTTCTTCTTGTTCCCGAATGTCAAGAATAAATTGCGTGGACAACGATTTTCGTCGGCGGAAGACGCTTGATGCGTTCAAAAACCATATTATGGAGGTGTCTCAAGAAGATTGGAAAAACTGCTTTGACAAATGGTTCGAATGAATGCAAATGTGGATTGACCATAAAGGAGAATACTTCGAAAAACAATAAAGCAATTTTCAATGCCAAATTCCTGTTTTTTCATTGTTAGGCTCAAAATATAAATAGTAACCCTCGTAAATAATGCCCAAAGAAGCTATTGAATGTAAAGCATACTTATCAAAGCAAGGAAAATTTTATCAATAAGTTTTGTATTATCAATATAATATGTTGTATACACGTCTATTATATTATAATTTAAAGATATCGTACAAATATAATACTATTTTGCTGGCTAAAATTTATTTTATATGTGCTTTAAAAAGCCTCGTTGGTTCAGTCGGTAAATAATCTGACTGTCACGCTGAAGACGAGGATTCTGTTCCCTGGGTGGTTGGTCTCGAGGGAGATTTTCTCAGCAACGTCCTTGCATGAAAACTGCTTTGAGGTTCACGAGGGGTCTAAAAAAAAATAGTGTTTTGGGGGCCGGAACGTGATGATAACACCACCTTCATAAATGGCCGTGATTGTGAATCATAATCCCTATATTCATTCATGGCATGTTACAAAGCGCAGAAGGTACCTTTGCTTTTAAAACTTAGTACGTATTTAGTCGCACACTGTGGCCGTTCGGTCTAAGACGTCATGCTTTGGGCTCTGGCTACGGAACGCGAAGGTTCGAGTCTCCTAGGGGAAGCGTAACAACTTTCCTTCTGAGGTTTCGGACTGTGTATGGGACAGGTGGCCACGCACCATTGTGAGAAAATCGCCCTACATGTGGTGCTACGTTTGCAGCTTCCAAATGCTGACAAGTCTTTGCGTAGTGCTGCGAGAACACCGAAAGCGCAAGAAAAGTTTTAATGCAATATTATCAACAACAGGGTTATAGAACATTCTCCGTGTTGCCTTGGTAAGTATTTCTCTCCTTATATTATCGGCAGACTATTCAAGAAAACAAAAACCTAATTTTATGTAGTGTAAACTGAAAAACAATAAGGGGGGACTCCAGCCCCTTGATCCCACCTTGGATACGCGCTATTAACAATAACAGGGTTATAGAACATTCTGTGTCTTGCCTCGATAATTATTTCTCTCAAATTATCATCACATTATTCAAGAAGCCATGAACCTAATTTTATGTAGCGTAAACTGAAAGAATCCTGAAGGGGGTGCTGGAGCCCACTGATTCCCACCTTGGATACGTGCTTGACTCGATAATTATTTCTCTCCTTAAATTATCGTCACATTATTTTATTTCACACCACAAGAAACCAAAAACCTCATTTTATCTATTGTAAACCGCAAACTTTCGGGGGGCTCGAGCCCCTTAAGCTCCCCCTTGGATACGTGGCTGCTGCGAGTATCCCTTCATCAATTTAAATTAATCATCACTCATCCTCTTCGTCGCGATTAGCCAAAAGTGGAAGAAGACACTAAATAACAAAAACAAATTTATCCTCATCGTGGCGATCAACTAGAGAATCTGAAATGTAGTGTAAAAATATTAAAGGGAAATTCCAGGACATTCAGTAAAAATTCATATTAGAATATGCCCGGACAAGAACTTTCCTTAAAATTAGACATTTAAAATAAATGGAATAGGTTAGCTGGAAAGAAAAGCCGGTAGTGGACTACAGCCTACAGGGACAAGATATCACGCATATAGTGTATGAAAAATAAACTATGCATTGTTTCGGAATAAGTGTATTCTTCTATCGCGTATTTGATCTCTTGTTGTCAAGTTAAATTAACAGCTTTGGTGTATAATATCAAAAGATGCAAGAAAACACAGCGTTTCATGGGCCATCTGCTACATTCTACGCACAGCTTTCTTCCGTTCGTGTCCGCTTGGTGACGTCACAAGCTCTAGCCAATAACATGCAAGTCGCGGAGTGGCCCCCTCTGAACTTTTTATACCAAACAATTAGTAAATTCTCATAGTTCTCTTGAATAGGTTTCGAGTAGGTCATTCGCACTCAGAGGGGGCCACTCCGCGACTTGCACGTTATTGGCTAGAGCTTGTGACGTCACCAAGCGGACACGAGCGGAAGAAAGCTATGCGTAGAATGTAGCAGATGGCTCAGGAAACGATGTGTTTTCATGCATCTTTTGATATTATACACCAAAGCTGTTAATTTAATTTGACAACAAGAGATCAAATACGCGATAGAAGAATACACTTATTCCGAAACAATGCATAGTTTATTTTTCATACACTATATGCGTGATATCTTGTCCCTGTAGGCTATATTCCACTGCCAGCTTTACTTTCCAGCTAACCTATTCCATTTATTTTAAATGTCTAATTATAAGTAAAGTTCTTGTTCGGGCATATTCTGATATGAATTTTTACTGAATGTCCTGGAATTTCCCTTTAATATTTTTACGCTACTTTTCAGATTCTCCAGTTGATCGCCACGGTGAGGATAAATTTGTTTTTGTTATTTAGCGTCTTCTTCCACTTTTGGCTAATCGCGACGAACAGGATGAGTGATGATTAGTTTAAATTGATGAAGGGACACTCGCAGCAGGCACGTATCCAAGGGGGAGCTTAGGCGGCTCGAGCCACTCGAAAATTTGCGGTTTACAATAGTTAAAATGAGGTTTTTGGTTTCTTGTGGTGTGAAATAAAATAACGTGACGATAATTTAAGGAGAGAAATAATTATCGAGTCAAGCACGTATGCAAGGTGGGAATCAGGGGACTCCAGCACCCCATTCAGGAAATTACGCTACATAAAATTAGGTTCATGGCTTCTTAAATAATGTGATGATAATTTAGGATAAATAATTTTCTAGCCAAGACACAGAATGTTCTATAACCCTGTTATTGTTAATAGCGCGCACCCAAGGTGGGATCAGGGGGCTGGAGCCCCCCTTTACTTTTTCAGTTTACACTACATAAAATTATTTTTTGTATTTGATTTATTTCATTTTACTTCTCGTTTTGTTCCTCTTAGCTAATTTACGAAGATGGGAATGAGTGATGAAATTATGAAAATGATAAATGGACATTCACACTCAACCATGGCCGAGCGGGATTCGAACCCGGGACCCTTGGCGTCGCAGCGCGATGTACTAACCACTCAACCACAGGGTCCGGCAAAATTAGGTTTTTGTTTTCTTGAATAGTGTGCCGATAATATATAAGGAGAGAAATACTTACCAAGGCAACACGGAGAATGTTCTATAACCCTGTTGATAATATTGCATTAAAACTTTTCTTGCGCTTTCGGTGTTGTCGCAACACTATGCAAAGACTTGTCAGCATTTGGAAGCTGCAAACGTAGCGCCACACGTAGGGCGATTCATTGTAATTTTTTAATCTCTGGAAAGCGCGAGAGGGAACGTTCTTGAATAAGAGAAGGAGTCGAACTACTGGCAACATTAACGAATCGTTTTATCTGTGGGACGTTCTAGAATATAATGAGGTTAAAATACGCGGCTTCAATTTCCAGGTTGATCTGTACAACAGAATCGCTTAATGAGTATTCAAAGATAAGTGTGATAGTTCATACAGTCGATTAGTGATCAGTCAGTGTCTATTGGTGGCTTTATAAGATCTAGTGATTCGAAAATGAAAAGGACTAAATAGCAAAAAGTAACGAAGTCTACTACTAGTTCCAGTTCGGGTCCAAAGCAGAAGACATTAACGACAGCGGAATTTCCGGAGCCTCAGTGTAGTGCTAGTTCGGGTCGAGGACCGAAGAGATCGAAGGTCTCTCTCTAAAGTGAATATTTAAGCAGTAACGGGTATTGGAGCGGTTAATTAAAAAAGAAATAAGCTGCACAGATCAACTGAAAATCAAAGTTTTGAGTGATGAGTTAGTTGTGCCCGGACCAAATTTTCCCAGAATTTTAGAAGAGGAGGGTTATGCATACTATTTTTGGTGGTCATTCCTCATTTTGCCATCTTTTCCTCTCTTTGACGTTCATTTTTTTAAAGAATACTTGGTCAAATTTGGTTATGACCTCACCAACCCTCCCTTGGGCACGTCACTGAAGATAAATGAGTAAGCATTTAATCATATTGGGAGAAGAAACACTAGATGTGTTGGGATCGGAAGGGTTTTCATTGTGAATTAATTGTTTCGAACTGTATTCGAGAAGACTTACTTTGTTTTGTGCCAATATATGAGAAGACTGCGGAAGTTGTGACAGACAATTGTGAACACTTGCGAGTGCTTAGGCCTCAATATGAATAATTTGGTGGGTTTCGGCTTTTATAAGAACTGTAAACATGGGAGGACAAGACACAGTAGTGGTGTTCAGGCTCGAATCAGAGAGAAATATTCGAGAAATTTCTGCGTCCAGTTCGCAGCCCACAGTTTGAGTCTCGCGTTGTCGAGTGGATTGTCCATCCCGTGCATGTGTAACAGCTTCGTAAAAACACTCGAAGACGCCATAGATGTTTTGATGTCTGATGATAAGAAATGGACCAACACACATACTGAGATGGTTCCGGCACACAATGTTAATGCATGGAAACAGAGGAGTTGAGTGGTAAAAAATGTTCCGATTTCACGTTCTGAATAATTTGGCAGCCTTGAACAGTGGCGACGATTTTGGGGATAGTTGCTCCCCATTTTTTTGCCTTCACACTATGACCTCTTTATCCTAACCCTTGTATACCAAGGGAAGAGAAAGTAAACTTTTCTTGCACCCTCCACTCCCGTTTTGAACCTAATTACCACCAATGGCCTTAAACATACAATTGTGAGGTTCTATCTATACCCCTTAAAATATGGTGTTTAGCCCCCTACGAAAGGAATTCCTGGATACGTGCCTGACTCGCAGAGAACACCTATGCCCATACTGGGACTTGAACCGGGCATTTCGGAGGCGAAATCGAAAGTCGACCACTTAACGCCCTCGGCTACCGAGCCGGAGAATGAATTAGATGATGGCTATTGTATAAAGGGTGTCTTTTCGGGAAACATTCAAATAGCAATATTTCTTCCAGGTAATATATCCTAGGAACTTCATTCTTGCGGGCTTATTAGGTTCTGGCATATGGGCCAACAATCTGTGTAGTACTCTGTACTGTTTGTGATCCACATGGATTTGTGATCATCCATTTCATCTACTCACCATTCATTTTCATCTTTGCGATTAGCCAAGGGGTAAATTATACTTGAAATAAAACAAAAGCAATACAAATACAAAACAAAAATAATAGTAATAATAATAACATTAATAATGGCATTATTATTACTAGTGGTAGTAGTGGTAGTATCAAAGACGTTATTATCCTCATAAATTACGCAAAAGGTAGGTAGATGTCTGTGCTAAAGCATTTATTTGGAACAAACGATTTGAAATATTTTTTCATCACCAGAAATTTTACATTAGCTAATAATTGAAAACAAGCACACAAACTGTATTTTTGAATGGCAGAAAATGAATGATAAATGCATGCCGAAGATATTTTTTTGTACATATAACATGTATAACTTTCATATGTTTTACACATATGCAACATGGAGCGACATAAAATAAGAAAATACATATGCAAGATGCTAACACTAAATTATGTACGTATTCAAAGTTTTTTTCATTACACATATACAAGACATATTATTTAAATACATCACATTACAAAAAACAATTATATTCCGAGCGAAGCGAGAAAGTAAATTTTTTGATCCAATTTTTGCAATTTAAGACAATATTGATTTAATAAGGAACAAATAATATCACATGGCGCCAAGGCATTCTCTCTTTCACATTTTTTAAAAATTAGATTATTTGGCGCCCATGGCCGACTCCCGACGCCCCCTAGCTAGGTCTCTGAACTTGACGAGACTGAGAAAAGGTGGCACTGCAAGCAAAGCGAGCAAGAAAATTTTACGAAATGTATTTTTATTTGTATAAAATTTGAAATAGAAGGGGACAATTTCTCCTCTGTGCCCCCTGCAGGTGCCTTTGGCCATCAATGTTTGCCCCCCCCCCTTAGAATTGACTTCCGTCGAAGGTTGGGGGACAATGCCCCTGCCCTCCCCTGAGGTTGCACCACTGAGTAAGTCCGAAATTTGGAGGAACAAATTGAATCAATCCTGCTGCAGCAACTTTTTGGGAAGCGATGATCGCTTTATTCCAGGCGATTTTTTTCTATTATTATTGCACGTGGCAAGAGCATAAACAGGTTGATTTGTTCTCATTCTACCGGCATTCAAGAAAAAGTGTGTATAAGTAAATAATCGACCCATTTATCTCAAGCTTCCGTATACGATAACGAAGTAAGTTCCATTCTGTCCTCTTAATGACGTCATAGCGCGCACAGAATCATGGGAGAAAATCTCGGAACCTCGGGAATGGCATACCTTATAAAGGTACCTTGATTCGCACTGATGACGTTTTAAAGTAGAATTCAGACTTCACATTTCGCATTTAAAATGTCAACATTCCTTTCATGTTCTTTTCCTTTTTTGACGCATGAAAATAAAGTAAATACGCAAAGGATAATTTTTATCAGTAATTATTATTACCGTAAAAATTATACGTAATAATGAGATCAGCCCCAGAAGCTCATATCAACACACTTATTTATATACATATATACAAATCTGCAAATTATCTGATGCACTCATGAATTCGGAATTTCGGTCCCCGAAATACTATTTCTATTATTATATAAGTAGTATTTCGGTGGCTTCGTATAGATCCATCTAGAGAAGGTCCTAGTTTTGAAACAAATAATAAAATCTAGTTAGAACATACCTTTACTGCAACATTAAAATGATGCAATCTCCTATCATACTACATTAACGATTGTGTGAAATGTTCGTCGTTTGAAAGAGGAAACATCCTACATTAAATTATAAATTCGAACAATAGAATGTGAAATTAACATTATTATTATACACACACGACTACACGTACAAATAGCTTTCAACATTTCAAGGTTAACGCATTCTTACTTCCGGTTGAAATTCACACAGACATGTATATATATACACACACGATTCCATGTTGGATATTCATAACTTACTTTGTTGTAAGAACATAGAATAGTTTCAGCATGAAGGTAAGTAAGTGTATGGTAAGGCTAGAACGTAACAACGAAAGACAATTTTCTCAATTTGGGGTGACATACTCTAATGTATTTCTCATAATGCTGTAATACATAAAAATTAGTTCAGTCTTCATTATATGCAATTTGTTAGTCCTAACCTATAATATGCAAATTGGTTTACAAATATGTTGATAGAAGATTTCAACTAATCTAGGAAAGTCATTTTACGTGTTTGATTGTTACACCTTTAACATTGAAAATATTATTGCAGGTCTAACTAGTATTATCCAACTAGATCCGATATAATAAACACATAGAATCGAACATTATGGACCTCGTAATTTCTTACCTTGATAATAAAAATCAACAACACAACAAGCAGCACATGATAATAAAGACGAATTTGTCACATGACTTCAAAATTTGAATGCACTTTCACCATTTTAACGGATGAACTACTGACATTTTTATGTCTGCACGATACATCTACAGAACATTGAAGTCTTATGATCAATGTTAGTAATAAAATAAAGATGAAGGGCATCAAATACAACCAATGCGATCTTCGTAGATTGCAGTGTTAACATCTAAACTATTATGCACTTGTATTCAAAAGTAAAATGTTTTCAATCTCATTCTTTTGTTAAATAAATACATGTTTTTTTACTTAAGCTAATTATCACTCTGAATTTCATTTCTTCCACTTAGCATTCGACTTATCTAATTGGATATTTATATTCTACTGATTAAGTGAGTTATATTCCAGGTCATTGTTGCACTCCTCGCCCTTGTGGCTGCCGCATCCGCAGGCGCTGTCTTGTCTTCTGTGCCAGCTCTTGCTTCCCTTGGCTGGACTACACCCCTCGCAGGGTCCATCTCAAACACCCTGACAGGTCCCTGGGGATCTCCCCTGGTGGCTCCACT
Source organism: Lepisma saccharinum (assembly GCF_977018435.1). NCBI lineage: Eukaryota > Metazoa > Arthropoda > Insecta > Zygentoma > Lepismatidae > Lepisma > Lepisma saccharinum. The sequence goes on from NC_139229.1 coordinate 123,873,188, forward strand.
CGGGGCTTCCTGGTCGTCTGCTCTCGCCGCTCCCTTGGCAAGCTCCGTCGTAGCCCCAGGAGCGGGTGCTCCGTAAGTATAAAATGTCTTCTTCCTTCTGGTCAGCAAGTCCTTACCTTGATTAGGCACATTTAAATCTCCGCACATGTCCTTGAAAATTCCTTTGGTGCCTGGTCTGGCAACACAGTCGCGGCCTCCATGGTCAGATATCTATAACTTACCATTCATAAAACCACGTAAATTTAACAGAATATGTCAACTTCCAACCGAAAATTAACAGGGATCATATTCCTGTAAATTCCTTATTACCTATTTATTAACAACATCGAATTCTAAAAATTGAAATTTACGATATTTTGCTTGATTCGAGCACTTACGAAGGAAACAATTATATACCAGCATAGTCCTATTTTACGTGCATAAAACGACAGTCATAGTCGTCTCAACAGCAGTGATAATGCGTAGAACAAACTTAAAATGAAAATTTGTATTTTAACCAAAGTTTCATGACCATATAGAGATTTATATTTATTATTGTGTTTAGTATTTGTAATGACATCATACGATTTGTTGTTATTGAATGTTGCAGTTATGTAGCTGTAACCAGAGGATCTGTCCACATTGCTCCCCTTCCCGGACATCTTGTAGGAAGCACTCAAGTCAACATTGCTCCTGCTCCAGGGACCATTTAAACAAACCACAAGTTAATTCTCCGTATACAATTTTCTTTCTTCCTGTAACAAGATTAGTAATTGGTCGTTATCTTCTTGGAAAATATTGACGAAATAAACTCTTATGTGCAAGTAAAATATGCTCATTTAATTGTGTTATTAAGTCTGCTTATTGATCACCAAAGATGTTTGTTCGATAAATGTACCAAGTTTGATTATTATTTAAATTTTTTGATCAGAGATAACATTGGGGAACAAATGTTTTGTTGCATTGTTGCCAGTACATGTTCTAACCTAATTTGGGTGTGCTGATTTCGAATCTGAAGTTAGTTTTTCTTGTTAAGATCTAGTTTTTTTTGTTGTTTTTTTTTGCAATTCAAGTTTTTAATTTTTAACCGTCATGTCAAATTTTCTAAATCAACAATGTAAAGTTGAATGCCATCTTGGATATCATCTTGGCGAAGATATTCTTCAATTATTCACAAAAATCTGTAGGTGCACCAAAATATGCATTGCAGTTTGAAAATACGGCAAAATGAAAGAACTTTTTTTTAAGTGTTCAACATATATTCAACATAGTGAAATATGAATATAAATTTGAGGCTCTTTTCTTTAAACAAACATGTATATATAGACACAGAAAGCATGTTATGTAAAAAAAAATATATGCATGGCATGCAAAGTTCAAATAGGTTCTATTCATATAAATTGCAGGTTTTTTTCTTTAAACTAACATGTATGTCTACTCATAGAAAGCAGGTAATGTAAAAAAGAAAAATGATATGCATGGCATGCAAATTTCAAATAGGTTCTTTTAAGGCAATAATTTGCACTTGTAGCTCTTATGTTTACGGATTCTCTCAGGACAATCTTATTTGATGTCCCAGCATTAGTCTGGCATCATATTCTTGCTCCATCGCCCTTGATAGCACTCTTCCATCATTTTCATGTCTTGATGAAAGCGTTCTCCCTGATCGTCGCTAGTTCCAAGGCTTTGGGGAATTGATCAAGGTGACTCCTCAGGAAATATATATCTATTTTACACTCATGTTGCACCCAAAGTCGTGGAGAGCCAACAACATTCAACCACAACCTCACAAGTTGTTTGCCATTTTGTTACCAATAAAGAAATAACGTTTTTTTCTTTCTTCTTCTTTAAATGCTCCCGAAAACAGCCATGCTCATGGTCGTCCGGAAGGGGAGGCAAGAGGGGGCCGTGCCCCTCCCCCTGGAAAATGAAAGTCAAACAAAAACTATGTATTTCACACATATAATTTCATTTTAGCCACAATAATATGTGTTAATTATTGCATGAACATCATAAATTCAAATTTAAACTGTTTTTTAGGGAACAACAGTATTTTTGTAAAAAATGTGCCTTGTTTGCCCCCCTGGAAAAAAAATACCTTCCTTGCCCCTCCCTGGAAAAAATCTTGCTGACGTCCATGGCCATGCTACCATCTTGTTATTTTTCCTGAAAAATTCCTCGCCACGTCCAAGGATACAAATTTGAGGTCTATGGAGAACAACTATTTTGATCTTCTCGAAAGACAAAGCTGGGAAAAGATACTATGTGCTTACATTTTGGATACAATCACCATCAGTATTCAATGCCTTCACAAACTGCTTCATCAAGCCAATCTTGATATGGGGAAAATGATCCTGTCTCAGCTGGCAATTAGTTCATTCACAATGTTTGACATTCTTGCTTCCAGAGTTTCAGAGATGGGCCACTCCTTCTGTGTCCAGTGTTTCTCTAGAGCTATCTGCTTGCTGCTCAAGCGGGAAGCTGGCCATTTTTAGATCTACACAAGATGATCCAGTTGTGCTCATGATATTATTTGAGTAACTCAATATCAATTTTATGTGATTATGTTATCGCAAATGCACTGAGTGGCCAACTGAAACATCACCATAAACATTTCCTGTGTAAGTGTGCTTAGAGCTATCCAAATATTTGCTCCATTCTTTGGACTATACAAGATAAGACCTAATTGGCTGAGAAGATCTGGGATATCATGGCAGTAAAAAAAAGGATTTGTCTTCTGAAATAAAAATCCACAAAAATCTGGTTCCGCTTTCGAAAATATGACTCTGTGGTCAGCAGTGCAGTGCAGTGTGTGTGTGTGTGTGTGTGTGTGTGTGTGTGTGTGTGTGTGGGGGGGGGGGGGGGTGTGTGTATATATATATATATATATATATATATATGCAGCCGGGAGGCTAATAACTCAGCTGCTTTCTTATGTTTACATGAAGAACCCATAATTCAGTAAAAAAACAGAAAAGAATGTGTTTTCATCTGTGTCTATGGCAGATCTAACCGTAGCTGTGAACCTTTCTCAGTGTAAATACGAATGGATGTCCATTTCCGCAAAAGTAAAAGTTTCAAATTGCATAATAACTAGAGCATATACAGGGAAACCAATATCAGATTTGAAAGCAGCATTGAAAAATATTCAGAAAAAGTTGAAAAATGTAATGCAACAGAAAATCAGAGAAGATATGTTTCCCAGTGAAATGAGTCACTGTCTTTTCGTTACCCACTAGATATTATTTCAAGGTTACAGAGGCAATACTGGGAAATTCCTGCATATTTTTTTTATATTTAAGTTCTTCGTAGATATTGTTGGATAAATAATCAATGCAATGATACACTAGAATGTAATTAATAATTATAATTATTATTAGTATTGTTAACAAGAAGAAACATTCGTTTAAAATTAAGGAAATACAATTTTCTTCAAAGCTGGAAGTTTATTACAGTATACAAGTTTGAGGCAGAGAAAACATCATCAAATGGGGAAAACATGTATATGGGAGAAGAGCATCTATCTGTTGGAGCGGTGTGATGGTTTTCAGATATAGCAATTGAAAGACCAAATTGCTATATTTTCGAAAATTCATCATCTGATTCCAATAGTAGCGCCTCTTCCATGGGACTCCTACAAGAACATGAATTTGACGATTTTGTTTTAAATTTAATCTGATGTGTTAAAAAGTACAATCTAATATATAAAAATTGATGTATGTATGTATGTGTGTTTCTTCCAGCATAACTCTCAAACGCCTGGAGCGATTTCAACGAAACTTGGAACACGTATCACTTGCAATCTCGAAAGAAATACTGTGGGGCTAAGGGGTGGTGTGGGAATGGGTGACATGTAAAAATAATAGAAAACGAACGATATTACAACGCGAGATCTCCCACAATAGATTAACATTAACGATGATGTAAGTACATTGAGCCATATCTAAACTGCGTTTGAATTATTTGAACTGTTAGTTTTATGTTTTACTACACAACAGGCTTTTAATTATCTTTCATATCATCTTCAATATTGTTTAGAAACGGTATGTAGGCTTTCTTCGTCTTTAAGTTAAATCGACCTCGTAACAGGTAACCTAACTTCATACATAACAAAATTTTATATATCAAATATGTTTAGTATGTATTACCGCACGACACTGTGTACTGGCGAACATTGCCATATTTCATATAATATAATATTCCTAAACTAGAATTCAATGTAACATTGTCTGTGAGCAATAAAATTATTCATCACAAAATACTGAATAAATGAAGCACAATTCGAAGCATTTTTGTTGTTAACAAGTAACCCAAAACGCGCATCTCCCTTAAGTATTAACCATTACCTTATGTAGGCTAATCAAAAAAGAACATTGGCTGAAGAGCTTCACAGGAGAAAACAAACCAGCTTCGCCGTATTCACGTCAAATGTGTAGCAGCTCTACAGAGATGCTCAGAAGAGAGTATCATGACACCTGATACGTCATAGGAATTTGGGGCAGTGACAAAATAAACAAACCTGATTTCACATATATAATTTTTAATAGTTTTTCAAATTTTTCAACAAAGGATAAACACTATGACCTCCCCAAGTAAATTACCTCTATAGATGAAGCAACTTACGAGCGAACGTCTTACCACGCAATGGAAAGTTAAACTGAGACCCCATTTTCCTTGAGCCATATAACTAAATACGTACTTAGTAGTGAGAGCAACAGACCTTATCATAAAGCATAAATTATAACCAAAGCTATCTTTTCATTCTTTAGGTTTATAACAATCAACATATTAACAGTAAATAGAATAACTAATAACAACAATTCTAACACCATTCACGTATATATCCAGTAATGTGTGTATAATCCAGTCCCTGACCATAAGACCCGCAGAAATTTTTGATGTGGACGAGTTTTCTCTTTTGATCCTGTTAGGGCATGCCTAAAGAAAACAAAAAATCTTGGGTAGACATCTGGCATACCGGGCCTAAGATTTCTAGGGGCCATAAATTCAAGATGGCCACCGCTTCACCACACACCAATAAGTAAATTCGATCATAACTCCTTTAAAATTGGTTTTTGACAATTTTGTGTACAGACATATTTTGCTCAGAATTGAAAAAATGAACAAAAATATTCTTAACAGTTTTTTCATATCTTCCACTATTATGGAGGTATATCCAGTGAAAGAACTCCGTACCCTTTTCTGCAAGGATTCTAAGCAAAATCACCGACATTCTCACCGACGGCATATACCGACCTTTACTCGGAGACCCCACAGCTGCAATAGAGAGGGAAACCAGAGCTCTACTGAAGAAATCCACACTGCCGAATGAAACCGGGGACCGGATAACACCAAATGGAACAGTACCTCCACGACTTTACGGCCTTCTGAAAATACACAAAACTGATGTTCCATTAAGACCCATCGTCAGCGCAATTGGATGCCCTACCTACAGACTTGCCAAATTCCTAACGGCACAACTCCAACCTCTGACGGGAAAGTGCCAACACCATGTTAAAAACTCATCTGACTTCGTCAAGACCCTTCAGAACATCAGAACTTCTCCCGGAGACTTTCTAGTCAGCTTCGACGTAGTATCGCTCTTCACCAAAGTGCCACTTCAAGATTCTTTAACACTGTTGCAGCAACATTTCGCACAAGATATCATTAGCCTTTTCAAACATACCCTGACTTCAACATACTTCAGCTACAAGGACAAGTACTATAAACAGACCGACGGAGTGGCAATGGGATCCCCGCTCTCACCAGCGATAGCCAATTTCTTCATGGAGAACTTCGAACACGAGACACTCCGTTCAGCTCCACAGAAACCTTCCGCATTCTACAGATCTGTGGACGACACCTTAGTCACCTGGCCGCACGATGAAGCAGCGCTACAACATTCCTGAATCACCTCAACAACCAGCACCAGAACATCAAATGCACCATGGAGACAGAGATCAACGGCAGCCTTCCATTCCTGGACATCCTCATCACACGCAAACCGGACCGGACCTTAGGACACAGTGTAAACAGGAAACCTACTCACACCGACCTATACCTCAACGCGAAGAGTTTTCACCATCCAGCGCAGCGGTCAACAGTACTCTCGACATTGTTTCACCGAGCCATCGCCATCAGCGACGCAGAGCACCTTCAAGAGGAAATAAGACACCTACGCACAGCCTTCAGACAGGATGTATACAGTGAAGGCATTATCGACAAGACGCTAAAGAAATTAACACACAAGAACAACCAACGAACAAACCCGGATCCACCTGATGACCAAGAAGATAGCCATCGTCCCATACACCGGTAACCTCTCTGCAGTCATCAGTCGCATTCTTTCAAAATACAACATCAAGACGATCCACAAACCACCATCGAAAGTCAGAAGCCGACTTCGAAACCCCAAAGACGACCTAGGACAGAAGACACCCGGGGTTTACCGTATCGCCTGTGCCTGCGTTAAAGCCTACATTGGACAAACGGGGAGGACAATCGAACAGCGCTGCAAAGAACACGCCAGCTACAAAAGAATTTTCATCCCGAAAAATCAACGTTAGCAGAACATTGAATCCAGGAAGGCCATAGAATTGATTTCACCATCATCAATAAATCATCAAATTTCTGGGACAGTCTCATCAAAGAAGCAATACACGGGGAAAAGGACAACCTCAACAGGGACACGGGACTCGAACTGGACCCAGCCTGGTTAGCGATAGTCGACTGGGAGTGCGGACGTCGGAGAAACTCCACCTGATTGGCCCGCCACCTACACCGGACCCCTCCCACACCAAATACATATAACGTCACCCTGACTTATCTCTACACTTCATTCCCTGAAGATGAGAGTGACGTTAGCCCTCGAAAACTCGGAAGCCTTTCCGGAAATCACCTGGGTGATTGCCCGAGAAAACCTCTTCAATATTCGCCGCCAGGAAAGCTTCAAGAAATATTTCAATATTTTACACTTTACTTGATATTCCGGCATAGAAAGGGCAAAACAATTATTGTCTGTGATACTTTGTTGATACCAACTATTGTGGCGCATGGCCTGTGTGACATTATACATCAAAGATGGCTGCCTCTGAAGACATTAACAAAGAAAATCGACCATGTCTCCTTACCTCCTTCAGAAGTCATTTTGACCATTTGTAGGTTCGTTGGGTTTTTGAATGAAGGGAAGACATATGTATGGAGAATGCCTTCATTATGAGTCATGCAATCATAAGAATAATACTAGGTGTTTTGCTGGACAATGTGTTAAAATAAGGTACATGGCTTCGGGAATCCAAGATGGCCGCCACGGAGGTTCTGAGCATGAAATACTGTCAATATTTTTATTTAGAGTTCCTTTATCAGAATTTTCCAGATGTATTATCTGTTAGTAAATAGCAAGCGAAAATATATTATTACATATTTTTTTTAACCTCAAAATTTCTGTGGGTCTTGTAGCCTGGGACTGGACTAGTAGCTTCGCTACCCGAGACCAAGTGGGCGAGCGATTCTCCTGGTTCGGACACAAGGCCTCGAGATTACGTAGCGTGACGTTATATCATGTGATGTTGTGTTGCCAAATCGTACAGCTATGAAATGGGGTGGTGATAACAAAATCATCCATGTCCTAACCGGGATTAGAACCCAGAACCCCTGGATTCGTAACGCGCTGTGCTAACCACTCCGCCACGAAGGTTAACTCGCCTGAGCTACTGAGAAAGCCCTGGCTTCGCTTGATTTTGTCTCTGTCGCTGTTTTACCTGTGTAGAATTCTCTCTGTCCAGTGTGTGCCTAATCTTAATATATTCATTATAGTTTACTACCACTTCAATTTATCTTCACACAAAATAGGGGAGTATAATTGGATAATTTTCTTGTGACCTTTGGTTTTATCACGTCATTTTTCTGCCTGTGGTTACACTGGCGGTCAGAAATTGCTCCTGTGAGTGAGTAACGCAGTTAGTTACGTTTATCCATTCAATAGCATATTTGGTGGTAAATTACCATGGTGAGTAGCTTAATTAGTTAGATTCAATATCATTCTAAAAACATTCGGTGGGAAATTCCTGTGATGTTAGGTAATATGTTCAATCTCTCATCAATTAGAGAAATATTTAAAAATTACCATCACAGAGGGATTTTGAACAGTACAAATACTAGTTGAGATTCCAAGTTTTGACTTCTTATATACCTCACTTGTTACAATATTGACCAAAAAATATACTTCGAAGGATCATGACCTAAGAATCAAGTACTAAACATCAATAAATAAATTAAGTCAAAATGCTTGTATTGTGCAGATACTAGTGAGTTTATTTCGGTAGTATTTTGCTAGGAGGTCTTATCGAATTGTCTAATTAACTTGTGGATAGATTAAATGGTTCCTGGAGCGGGGGCAGTGTTGACTTGAGTGCTTCCCACAAGATGGCCGGGAAGGGGAGCAGTGTGGACAGATCCTCTGGTCACAGCTACATAACTGAAATGTATAAAATAACATTCACAAATTGTTCAAGAAATGTCGAAAATGACATACTCTATAAATAAGTAATTAAGGACTTTGATAATGGAGTAAAAATATTCAGCTTGTAATATTGATTTTCATAAAATATCTCTTTCACATAAAATTTATTTCTTTTCTGGCATTAATTTAAGTTGAGTTAATTTTTAAATAAATTGCATTCACTATTTAAAATCAACTTAAAAACAATCGAAAATATTTTTTTATAACATGGATTATTTTATTGGAGTCAGTCATTTAATATCATGAAAGGTGAGAATTTTTAAATAAATAACTTTTCGTTCTCACAGTACACCCAAGAACCTGTACTTTAAATACAATAAATAGGGACTAAGGTACATACGTAGCAATGTTTCTGAAAAGTTAAGCATGAACTGAAATTTTCTGAGTAGTGTTAATCTGCACTATATATCTTTGCAATTGAACTTTTCTGACTTTCGTATCAAGTACTCAACAAACAGAGGAAATCTTTATAGACAATTTTTCCGGAATTTATAATTCAGCAATGTTTTCTGTTACCATAACTTTAAATTATTGGATTCATTTGAAATATTTTCTTTCTCTTACATTGGATATTTACTCATTGTCTCTGTTTATTCACACAAACAGTTTAACTAGTTAAAAATTTACAATATCACTAACTATACATCAGCGGTTAAGAATTGTCTACAAACAACAAATTACGTATAATATTTCTTGAAAAAATATATTCCAAGCAAAATACAGTAAAAATCCTGGAATAATTTCTTTAAAATTCATAATATTTCAAAATCAGTTGCAAGACAAATGAAAAAGATGATGTTGATGATTGATTGCTAAATATAATCGGATCAGGTAAAATGTCGTCAAACAGTTTTCAGAAATTGAATGATGGAAGTAATTTACAAACTACCGGACTTGGGGTAACATTTTGTTAAAATTGAGTTAATTTTGTTAAAGATATATTTTTTGGACAATCAAGGTAACATCCTACACTTGAATGAATAGGGGAAGTTAGTAGTAGGTCAAAAACAGGTGTAGGATAGCTGAAAATAGTAGTGTGTAGTATCTGAAGATGTCATTAGGTGATAGCAAAATCCAACTTGATGATGTTAGCAGTCGCTAGATAGCAGACGCACGCATAGGCAACTCAATTTAAAAATGGCAACCGTGCTTGAGGAGTGTACGTGGGAGATGGTTCGGGTGAAGGAGATGGTTCGAGCTGACAGGTGAGTGACGATAGACAGCAAACAATCGCAATAGGTTGTTCTCATAGTTTAGCCGACAGCATAGTGCATGATCGTTTGAATTTCCAAAAAGTGTGGGCAAACATTTCGTGGAGGATGAAGATGTTGAACCTGAGGTGCGAATGCGGGTTGGACAGCAGCCCAAAGACGTTAATGCAGCAGGTCTTGGGGTTCCGATAAAGCGATGGGATAAGTGTATCAACATTGGTGAAGATTATGTTGAAAACTAAAACGGTTCTCTTTTCAGTATCTCACTTAGTGTTCTTCCAAATAAACGTTTGTGACCTACTTACTGACTTACCCTGACCCTGCGAGGAGAGAGACGCGCGATAGAGAATAATTACTTGCTCGGAAGGCTAAGGAGGATTTACATGTGTTTATACTTACGGAGCGCCCGCTCCTGGGGCTACGACGGAGCTTGCCAAGGGAGCGGCGAGCGCAGACGACCAGGAAGCTCCGAGTGGAGCTACCAGGGGAGTTCCCCAGGGACTTATGAGGGTGTTTGAGATGGACCCTGCGAGGGGTGAAGTCCAGCCAAGGGAAGCAAGAGCTGGCACAGAAGACAACACGGCGCCTGCAGATGCGACAGCCACAAGGGCGAGGAGTGCAACAATGACCTGGAATATTTCAGTAGAATATGAATAACACTGTATATCCAATCAGACAAGCCCCATGCTAAGTGGAAGAAAACAAATATAGAGTGAAAATTTTGCTTCAGTAAGAAACCTGTATTTATTGAACGCAAATAATAAATTTGAGATTATACATGCATTTTACTTCTGAATACCAGCGTATAGTTATTCCGGTATTGATACAGTATTCTACGGAATTGCTTATTGGCTAGTACCAGTACCTTCATCTTTATTAGACTGCAAATGGGAAAAACGAATTAATTCTTCAGAGATATGGCGAAGGAAGAAAATTTCAATAGTTCTAACTATAAATTTTATAACGGTAGGGAAGATCTGGGTGAGTTGAGCATGTTTCTTTGTTTAAATTTCTGCAGCTCTTCAAAATTACTATCTTCTATTGATGAAATGCTACGAGCAGTACCTGTAGTCTCCTTGACCACTGTGAATTTTTATTACACCATGATACTAAAACTTGTAAAGTTATTGATTGCTTTTTCGAAGCGTGTCAGTATTGTCAATTCACCCCGTATATGGGGTGAGTTGGCTATATGTGCGGGGTGAGTTGACAATATATGTTTGGAATATTTTATTTCAAACAATATACTGCCTTAATAATTACAGATTACAAAAATGTTTTCAAATGAACAGTATAACATGAAACATAAATGTTCCAAACTTTTTAAAAAAAAAGTTTACAAAAGTGTTTACTGAATCTTTTACCCAGTGTTTATTTTTATTGTTATATCACAAATACAAATGCAATATACTGTCCTATAATCCTAATCTAATATATATTATTACAAACAATGTGTCTATATGCTAAGATGTTTTTGATGAAAAAAAATATTTGAAGAACAATTTTCTCAGTAGGCCTACAATATTGTCAACTAGCCCCTTCCTTCATATTGTCAACTCACCCCGATCGCCATATTGGACTTTCTGGTCATGCCGCTGCTAAACATTGCAGTTTAACAAAGTATCCGAATGTAGTATCCATACAATTCACCATAGTCTTCTAGATAGCCTTACCATAAACTATGTGCTTACCTACTTTGAAAACGTATAAGTAAGAATAGAGAGTTGAGAGAATTTACTTGGCAAGTAAGAATTGATGTTAGATCTATTTGTCATGCACTAGAAACTTCGTGAACAAGACACTCAACTTCTTAGCTGTGAGTTGGTTCTAGAGATGACACATATTCACCGTAACCTGCAATGTTGCCAACTCTCTTCTAGTAGGAATAAAAAACACTTTGTAAACTCGCCCCTATGGGCAACTCCCCCCGGTCCCCGATACTCGTTTTCGTGATTTTGATGTGAGTTGCACATGGTCCTTATTCAGATCTAATCTAGCCTACCATCCCATTAACAAAACTATTAGTGTTATCTAACATGTCTCAAATTGATTTTTGTTATTGTCTAGTCGACTTTCCAACATCATGGAAAGAAATTAAGAGACTCACAAGAATGTTACTTTGATGATGTTCAATTCTACCTATTTGCGAATGTTCGAGGCTAATATTTGTGGTTTTTAACTATATTTTCATTGTTAAAGGTATAATAACCAAACGCGTCCTTGGTTATTCGACATTTCGGCAAAATTATCTGCTACTACCACAAAAAGAGTGCACATAATTCCAGGGGTTCTTTTATGCATGTTAGTGGTCAAACTACTAAATTGCATATAGTGTAAACTTATTGGATTTTTATATATTTCTAGCACTTTTATAAGGTATATTTCGTGTAGTTCAGAAGGTTGCCATCCAAGCTGATATAGTCTAACATACGCTTACCTTCATGCTGAATTTTCTACGTTCTTGGAACAGAGTGAGTTATGATTAACCAATACTGAATTGTGTGTATATATATGAATTTTAACAGGAAGTAAGAATGCATTAACCTTGAGAGGTTGATAGCTATTCCTAGGTATTCTAATCTTATGTTCATTATCATTCAAAATATTATTTTCACATTCTATATGGCCGCGGTGGCTCAGTCGGTAACGCGTCTGACTACCATGCTAAAGGTCCCGGGTTCGATCCCCGGCTGGTTCAAATCCGGGAACTTTTCTAACGATGGAAGCGGCCCCGGCGCCCACCCAGCGTCGAATAACATGGGTACCTGGGGGAAACCCTGGGGGGTAAAGGCGGTCAGGGGCGTGATGCTGATCACATCACCCCAATCACGACCGGATCAAGAAAGTGTGGGGCGTTACCCCCACACCCCCTATACGCCTTCATGGCGTGGTGCTAAGCACAGGGGAACACTTTACCTTTTTTTTTACCTTTTTTACATTCTATTGTGAGAATTTTAATTGGACATGTAGATTTTTTGTAAGAAGAGAAGTTACGCATGCCAAATGCTCTTTATTTGATGGAGCATGAAAGAAGATTGCATCACTTTAATGATGAACTAAAGACGCGCTCTTGCATTAGATTTTTAGTTTTGCATGACAGTTAGAATTATTATAAGTTCCAATGTTTTGAAACTAGTACTTCATCGAGATGGGGCTCTTCCAAACGTATTTCAACTTCATGAATGCTTTGGTTTGGTTTGAGTTGGTGTTTTAAGTCCACTTTGTGCACAGTAAGGCTAATCGGGAATGAACTTACAGTTTAAAGTGGAATCCGAACCACTATATGGCTCCACTGGGTATTGAACCCGAGACCCCTTGATTGCACGGCGACGACGCTACCACTGCGCCATCGGCGAGGCCCTAACCTCATGAATGCGTCAGACAATTTATACGTATTGCTTTTTCCCATAACAGCACGTTATTTTTTTTCACCCAAAGTGAATGTAAGACAACCTACACACCTCTCGTTTGATTTTTTTTTTTAAATTTGAATTAAAAATTTTTGGGTGCGTGAGCACTGAGGCTATTTTGAACCCGTCACACTATACGGGCTCCAGCACCTTATCATAACAAAAATAAAAACGTGTCTGAAAACTAAAATTTTCTTACCTTAGTTAAAATCTGAGGCTAAAAAGGGCGCTCAGCACAAATAAGGACAAAACAAAGGACGACACCGAATTATACTGGCCATGGTGCCAGTCGCCAGAGCCTCGTTAGTCTGCAGTCCAGGGTGTACTACGTGGAAATGAGGTTAACTATTGAGTGCACTACGTGGAAGGAGCATCCCTTACACCCCACACAGCTCTCGTGTGCACATGATTATTATATGTGTAGTTACGTTTCCTGTCGATTCAACTATTTGCTTTCAGGAAAATTTCATATGCTCTGCTGGATCAAGGGTTAAAAGGAAAGGTATATATTTGCTAGGAAAGCCAACCTCTTTTTGAGCATAGATGATTATTTATTCCATTGTTATTATTTTTATAATTGTAAAACGTAATAATGAGAAACTCATATTTCAGACATTTCATTACTTGAAACAACAATGTCTATTTTTTAATACATTTTTACGAATTATTACATCAGCCCTTTTTAAATTATAAGAACTTTGTTGCTTTGTCGAACTATTATTTAAATTAAATTGTCACATGTATCTTTTTCCTATGGGTTCCTATGGGTTGCTCAGAATGACAAGATATGAACTTTTACGATATATATTTTGTCTTCTTATAAACGTCTTGCATTAATATAGTAATTCATTATCCCTTTTACAGCAAACATTAGCAAATTTTCACAATATTCTTGAATAGGTTTTGAGTAGGCCATTCAATTATGACATTTGAAAGTAGAATTTAGACATTTCACATTTAAAATGTCAACATTCCTTTCTTGACGTATGAAAATAAAGTAAATTCGCAGAGGATGATTATTACATACAGACAGCGATATTCCCTACAACGAACCATTCTGATTACCATAAAAATTATAATAAATAGATTAGCCCTAGATGTTCCTAAGAGAATGATACGATATCAACACACACACATGTAATATATATACATCAAATATCTACAAATTATCCGATGCAGTCATAAATTCGGAATTTGCTTCATATAGATCCATCTAGTTGACGTTCTACTTTTGAAACACTTGAACATATAATTTCTAAATATCATTCAAGAATAAAATCCAATACAGGAACATGTCCTTACTGCAACATTAAAATGATGCAATCTCCTATCATACTACGTTAGATAGGGATTATGTGAAATATGTGTCGTTTACCAGAAGAAACATCCTACATATTAAATTATAAATTCAAGCAATAGAATGTGAAATGAATAGTATTATTATACACACGACTACACGTACAAATAGCTTCCAACATCTCAAGGTTAATGCATTTTCACTTCCGGTTGAAATTCACACACCATGTGTATATATATGTTCACATGGTTCAATACTGGATATTCATAACTTTGTTCTAAGAACATAGAATAGTCTCAACATGAAGGTAAGTGTATGGTAAGACTAGAACGTTACAACGGAAGAAAATGTTCCCAATTTCCGGTACCATACACAATAGAAAGCTGATTGATTGATTGATTTGGTGTTTTATGTCCACTTTATGCACCGTAAGGCTAATCGGGACTGGACCTACAGCTTAAAGTGGGATCCAATAGAAATATGTAATACGGTATATAAAAATCAGCTCAGTTTTCACTGCATGGAATTTATTAGTCCCAACCTATAATGTGAAATTGGTTTACAAATATGTGGAGAGGAGATGTAATGACAAATAATCTAGGAACGTCATTTTGCGTGTTTGGTTGTCACATCTTTAACATCGAAAATAATATTGCATGTCTAATTAGTGTTATTTCCGATATCATCCACAGATAGAATCGAACATTATGAGAGAAGATATTCACATGGACATCTTAATTTCTCACCTTGATGGTGGATATCAACAGTACATTATAAAGCACATAATAATATAGACGGATTTGTCACGTGAGAAAGATTTGTACCCAAATGTATATGTTAAATTTTAATTATTATTAGTCAAGTCTCATTTTACACAAACATAATGTTTAGCAGTCAGTATAACAGTTCTGAAAGGGATCCAACATATGATCTAACAGCTTTTGTTTTCATGTGATAGTAGGTTCGGTTATAGTAACTCATTTCAAAACCATCAAAATCAGCACCATTTTAACGAATAAGGTATTGAATTTTTCAAGCGTGCACGATAGTTCTACATGACATTTTGATCTTATTCTCAACGGTAGTAATAAAATATTGAAGAAGGTAGTACCAAATAAAACTAACGCAACATGCGTATATTACAGTGTCAGCATGAACCAATATATTCTACTATTCAGAAGGAAAATGTACACTAGTCTCAATGTCTCCTCTGTGTTAAATAAATACGAATTTTACTGAAGTTAATTATCCATCTGAATTGTTTTCTTTCTTTTAGAGTGAGTTAGATATACATACAATGTTTTCTAATATTCTACTGCTTACGTGGCTTATATTCCAGGTCATCGTAACACTCCTCGCTCTTGTGGCTGCCGCATCCGCAGGCGCCGTGTTGTCTTCTGTGCCAGCGCTTGCTTCCCTTGGCTGGACTTCACCCCTCGCAGGGTCCATCTCAAACACTCTCATAAGTCCCTGGGGATCTCCCCTGGTGGCTCCACTCGGAGCTTCCTGGTCGTCTACGCTCGCCGCTCCCTTTGCAAGCTCCGTCGTAGCCCCAGGAGCGGGTGCTCCGTAAGTATGAACACATGTGAATTTCTTCTTCCTTCTGGTCAGCAATTCCATACATGTCTCAGCTACTATCTAAGAAATATACGTTCTCGTAGCTCCTTGAATACTTCCTTTCGTGTCGCCTCTTGCATCTCAGTAGTAGCCTCGGCAGAGAGTTATCCGTAAGTTAGAATACATAATTTTAACAGAATGTGTTAAATTCGAACATAATATTAACAGGTGTCAACTACTATTTCGCACATCAAAAACAATAATGTGAAACTGAGATGCAAAAAATGTTAATATTACGTAAGAAGCAAAACAAGCATACTTATCCAATTCCTTATAAATGTACATGGCTTACTAACATTGGGTGTAGTATTTCAAGGACATTATTTGATGTTTTGTTATTGCATTTCAGTTATGTAGCTGTGACCAGAGGATCTGTCCACACTGCTCCACTTCCTGGCCATCTTGTGGGAAGCACTCAAGTCAACACTGCCCCCGCTCCAGGAACCATTTAAACAAACCAGAAGTTAATTCTCCATAGACAATTTTCATTCTACCTAAAATAATGTTTGTAATTGGTTCTCACCTTCTTCGAAAATATTGTGAAAATAAACTTATCTTTATGCGCAAGTAAAACATGTTGACTTATTTGTGTTCATTTTTTTTTTAATTTTATTTATTGATCACCATGCATGTTTGATCGATAATTGCCACAAATATGGTTTCGTTAAATATTTTAGATACAAATGGAACGTAGATCAGAGCTAATGTAACCTATATGTTTCGTTACCGAGTAGATATTATTGGAAAGCCTGGTGACGTTGTCGCCTCGTAATCAAAGGGCCTGGTTTGATGCCCGGTGGAGTCACATATGTGGAGGCACATGGAGGTTCGGATTTCACTGTAGAGAGTCCCAATTAGCATAACTGTATATGGCAATTTTCCAAACTTAATTAAATTTACCCTATATAATGCTTGAAATATACAGGGTTATCCATTTGGGTATGGATAAAATTACACATTAATAGAAACGTAAATGTGATAGTTGGAAAATTTTCGTGTTGGTGTTTTCGTGTGTGAAACATGGGAGTTTTGCTGTAGTGTTTTGGCAACAATGAAGTTTGAACTGATTTCGTGATTTTCTTCACCAACATTTCAATCGTCGTTTGTGTAGCCGTGCCGGACCAACTGCTTGACCCCCAACTCCCCAGATTTAACCCCTACAGACACTGTCTATTCACAGAAACCCACAGACATTGATGATTTGAAACTTAAAATGACAGAGGCTTTGGACAGAATCACCCCAGAGATGTTACACCAGACGTGGAATGAATTGAATCACAGCTTATGAGCTGTGCAGAGTTCACAATGGAGGCCATGTAGAAAACTGAGAACTGTACCAAACTGTTAGTAGTGTATAAAAATAAAAACTCCAACTTTTCAAACTTTGTATACAATATTTCGGGTAATTACATTTGACCAAAAAAAATTCACATCCATTTTATTTTATCCATACCCAAACGGATCACCCGGTATATTATAGTATATAAACCAGTTAAGTCTACGCTATATGTGATTCACTAGTCGGAACTGCCATTTGTGAAAAAATAACTCTTGAAGCTATTTGCACTATCTTTATAGAAGTAACAGATTAGATAACCGGAAATGCCAAATAAGCAAGGAAGTGTTTGATTTTACATCTTTAACACTGAAAATATTGTTGAAGGCCTAGAAAGCGTTAGTCTTCAAAATTCGCAAACAGGTAGAAACGAATATTTATCAAAGTAACATTCTGAAAATCTCAAAAAATAACGCTGTTACCGATAAACTGAGACCAATCACAAGTATAACAAATGCGCCAAGAATGTCGTTGATAAGAAAAGAACGAAAAGGTTCAACATTGTCCACTCTGTAATTCAGTGGAAAAGAAAACTTCTTTGATCGATTGAGAAGAATGTCCTCCTCCCACTTCAACAACATCCCAGACTCCCTCAGAGGTCCTAAAAACTCATTGAATTTGTCCACGAGGGGCGAACCTTTTGGGAATATAAAACCTAAAAAAAAACTGAAAGCATTTTCTCTCATCAAGTACAGTTCCCTTAGTGTCTCTTCCTCGAGATTGATAACTCCACCAACATGTCCAGAAGGAAGTCTCTCAACTAAAAATGCCAACTTTTCAGACTTTGCCCTTCTGTTCATAAAGCTGACATTTGAATTTTGTATATATCTTGTGTAAATTGACTCTATGATGGGAATGGGTGATTTGTCAAAAACATGCGGAAAACCTAGTTCATCTACAGTCCATATTAACCTTGAATCGTGAAACTGTTGCAGTGTGTCTATGGGGGTTTCATAAAAGGGTGCTGTAAGATGAGAAACTAGATTACAGTTATAAGCACAAATTAGTATGGTGGACGTGAGAAGTGCCCAGACAGTAAGCAGACGTAGTATAGAGTATCTTGATTCAGATATTCCTATTCCTGTCATAATTCTAATAGAGTTCAAAAGGTGATAGCTGAAACCACGATTTGAGCCTTTTACTTCCAAGGGATCTCCACGTTGTTTCAACTGAGTGAAGGCTTTCAATATAACTGACAAAAGCAATGTGTGCATGACAACAACCAACCATGTGAGAATTTCAAACGGAGATAATATGCTCCACATATAAATAACTCTTCGAGGTATTGTTGTTAGAAAAGTTATACCAGAAGCTGAACAAAATATACTAAGATCAAAATACTTGTCAATTAATTGATTGATAAAGGAAGATGGAAGTGCTCCTTGGTATTTCAAGCTCTTTAGATTTCCCATAAAAGTGAGACTACTGGCGTTGTCCGATGGGTTACCCCACTTACAGTAAGTGACTTCTGGAATCCAAGTGAAATTGAGCTTTCTTGAGAACTCTAACATGACTTTATAGTCTGTTCCATCGTATCCATTCTCTGTAACTATAGTTGCAGGGCTGTAAATCTTTAGAAGTAAATTAAGTGAAACTCCATTCAGATTGACAAATTTATCTTCCCTGAAATATACCCTTTTACTGAGTAAACCATTCTTCCATGTGGCTGTCACTTGAAACACTTTCGACTTCAAATTATCTTGTATATCGTTTGTCATTATGTTGAACCCGTCACTTTCAGGAGAGCGCTGTGCTGGAGAAATTGCAACAACGTAAGGGAAAAATTGGATCCATTCCTGCTCTAAAAGTGAGTGAAATTGACCTACGTCATTATGATACACCACAACCCTTATGTCTCTTACGATTGTTCCTGTAATGGCATAATACAGATTGGAAAATGTCTCTGATACATTCTTAGGTCCTAAAATAAAACTGGAACAGCCTAGATCAAGACTCTGAACAAACAATTCCCTTCTCAGTTCGGTTGCATATAGAACAGTTAAGTTTGTATCAATCGATGGCTGAGTTCTATTATCCTCCTGCTGATTATATTGTAAGCCCATGGCAATTACCACACAACTATTTTGAAACATTTCTTTTGCAATTTGATTTAATAATTTATCCAACCCATTTTCTTTTCTCTGCACAACATTCAGGTGAGTTATCGAAGATGCAAGGGTACTGAAGAGGAAAACTTCAAAAAACATATTCTTCATTATGAGACGATTTACACTTTCTGAAAAAAAAATGGAAAATAAATTTTAATCCTTAAATATAGTACTTCTAAGACACATATCTAAAATAAAATCTAATCAATTCAACCAATCAAGGGCATATTAAGGCACTAATTAGAAAAAGCTGAAAAAGTACCATTATGTGGCTGTTACGTATGTCCGTCCGTGCGTGGTAACTGTCGATATTTCAGAAACCGCAAGAGTGGTAAAAATAAAATTTGATGAAATCTTAGGCCTACGAAGTAATATCTATCTAATGGCAACCAGAAACACGATCGATGATATTCAACTTGACATCACGCAGTGCATTTTGGGAAGAAACAACATGAAGTCGGGCAAACACATTCGAATGATAAGCATTCTTACAACGAGAAATTTGAGATATTTTATACGTTCACATTCTTCTTATGATAATGATAATCATACCTTAAATCACTGCAGCCAAAATTATATGCGCAATGCTTACCCGGCATGTTTTCAACACAGGATCTTATCTGTTTAACTGAAATATGAAAGTGGAGCGTAATTTCGCGAAACGAATTGTGGGGAAAGTTGTTCGCTTAATATAATTCATTGTAAATACATCGTACGTCTTGCATAACTTCGTATCACCACCTTGATACAATTACCAGTGTTTGTTAGTCAAACACATTGCATATGAAACCAAAACAAGCATTTACTTCACGAAATTAATCTTTCATTGCCCGGATCTTGACAACATTTAACAAGATGTAGACTCATGGTTGTAGACTCATTACCCGATAAAGAACTCACAGATGTACTCGTTATGGATCGTATGTTATAGTGACTATCTAAGGACTTTTTAATGCAAACACATAAATGACGAGGCCTCCCCGATGGCGCAGTGGTAGCGTGATCGCCTTGTAATCAAGGGGTCCCGCGTTCAATACCCCGTGGAGGCACATAGTGCTTCGGATTTCACTTTAAACTGTAGGTCCAGTCACGATTAGCCTTACTGTGCATAAGGAGGAGTTAAAAAACAACTCAATCAACACAAATGACGACAAGCACAATAAATCAAACGTGGACACTGAAGCTTGTTTACACTATAAGGTGCTGTTAACTCGTTCCTACACTGGCCACCAACGTACTATGATGAACGTCTTTGATTGTTAATATTTGTACCGATATTAAACTGAAGAATATTTTCAAGAATTAGCGAATGTGAAGCTGACTTCTGTCGGCTGATTATACCACATGTAACTAAATTTAAAATTACCTGGATATTTTATAAAAGAAAACGCAGCAAGTCGCGTTTTGATGGAAACATTTGTCACTATATTCCGCACTGTTATTTTTGTTACGATGACAACGTCAATTTTGCCAAACACATAAACGTTATAAAACAAACGTTATATCAACTTGAGCATGCACATCGGAAGTTCAAAATACATAGAAATTATATTATACATTTTACATTTACAACGAAGAGAAAAAATCGAACTTGTAAGACAGAACAGTCACAACACGCAGTCTGACAGGGTGATTTTTCCTGCTTCGTTCTGAACAGCAATCCAACCACAATATAATATTGACTTTCAGACATTTTGTGAAGAAAATGTTCGTGATGGATTTCGTAAATAAAAGGTACCTAACAAAAGTCCAAAGTCCACACAATTTTTGTGCCAATGTGCCACGTGGAAGGTGAAGTAAATGTTTACAAATCTTTATTCATTTATAATTCAAATATGGAGGCAGGGGTGCCCATCCACCCCAAGGTCAATGGCGCAATTCCCCCAAATCTCGTCATGCCTCCCCCCAAATCATGTGGTAATTCACATGAAGTATTTAATTACGATAGTAATTAGTATTTTTAAGCTTTATTGAACACGATACTTGATCTGCCCGTTCTCCTTAAACAGAGGTTTCCATCCCCCAGCTAGACCGTGGATGCATTACCACTCAAAATATTTTGGGTGAATACGTAATAATTCTTTTTATTTGAATACAATAGCCTGTTAAACTGTCCATACTTTTTAATGGTTCGAATTTTCGAAATAACGGAAAGCTAGCAATCTCAAATGTCATAATTATATAAATATGTATTTAAACAGTGTTTGTGTTGGAGAACAAGATTTTAATAACCCACAATTTGGGTATTTAACACAACGTCTTACACAACTTAAAATCGAAAATTACAGAACCCTAGCTAGAAATTCCTAAGGCCGGGACGAGAATATAATAAGGTGCCTCCTTCAATGAACTCACGCACTCTGCTTGGTGTAACTACAATTTTATTAGTAATACATAGCAATAATTACATGGATTTTATCTTCAGTGCAAATTTCACTTGCTATAGCAAAATTACCTTGCAACAATAACTTAGAAATGCGAATTTTACACTATTTATTTTCCTGTTTTATCGAGTAATGTGCAAGGCGTTACTATGAAGTACGCAGTTAGTACAACTATTGCAGAATAGCCTACAGGCAATCAATAATACAGTAATATTGCTAAGAGAACCATATCATCAACATAACTCACCTGCTTTAAATTAAGCAGTATACCGACACTAAACATTATATTTTAAGAAATTATATTATTAATAAATATCGAGAATATTGTTTGTCTTGTAATGCAGGTACAATATAATTCTTCACAATCGTCTCATGAAAATACCAGACACGCATTTTTGTAACGCAAGCGAAGCGAAGCGAGGAAGAAAATTTTTATATCCATTCCTTTGCAGGTTTGCAAGAATATTAATTTAATAGGACGTCAATACTTTCATAGGATCCCTCGATATTTACTCTTTTCCCATGTTCGGCGCTGAAACGCGCGCATACCATATCGCTAAAAATAGTTTCCAAATATAATGTTCGAACCCTAAGGAAATCCCTTGACAATCTAAGATTTTACACTTTATTAAGAGCTCCACATCTCCTCCCCGCAAATTTAATATTCAATTCTCCAAACAAAATTTAGGACTTAACTGTTTATGTTGAAGAATACCTAAATATTAGCCCCTCGAAAATAAAAAAATCTCCGTCAACCACATTTTCCGCTACAATATCAGACGTAATAACAAGAGTGGGATATCCCCCCGAAATTTAATGCTCAGCCCCTAACTAAAATTCCCAGGATAATCTAAGATTTAACACTGATATTCAATAGTCGGATATTGCTCCCCTCTCCCAACGTTTAATCCTCAAGCCCCTACAAGAATCCACGTGTCTATTTAAGACCCAATGTGTAAGAGTTGGATACCCTTCTTCCTTAATAATAATATTACCCGTTACAACTTCCTTGGCAGTCTATAATTTGATATTTATGTAGCATCAATGGATAATTAATAACGTAATTCAACTTGTGCCATCAAATTTCCATCACAAAAAATTGTCCCCCTCCCCCCAAAAAATAATAAGTTGCTTGGACATAACGAGAGTCCACAAAACCACCTGTGGGCATCGCTACCTCATAATACTTCATTTTCTTCATCTAATGGATTAAATATGGTGTAGATAAGGTGTTTACATTTATTTTGGAAACATATATAAATGTTAAATTTTATATTACAAGAAGGAAAAAATCCCCCCTCCCCCAAATTTCGATGGCACAGTTTGCGCCATAATACCCCCCTGTGGGCCCCGCTGTATGAAGGATTTGTAAGATAGAATATCAACATTATCTACACAGATATCACACATTTTATTGTGATTAAGGCAGTGAATATATTGCTATTTTCTGCAAAAAAAAAAAAAACTCTGCATGGTGGGTAAGAATTGATTTCATTTTTGGAACCAGCGTTCCGAAATTATTCAGAGACAACAGTAATTTGGGAGACAACCAAACTCGTGTCGACCAGCGTTATCAGCACAACTTCGGACGGTTGTAGGATCACAGCAGTACTATTTGGATTTCTATTCAATTTTATTATTTAAGGGGCCACAAGGGGACTCCGAATAGGAATTTTTATGTAATGCAGCTCCACTTAACAAAAGAGCAGTAAAATGTCCAAATCTTTGATTTAAGTGACAAAGTTTTTAACCAAAAAAAGGGGGGGTTGCCACAGATCAAAGGGCATGGTCTGGAGTCCCTTGTAGGACACCTGACAGTCATAGTGAGGTACTCCCAACTAATGAGAATTACTGTAACCACTTTCTGTAGGATACTAGTCGCCGTCTGATGTTACCAGTCTCTACCCTACAATTATTATATCTAATAATAGAATTATTGCACCGATCACAAAGGTCTATAAAGAATCAATTATAGCCAGTGCTGTAGTCGTAAAAGAAATATAACGGTGCGATATAGAAACTGCGCCACAATGACATAAGATACCAGTAGTAAATACGTTAAGCAGAATATAGTGTCATAGTTATAACATGATATTTGTTATTAACATCGTCAACATCACATCACTAATTACACACAGTTAACATATAACACTGAGTATTATACATCTCAAGGATGGTGAAATTAAACAACAAAATCATTGATTCACTCATATTAAACAAACACCGTGTCAGAAGAGCTAATCCCTTCCTTCGGAAGGGAAAGGAGGACAAGCGAAGAAAGCAAATAACTGCGCCTTAGCTTCTTCTTTTAGTACACTTTGTTCTTTTTCCTGGCACAGCATTTCTCTGTTGTTTTTCTGTTCTTTGTTGACAAGCCGAAGGCAGTGCGGTAGTATAGTTTGGTCTCAATTGTCTCCAAATAAAATAATTATTACCTTGTTGTTATGCAACAAAGGAGTCATTGTGCTATTCAGGTTTTATTTAGATAGACGCATAACTAATTAATGCAAATTTAAAAGCTAAATATTTACTGTTATACTAACTCTCTGGTTGCAAAGAAAAGAAGTACCAGGGTGGCGCCCAGGTGCGCCCAGGCATTCTACACTACTCATACTCAGAGGCGCCAACTTAAGAAAAATTGGGAGGGGGGCAAGATTGGCATAAACAATATTTTATGCATGTAAATATGTATAAAATGTGTCCCTCTATGTGAATTTGAGGGGTGTAGAAAGTGCATATGCTCATACCAATAACAATTATGTTATTTTTTAATATAATAACAATTGTAACAGGTATTTTCCTCTCACAAAGACCTTTAAAATGTTAGAATTAACCATACTAACCAAAATAGCTATTGATGTCTTTATAGACTTACCAGCTCCTCTGAATATCTTCTATTGATAAAATTTTGGTTTCTTTCTATGCATATGCCTCTGTGTTCGTAGCAATAGTTATACTTGCTTTAAGAAGCATTGATACATATTTGTCGAAACCTAAACTATGAGTGACTTATGACAACTCGTGCAATTGGTGCATTTTTTTTTTCGTTATCGGTATAAACGCGCACGTCGGGCCAGGAATATATTATGGATCATTCTTATACATACATACATGATGTATTAGAGTAATTATTACAATAACCACAATCGAAAGAACCTTTGTCGAATATGTGTCTTTGTAGACTTACCAGGCCATTAAGGATAAATATGATTCCGAGGTGTCACTGCAATTACCAACGCTTTATCAGCAATCCCCTATTTAGAAAATATATTAGTTCAATGAATCTCAACAGGATTGCATTTGATAAAGCCACCTTAATTCGCTTTCACCTTCTAAAATTCCTGCTTCCATTCATCTTAAGAGTAATGTCATTACATTTATTATTCCTGCTTCAAACAGCCTCTAATAACCCGTTAGGTATTAATAGAAACATAGATAAAATCACATTTTCATTCATATTTCTCTTTGAAAGACATGCTTGGCTTTAGTGTCACAATTTTACTATTAATACAATTATCATTACCTTTCACCACCCACCTTGAAGATCCATAAAATCCGACTCCCACCCACTCTTTTAATAAATCCTGTACATACAAACTGAAAGCAAAGTGATATTTCTTACTTGCTTATGTAATCTTAGGATCAATTCCCAACAAGCTTGACGTATGCTAGGTGGTCGAGCAACACAATGGCACTAAAAGCAAATTTTGCCGACAGTTCTGCCATGCCAGTTGTACAGAATAGAGAACTATATATAATACGTATTTAGTATTCATGGTATCCTCGGTAGATGACATTATTTGTTACACCAGTCCTTTTTTGGAATTTGAAAAACTCGAATAAGAACGCTGTTACGGATAAACTGAGACCAATCACAAGTATAACGAATGCGCCGAGAATGTCATTGAGAACAAAATAACGAAAAGGTTCAACATTGTCCATTCTGTAATTTAGTGGGAAAGAAAACTTCTTTGCTCGATTGAGAAGAATGTCCTGCTCCCATTCAATAACATCCCAGACTCCCTCAGAGGTCCTAAAAACTCATTGAATTTGTCCACGGGAGCAAACCTTTTGGGAATATAAACTAGAAAAAACTGAAAACATTTTCTCTTTTTAGTGTCTCTTCCTCGAGATTGGAGACTCCACCGATATGTCCAGAAGGAAGTCTCTCAACTACAAATGCCAACTTTTAAGACTTTGCCTTACTGTTCACAAAGGAGACTTTTGCATTTTTATATATATCTTGTGTAATTTGACTTTAAGATGGGAATGAGTGATTTGTCAAATAGATGCGGAACACCTAGTTCATGTACAGTCCATATCAACCTCGAATCGTGGAACTGTTGCAGTGTGTCTATGGGGGTTTCATAAAAAAAGCTGTAAGATGAGAAACTAGATTACTGTTGTAAACACAAATTAGTATGGTGGATGTCAGAAGTGCCCAGACTGTAAGAAGACGTAGTAGAAACTATCTTGATTTACTCCTGACATAATCCTAATGGTGCAACTTGCCAACTTGCAACAGGTGCTTACTATCGTTCATTTTGCCACGGTCTTGTCTCTCTGCAGGTGCGGAGCAAGTTGCCACGGTCGAGTGATTGACGTCACCTGTCAGCATACTGAGGGCCGTGTCCTGAGCGGCCAGCATGGAATCGTGGCACAGCAGCACAGAAGAAAGAAGAAAAATGTGCCCGCCCAAGAGCATGGAAAAACATAGTGACTTTTTGTAACACTCAAGATTAGCTCCATACTCCAAAGCGGTTCTGGGAAGAACCTTGTCGTTTTGTTTTCCGAGCAAACAGCACGTCTTTAACGTAGAATTTTCATACGTCCGTATATCGTCAATCATGTACAATCCAAATAAAGCCATTCTCATTATTCAAACTTTTGTACATAGCTCAAGCTTCTGAGACATTTTTTTTTAAGATCTCCGCCATTTTCTAGCTATTCAAGGATACATTGCAACCGTTCGTCAAGAAGGATGTAGGTTGATTTTCTACGCTTCTGCTGAATACAATCCAAGTCCTGTCTCCTAAAAGCGTGAAAACTAGATGAGGCATCTGCTTTTAGTACACTACTCCTGAATATGATGTGGTTCAACTTGTTATGCCAACCCTCCACGAGGTTGTTTGTTCGGTGCCTTTGGCCATTGCAATTACAATTTCCGTTGGAATATTTGGATTTTCCAGCCATTGTTCTATGAAAGAATCGTTGAACTCTCCGATTTTCTGCCCAGATGGGCAGTCCTCCATGACGAGGAGCCAACCTTCATCAATATGGCTTCTTGGTACTAATGCTAGTGCTCTACACATCCTAACATGACGGCGTACATCTTCATTGTGAAGGTATTCTTCGGCGAGGCCTATACTCTGAACGTTCCGCCAGATGCTCTGGTTGAAATGGTAATTATAGCCGCCAGAAACATGGGAATCGGGGAATGTTGCACGTAATGCCCTTTCTTCTGACTATATGATGGAATGGAGGTTACTAGATTCAGACCTTGGTTAATTGAAGCAGCTATTTCTTCTTTGAAGATAGCAGACACTGGTGTAAGGATCTCTTCTCGTGCTCTCGTTTTGCAGTTTTCTAGTCGCTTCCTTATCTCGCAAACAGCCACGTCAGTTACGCACTGGTGATCTCTTTCCACAATTGCCATTTCACCTTCGGTCTTGAGCCTGCCCTGGCAATTTCTCTTTTTTCTGTTAATGCATAGCTAAAAGAATAGAAAATATCGGTTGAAAAAATAGAATTCTATGACAGAATCTAATATGTTTCTTTTCTAATAAGAAACATACCCATACTACAGCGCCTTGAATAATGTAGTGTGGAAAACGACCCAAGAAACTGGTTCCCCAGACGGATGAGAACATAGATGACAGTGCGATCAGTGTCGGTGCTAATTTTCTTATGAAAGTAATGCGGCTTTGTTAGTTTTTGGAATATATTATGTAGATTTGTTTGTCTTGAAAGGCGGTACGTGAATTGATGGAAACAGTTATATTTGTGGAGTGATTTGCAGTCACGAAACGGCATTAATTTGGAAAGAAAAGTAAAATAAAATCAATAAATAAATAGCATGCGTGCGTAACACAAGAAGAAACATCGCAATGTGATTCCGGACGTCAGGTCTTGGACTGTGTATTAGAGTTTATTTTTCTGAGTTTATTTTTCTATGTTATTAGAATGTAAATAGTATCCTGAGAGATATTTTTCATACCGAGGCGACAAACCACAAGTGTCGCTTGAAAGCGAGCAGTCTGTAATCAATGCAGCCTTTCGAACCGTAGGGACACAAGCTCTGACTGCACAGTTTCCTCAAGGCGATTTTAGACCAAAGCGACACGCGACAAACGATACGAGGATTTCACACCAAAGCGACACGGGTCCTTCGGTCCAAGGCAACGTTCATACCGAAGCGAGACGCGACACATGTTGCTTGGAAACGAGCCAATCAAGAGCAACATTTCACATTGTAAAGGCATGACGGGCAGCACAGGCCAGCGTTCAGTTGGTGAAATTTTCAAGCGATAAGTGTCGCGTGCCGCTTTGGTGCGCAATATCCCTAAAGCAAGACACTCATTGCATCGCGCATACGCGAACAACAAACCACGGCAACACGTTGCAAACTATTGAGGAAATGGCCCAGTTTGAGCGACACACAAGCGACAAAGCGACACACAAGCGGCAAAGCGACACGTGTGGCTTATCGTGTCGCCTAGATCTGTTGTTCGCACAATTAGCAGCAAACGCTTGCTAATAGACTGAAGTGCCGCTTCAAGGCTGTCGCTTGTCACTTAGTTGGGAACTCTCCCTGTAGCGCGTCGCTTCGGTCTGAGCACCCTTCCTTTAAGGAGCTTTCCGACCGAAAAAACAAGTAGCATGCGAATACGACGTATGAACGTGTCGTTTGCTGTTTCGACCCTAATGCGCAATGAATGCTATTTTAGAGTCTGGAAGTGTCTGTGTCACTAGTCACATCAGTGTAAACATCCCGTGTCGCTTGTCCCATTGGTCTGAAAGTTTCCTTACACTCATGTCGATGGCACTCCCCTTGTCATTTCATGCAATCATCATTATCATCACTGCCGCGATTAGTTTAAAGCGGAAGAAAATAGACAGTAAATATAAAAAATATAAATGCTTCAGTGTGTATATCTTTAAAAGAAATGATGATGATGATGATGATGATAATTATGAACCTAATTCATACATACAAATTTAGTTACCAAGAGCATTGCACGCGTATTTTTTCTCCCGCATTATTAAATGAAAGTAAAACGATAACAGGACGTGGTCGACTGTCTAGAATGTTCGTTAATATCTTCGCGACCACTGTACCAAATATCATAGCAAATTATCACATTCATAGAAGTGCTTCATGCTCCATTTACTTCCATTATAAGCAGACGAATACCATGCACCGTTACCAACACCAGCGCCTCTAGCGGTATCATTTTCGAGTGGAACCAGCCAGAGGGGCCAGAACCGTGCCGTTTTCCACACTAAGTTATTCAAGGCGCTGTACCTATACTGTTGAATCCTTGCTTTCTCTCTGCATGTGGTACTGGAATACGTTTGCCTTTGCTAGTTGTTGTGAACTCCATAACAATGCTTATCCAACCACGGAAACACTAAGTGTGAGAATTAAGCATCAGGCGAAATTATTTTATACCCCCCTGCCTAGTGACGTCACTCACTCGACCATGGCAACTTGCTCCGCACCTGCAGAGATATTTACCCGATAAATAACACCGTGGCAAAATTAACGATAATAAGCACCGTGGCAACTCGCACGCAATCATCCTAATAGAGTTCAAAAAGTAATAACTGTACTCGCGACTTGAGTCCTCTACTTCCAAGGGATCTCCATATCGTTCCAACTTAGAAAATATTTTAAACAATACTGATAATAACAATGCATACATGACAATAATTAACCAGGTTAGGTCTTCAAATGGAGAAAATATACTCCATATATAAACAAATCTTCGAGCTTTTGGGATTAGAAAGGTTAATCCAGAAGCCAAACAAAAGACACTAATATCAAAATGGGTGTCCATTAAGTGATTTATAAAATTTGCAGGAAGTACTGATTAATATTTTAGACTTTTAAGTTTCCCATAGTAAGTTTGATTATATATATATATTATATTATATTATATTATATGACTTTTGGAATCCAAGTGAAGTAGTGCTTTCTTGAGAACTCGAACAAAACTTTATAGTCTGTCCCATCGTAGCCATTCTCAGTAACTAAAGCGGCAGGGCTGTAAATCAATAGAAGTACATTCATTGACACACCATTTAAATTCGAAAGCTTATCGTTCCCGAAATCAAACCTTCCACCAAGTAAACCATTCTTCCATGAAGCTATTACTTCAAATGCTTTTGGCTTCAAATTATCTTGTATATAATATACCATTATGATGAACTCGTCACTTTCAAAAGAACTGTGTAGTGGAGCAACCGCAACAACATAGGGGGAAAATTGAATCCATTCTTTCTCTAAAATGGGGTGCAATTAGCCTACGTCATTATGATACACCACAATAAATTATTTTTTTGATTTTTACGATAGTGTCTGTTACTGCATCATACAGGGTAGAAAATGTATCTGAAATATTCCAAGGTCCTTTAATAAAACTAGTACAGTCTAGATTAAGGCTCTGAAGATACAATTCACTTCTCAAATCAGTTATACAAATAACAGTCATGTATCCATTATAAATTACTGCGTTTTGATATCATCGTGCTGATTATATTCTATGTCCGTGGATATTACAACACATGAATTATTTTTAAACATTTCCATCGTAATTTGACTCAATAATTTCTCCAACGAATTTGCTTTAGTCAGCAGAACATTGAGGTGAGTCCTTGAAGATGCAACCATACAAGATATGAAAACCACAAACAACTTAATCTTCATGATGTTTAGATTTATATTCTGAAAAGAATGAAAATAAATATTAACCTGAAAGAACAGATATATAATAAAATCCAATCAAATATACATATATATACCGGGTGGTCCAAAAGTCCCGGAACGGTCACATATCGTGAGAAATACACATCGAATCGGAAAACGAAAAAATACGTGTTTAATAAGTGAAAGAAAGCTATTCAATGATATCACACTTGATTCCCCAAACTTCAAACAGAGCCTGAAAGAAATTATAAAAGTACAATAATCAAGAAGGAAATATTTTAAAAAATATATTTGAAAACGTAAATTGTCCACGTGTTCGTTCGTAAAAGTGTTTTAATGAATAATTTATTTTATTTGTTAAGTAAAGCAATGTTTGTTTACTAAATATAAATAAAATCAATTTATATTGGTGATAGATTAAAGATTTTATGTTATATTTATGTAATACATACATACACATAAATACAAATTATCCTGATATTTTCACATAGCATTTAAAGAGCTCTATAAACAAGCCACACAGTAATATTAAAGCAAGTCTTAGCTGTTGCAATGCAGTGGTGGTAGTGATGGTTATTATAAAACCAGCCAGGACTCGAAATTTCGTATCATAACTTTTTTTCTAAAGCCACAACTCGTTCTGGTCGGTTCTTTCCCTTCATCGTTTTAGAAATTTGAACATAACATTTAATATGATATACGTGGATGTATGTACACGTATATACGTGTGTTATGTATGTGTTATTATGTTATTATGTAATACATAATTTAAATTACACTGCATAAAATAGTTAAAAATCTGCAGTGTAACTCTTGAGTTTAAAAATATTCAAAGTTCGTTTCAAGTCCGGGCATCGAATCCGGGACACCTTGATTTCAAACTGACAGCCCTACCAATACACCATAGAGGAGGCCGGGGTTAACATTAAATGAATATGAAGAAGATGGAAAACAAAAAAAAATATTATTATTTTTTTAAAAGTTGTAATCATCTTAAAATATTTTACATTCTTGTAACATTTTAGTAACATGATTTGAAAAATGTAACTAAGTTCCTATTTTCCTAGATTTGTCCACTGGATCATGGAGTAACCATGACCGCCAAAGATGATAAAGGATACCATGAAGCAGTTTAACAGCGTGTAACTAAAGGAGGAGATTGCAGAGCATTGGAGTATTTTGAAAATTTGACCTGGTTGACTGCAACAATTCTAATTTATTATATATATTTATTATATATTAATTAGATATAATAGAAATAAAACACCATGCAAAAGTTAGTTCACCGGCGGTAAACCAGGTAAGATGGGAAAATACGCCACTGCTGCACAGATAAAACTGCTGTAAAAAATCATTATAAATACAACATACGTGCGTGCGTGCGTGCGTTCGTGCGTGTGTGTGCCCGCGCGTATATATGTATGTATATGTTTATGATATATGTACGTATATTTGTGATATTTGTGGGGACCAATAGCTGGAGACCCTGAACACTTCACTTGCTACCCTTGCCTAATTTGGCCCTGATTATAGATGTTCTACATAGTTCAAAGTGTTATAGAATATTACATACTACAACTTTATACAAAAATATATGTTGCTTGCACCAAAATGTACAGTATCACAACAAAATTACCTAGCACCAAAAAGGCCCGACACCACAATGCCTGCACCAAGATGTCCGGCACCAAAAAGTCTGGCCAGCAAAATGTCCGATTCCTGATTGGTCTTTCTTTTGACACGCTAACAGTCATGCCATTACACAATACTATTAAAACTGGATCTTTTTCTGATAGGTTATGTGCAAAACAAATTACCATCATTTAGATAATAGGCCTATTATCCAGTTTCATGATGCTTGGTGATATCGTGGGTTGTTACAAATGGCGAAACGTAAACAAATTCTGATGGTACATTATGTTATTTCCAATTACGCATGTTCTATAAGATAATCGGACATTGCTATTATTAGACGACTATAGTTAATGACTAGATCAGATAAGAAACATAGTGTGTTTATCTTTCAAGAAATACACCACAAGGGTAAAGAATTTTCAACAAATATGTTAAGTCAACGATTGTATAGTTGAAAATCTAAATTTAGCTTTTTAAAATATATATACGTATGTGTATGTGTGTGTGTGTGTGTGTGTATGATGGTGTATGTGGGGGTGTGTGTGTAATGGAAAATTATATATGCATAAAATTACCAAGGTATATAGCTGAAAAGTTTAACCTTGAAAATATTTCTAAAAATTACAAGATATGCCTTTCATTAAGCATTTTACAAAAATATTATTTTTCTCCTATTTTTTTACCTATGTTCGAAGTGAGGGGCGATGCAATGGGGTGGTGTCCCCACCAGCTAGAAAAAATTTCGCAATGCATACCCCAGCTGTCCCATTGTCACCATATTAAAACATAGGAGCATCCCCCTAGCTAACCCCAAGGCTGGACAAACATCCCCCAGCTAACATTTTCCACTTCAAGCACTGGTTGTTCCAAACCAGAACCTGTATCATGCTGTGTCTAAAATGTATTATAATTCTTGTTAATTACAGTAATCTTACTGTGTTACCATAATTAAATAATGTCACTGTTAAGAATCGAATCATGTTTAATCTGCAGTTGCATTTTGTGTTTTTAACCTGCCAGGGCCTGTCTATGTGAGCCAGTTCGCCCCTGCCCAGCCCGTTAATTTCACAACGAACTACCCTAATTATCAGCGCCATTGTGCAAGTGCTTGGACCACAAAAACACAATTGCTTTTCTGGATTAGCCTCTGTGCATAATGAAGGTGTCAACTTTCCACAGTTTCAGGCACTTCATCCAGCCTGTTTCCAAGTCTGGCTTGAAAGTCGTTGGCTAACAAATACCTTAAAGGGTTCAA
Source organism: Lepisma saccharinum (assembly GCF_977018435.1). Classification (NCBI taxonomy): domain Eukaryota; kingdom Metazoa; phylum Arthropoda; class Insecta; order Zygentoma; family Lepismatidae; genus Lepisma; species Lepisma saccharinum. Next base: position 123,906,870 of record NC_139229.1, read on the forward strand.
TGTTACATTTCAAAAGTGTTTGCAATAATTGAACTAGTTTTCGTGAAAGAATGCAGTAGATCCAATTAGCATCAGTTGTTTCGTGCAATTCCACGAGCAATTGCCTCACGGCCACGCCCTACACTTCCTACTACTCGATACGATCTACTGCCGCTACCGGGTGTGTGGTGGTCTGCTCACAAGGCGCTGGTCGCCTCCTGAAGGTCATTGTCGCTCCAGCGTCCGCCTCGCTCCGGTATATATATGTTGACAGAGAACGGGATTTTTACTTCAGTTCAGTCGCAGGAACACAGAAGACAATAACCCCCACCATGAAGGTAAGTAGTAAGCCTGTTATTTCATGAAACAGCCCGATGGCGTGGCGGTAACGTAGGTCACTTTGACTGTAGGTCCAGTCTCTATTAGCCTATCTGTGCATAAAGTGGACTTAAAACTCAATTGCTGCTATTTCCTGATAAAGGTTCACTTTATCTGAAACGTGTAGGGAACAAGATTGTAGGATTACTCGTAACCCTTGAAGGTCGTTTGGTCTTCTGGTCGAAGAAAATGCAAGAAACAAGAACGCAATAAAAAGTTCCATAGATCAAAACGTTTTCGACAATATCATATTTGAAGACATTTTCTGTATACGATTTGTTTCAATACACAAACTGTATGTCAATATTTCTTACAAAAGTTCTGTCAGCTCTTCATCTAACTCTTGACAAGAGTTTCACTGCGGAAAAATCATTCCAGAATAGCCTTCAAAATATTATGCACAATCTGTCAATTATATTTAAAAATCTAAAGTACATGAATGCCCGAAAGATTAATGAAAAAGTTCAGAAATCTACATAGTGGTTATCGTACCAGGTATTCTACTTGTAACAGATACACCCTAACATCGTCTACATAATTTGCATAGACTGTACATGATTTACATACAATCTCTTTAAAATTCGTCACGATTCAATGAAAGTAGGAGAAAAGCGACAATACAAAAACAGGCTTCCAAAACTGCAAACATTGATTTGAAAAAGTTAAGTTACATGAAGCAAATTATTAATCTAATTTTCTTTTTTTCTTTTTTGTAATTTTAAGCAAAGTACAACACAACATAAGTGTATGATTATAAAAGTTATGTAACTTCTTCAACAACGTGGAAGCATGTGATTTACGCATTGTAACCCAATAACTAAAACAAATCAACTAAATCGGTGTTATAGAAAATGTAGAAACGCCTCGTATTAATCTACAGAAACATATTAATTGATTATTTTCTTTAATGTTATACAGTAATTTAAAGTGGCCATGTTCATTATATTTATCGCGAGTTTTATTTTTCTGATTCGTACAATTTCCAGCACACGCATGGAACATAAATGTCACTTGAGATATTTATAAATATATATTAGTTCATGTTCGTGAATTATATATATTGTAGCAACAATCTCATGGATTGTAACATTCCTTCTGTTGACATAGTATGATTAAATGTTCTTTCTCTTTCCAGTTCTTCATCGTCCTCCTTGCCGTCGTGGCCGCCGCTTCTGCAGGCGGTTTGATTTCTGCTCTGCCAGGAATCGCCACCTACCAGACCCTTGGCGCTCCCATCGCCGCTCACGTAGCCGCTCCTTATGCCGCTCACGTAGCTGCTCCTCTCGTCGCTCCTTATGCCGCTCACGTAGCTGCTCCTTATGCCGCTCATTGGGCTGCTCCTTACGCCGCTCACGTTGCCGCTCCTCTTGCAGCCCCAATTGCTGCCCCAGTTGCTGGTGCTCCGTAAGTGTAATTTAATATTCTATTAGGATTTCTGATACACAATAAAGTAACGCTGATTTAGGATGAACTATACAAGCAATAATTATGCACAATAAGTCAGTACTTTCTCGAAACTTTACATCTTTCAAAGACTCTTACATAACTGAATTTCTCTAAAGGTGCACCCCCAGCTTGAAAAAGGAAGTCATACTGAAGAGATAAAACAAGAATCAATGCTGCTCAGAATTAATCTTTACTCGTCTCTTCAGTAAGTATAGATTGGATTCATTGAATGATAGTAAAATGTATTTCCTAATAGCTACATATGAATACAAAATTTCAACTCCCTATAAGCAAAAATAATGTAGAATTTTCTCTTAGTTATATATTTGTGAAAATGGTACTAACTCTTTGCATTAATTTGTTTTTTCCAGATACGTAGCTGCCACCAGAGGCGCTGTCCACACTGCTCCCCTTCCAGGACATCTTCTTGGCAGCACTCACATCAACACTGCCCCTGCTCCAGGAACCATCTAAATGAACGCAACCTTTCCCAGTTTCCTAGTCCAGAACTTACGTTAAAATTGGTTAAATTTTAAAATATATGATTTTTTTAAAAAATAAACGTTCTATTCAAAATATCTATATATTTTATTTGAAAGTTAATGTAAAGAATGTAAATATGTATTACGCATGGGAGACTTGATGGTAAGAGACCTGTAGAAAGGCCAAGACGAAGATGGAGGGATAACGTTGAGATGGACCAAAAGGAAATTGGTAGGAATGGAAAATAGTGCATAGATCTGGCTCAGGTTAGAGACAGAGATGGAAGGCCTGTGTTGCTGCAGCCATAAACCTTCGGGTTAAGAAGGCTAGAGAGTTAGTTAGTTACAGTCATCTATAATACGTAGATGTACAGAGTAGTAAGTTGATGCTTTCTCAGATTAACGCACAGACAGATGATAGACTGAGACATGTAACTTTACTACAATTCACGAAATATCCTCCATGGTTGTTTCCGAACAATCAACAGCAATATAATAGTTGTATTGTTGACTCCAACAGACAATAGACCAGCCAATCGAGAACAATTTGTAGAAATTGTAAATCGTTGACGCTACACCAAGGGGTACTGGGTTCCATACCCGGCGGAGACAAATAATGGGTAGAATACTTTAAGCTGTAGGTCCAATCTTTATTAGTCTTTCTTTGCATGAAGTGGATTTCAAAACAAAACTCAGACAAAGAAATTTCATTTGTGCAGCTTTAGTTGCTTCTGATATATAGAAAGCCATAAATGTAACATATCGATTCCTTGACTGGTATATCACACTATTCATACATACGGTAGATTCCATACTTTCATCTCTAGTAGTTTCTAAGTAATCACCTTGTATCGGTTGGTGACTGAGTTTAAAAAATATATTTTATATAACTCAAATGGAATATCGCAACGTTAAAAGTATTTCGACTGTTCCCTTGTTTTGCTCTCATGAACAAACGCAGTAATCAATCAAAACAATTTATCTCACCAGACCTTTAAATAAGAACATTATTTCATAACAGAAAATATAACCTTTGACATTCCTTCCATATTCGCTTAATTCAGAAGTATATCTTTTAAAAATATATAGGTATATATATTACACTATTGATAATTACACACAAAATTGCAAGAATTTTTAAATACAAAAAGATAATAGCATTCATATTGTAGTATAAAGGTGAAATAATCGAAAACTAGGCCAAATCTATCCTCTTTTAAATATACCTAAAATATAAAATTGAAAAATGGGTATATAAAATGTGGAATTTTAAAGATATTTTGTAAGTTATTATTGCTGTGTTGTTTTGACAATGCTAGACCATCTTACAAAAGGTATTCACACTATCTATATAATGAGCCTTGGAATGTTTTTATGATAAGTTTGCAGACACTGAACTTTTTTAAAAATCCAAATTTGGGATATATTGGTATATAGATTTTCGTAGGTCCTTCTAATATCAACATGCCTAAACGTATAGCTTTGAGCCGCTACACTTTTCATCTTAAAAAATACAATACAAAATGCTCACTAACTTAAAGTAGATACGAACTAATAGAAATACTGCTGCTGGCACATAAATTACTTGATAAGCTAAGTGAAACATCTAGAGAGGATTATATCTTATTTAAAAAGCCAATAAATAAATCAAATATGGTGTGTTGTTATTGTTAAGTTATAACTCCTCAAAATGCACTTACATCATTCAAATTGTATATTTGTACATTATTCACACACAGACACACACGTCAAACATTTTTTAAGTCGTCATGTTTTCCAGAGGCGCAACAACAAATTCTTGTCTGGGAGTACAAGTACCAGGATAAACCTGCTAATAATAATAATAATAATAATAATAAACATTATTATTAGTAGTAGTAGTAGTTGTTGTTGTTGTTGTTGTTGTTGTAGTATTATGAAAGACGTCGTAGAAGTCGATGCTAAGCATTTGAGTTGGAACAAACTACTGTATTTGAAATATTTTTGGACACCTTCAATTTCACATTAGCTAATAATAGAAACACAAACTGAATTTTTGAAAGACATTGCCTCACACATGTGTTCCTCAAAATAATTGTTCCAGCAACAGTCTGAAGTACGTGCGTTGGTCTTACTTTTCTCTCTCTGGTAATTTGCAATGCGTTAGAGAAAAGAATCACAATGCGAGCGAAGCGAGCGAGAATATTTTTAGATCGAATTTTTTACAAACTGAAAAAAAAAACAATATTGATTTAATAGGGAGCAAATAATTTCACGGAGTGCCATAGCATCTCTTTTACATTTGTTTTCATTTAGATTATTCGGGTCCCAGGGCCGACTCCCGTCGCCCGCCTACGGCTCTGAACTTGACTAGATTTTGATTGATTGATTTAGTTTATTTTACTTCGCGTTTTGTGCCTCTTGGTTAATTTGCGAAGATGGGGATGAAATAAATGATGAAATTGATGAATGGACATTTACAAACAACCAAGCCCGAGCTGGATTCGAACCCGGGACCCTTGGCGATGTGCTACAGAGTCCGGCTGAACTTGACTAGACTGTAAGGAAAGCAGAAATTACGAGCGAAGCGAGGAAGAAAATATATTTTTATTTTAATAAAATTTGAAGTCGAAGGGGTCAATTTTCCCTCTGTGCCCCACCTCTTGCCCATGGCCGTCTGGAAGAAAACGTGCAACTAATTCCATGTTGAGTGTCCTTTTGTCTTGCTACTCTTTCTTCTGCCAGTCTTGCTTTTTCTTACTTCAATTTTTTCCCCCTTGGAATTGACTTCCGCTAAGGTTTGTAGGCTATTCTCCTCTCGCCCCGCCCCATCATATGGTTGCGCCACTGATGTTTTGACAACAGTAAAATGTTGAATTGCCAGGAACATAAAACAATTATGTCTGTATTTTTCATATGAAGAATGTGAACTATCGCTGGCTACATTAGTAAACTTGTAAAAGTTTTGGTTTCTTTGTAAGGTACTTATCAGAAAAGATAGGTGTCCGTTATTGATTTACCAAAACCCAAATCTAACGTATGGAACTCCGAAACAAATATGCTATACGCGACATCATTTACTCAATCAATTAGTCTCCTATTAGAATAAAGAGTCTTCGTCACGCGACCTATCTACAACCCATATACTTGCCGCAGAAAAAAAAGGAACATCTGCCTATATTGTCTTATTACCAGAGTCTGATTAGCAGACTAGCAACCTCTAGCGCCCTGGCTAAAATATCCATTGCACTCTTCCTCGCATCCTTTGTGAATTCTGTAAAACCATGCTGAAACAGTTTTATGTAACCTTGATATATTCCATGAAAGAAATCAGAACTTCGCATAGAGCTAAGGGGGAAGGAGTCAAAGCGAGGAGGCGGACACCTCGGTCGTAAGTACAAGAGGAAACAAGAAACAACAACAACAACAAAAAAAAGGGTATGCACCTATATTTTTCCGTGAAAATAATGGCATCCTAGTTGTCGTACTGCAAAAAACAGATTTATATTCCATTCCAGGAATCTGTGGAGCAAGGTCGCGCATAGCGGCAGAGAAGGGGAGAAATCGAGTGGGCAACGCGAAAGTACACGCTGCTGAGAAGGCTGTAACTACAGTCACTTCCCCCTCCCCTCCACGCAATCCAGTTCCCTCTCACTTGCTCATTGGTGGAGCCGTCTCGCGTCAGTAAAAATCTTCTTTGTTGCTGATCTTGCAACGTAGGTAAATATTTGTACAATAGGAACATCAAGTTTATATTTAATAATTGAAAATAGTTACTATAAAATATGATTTGCTAATGTGAGTGTGTCATGCAAAAGACAAAGTAATAATGTATGCATCAAAATATCGAGCAAGTATTTGAAATACAGTACCGTTCGGTGATGTGATTAAATTATTACGATTGAATTTTCCTGAACACGATAGTGGTTCTATGAACTAATAAGATAAATTGTAACATAGCATTTTTTGTGGATGTATAATAATTTGCAATCTGCAAGTCGTAATAATTGCACACAATATGCTACATAGCAACACTATAAATTACCCAAGGAACAAAGAAATAAATAAAGCTAAATACGAACTTTGAGACACATATATAATAGCATATGCTCCATGGGTATTAATCACAACCTGCCAGAACAGTTCATTGACCGATCGATCGAAATACCCGATTACACTAAAACTTTGAACCTCTCCATAAAAAAATATGCAATTTTATCATGTACAGTGGCTATCTGTAGTAAATTTGGGCAATCAACACTTCACGAATATCTAAGTCTTAAATATATTTAAAATTTTAACACAAAATTATAGCCGATTAAATGCCCTGTAACTGCGGTGAGTTTAATTCCTCTCACCACCGAAATGAATACATGGCAGAGTTTTGAAGAAACTATTGCTATATATCGCAATAGGCTATAGCGCTCGTTTTCCTGCCACATCTTAAAACGCGTCGTCTGATTGTACTCAATTAGCCCCCTCCCCCCCTTCCCCCGCAGTTTGTAGTAGCTGTCTGCAGAATAAATTTTTCAGCTAAATCGCTCTAAACTTACGCAAGTCATCATGGACACATGGACACAAAATAGATGGATTGCACTACATTGCCCCCACACCTTCTAAATCTCGCATTTATGCCTAAACACTCTTGCAAGTATTGTTTCAGGAGCGATTTTATATATATATATATATATATATATATATATATATATATATATTACCATATACACTACACTCGTATATAATAGGAGTGAATAGATATTCGTGTTCTGCACCTTGAGTTCGATACGGGTTCGGATTTCACCATTTAACGCTTCTTTGGCCTCTTTCAGTTAATGGCGAAGATGAGGTTGAGTGATGATATGTTGAAATTGATGAAGGAACACTCATAAAGAACACCCAGACCCAGGAGGGATTCGAACCTGGGGACCGTGCCGTCGTAGCACGCTGTGCTAACCACTCCGCCACGGAGGTCTGCTCCCCACAATTGTGTATATTCTTCGGAAAATACACTAAATGGACAATAGGCGGTCATTATAAAGAAAAACATTGTACTATTTGGAAAATATAATATTGACCTTGTGATTATAATTTTCAGGGCTTCGTTATCCTTTACTTTGAGATATAATAAGGAATTTATTATTTTTTAAAAAAAATACTAAATTGCTGTTTTTGACAAAAAGAATTGCATGGTCGGATTCTTGTTCACATTTTACACTTAGTGCTACTGCATAACGTAGGATCAAAGATATCCAATAATATTTCAACTGAACCAAGAAAGACTCAAAATAACCAGCCGATATATCAATAGCTCTACCGAAAGAGGAATTTTGATTATTTCCTGACACTAAAGTCGCAGCCGCATGTGGAAAGCATGCAACTAAGTTAAACAGAATCCAATAAGAAAACTGTTTATTTCAGTGTCGGCAGCACGCCTTAAATCCTTGAGACTAATTAAGTCCACGCCTCAGAATAATGATTCACAAATTTTATTTTGCACATTGAGCAAGTACATCTAGATGCAAATTTACCACAAAAAAGTAGCCAAGAACAACTACAAGTTTATTGGTTATCTTTTTTTTAAAGTACCACACCCAAAATATCAACAAATCCTAACGTTGGTGTTTCCGGCTGTTTAAAGAACATTGTCGACTTCAAAGTTCGTTCGACTTCTCGAAGGTCGATGTCTCATTCCTGTCTGATTTACGTCCGTCCCTTGCACTTATATATACATTGAGGGCAATGAGGTCTTTACCTTAGTCCAATCTCCACGACGACAAAGACCCTCAACATGAAGGTAAGTATAGGGAGGACTGCGAAATGTTCTAGTCGCTCCTTATCCCTAGATACACCTAGATAAAAAGTTGAAGTTCTCATTTAAAGGTAGGCCAATTAGAAGTAGCCATACTGTAATAAATCTTCTCAAAACTGAATTGAATGGCGGCAGTGGTGCGATCGACACCGCGCTCCATTCGCATACCTGCTAGACAAATAATGTAATGCTATATACAAATGCAGATTATACAGCAACGCCAATAGTAATATCGGTACAACCGTATGGATTCCAATTTTAGGTTCCCCGAAAACACGTATTCATGGTATTTGTTTTAAAATTATCATTGATAATACATAATTCGTATATACCTGAACACTGCTTTATATCATGAAAGTAGCTGATTTTTTTGTCTCTGCTTGTATTTACATTATTCTGCGTGCTGTGTTGCCACTTTTGGCTAAACACGACGATGGGGATGAAATGATAAATTAGATGAAAAATTCATGTAGGGATACTTATAAACTAAAACTTTCAAGTTGGAGGCTGTCATAAGGTCACGAAATTTATTTCAATCTGGTCTATCAGCGAGCAAATTATAATACGTATCCTCCATGAGCAAAGCATTGTCACATTGTGGAAGAAAATGAATGAAGTCGTCCTCAAAATTCTTAAAACTACAATCGGACGGTCGATATACCATTGCAAATAAAATATTTTGTAGGGTCATACATACCTCTAAAACTATATATTCAGTTTTGTGCCATATATTCCGAAAGAGACATCGATAAGATCTTGAGCTTCAGATCGTTGCGAACATATACGATTATTCCACCATAACGTTTTCCCCGTTTTGGTCTACCAACCAAGTTTCACATAAACAAATCACATGTATATGTAATTGGAAAAGAAAGTGTCGTAGAATACACGATAATTTCTCATCGGCGACTCACGGTTTAAATAGGCTACTTGCATTGACCTTGGGAAAGGTTCAAGCTTATCTCCAATAAAGGCACTGGGAAATGTTATCGCGCTTGAATCTACTGACGTACCTGAACCGAACGTGAAGGAAGCTAATACAGTGTAGCCAACTCTGACATGACAAATATTTAAGTATAGTTGCCAATAAAGCTGCAAACGTTATGGATTTAAAATGTATTAGTCGAATATCATGTTTACCTTCCAATAACTCAGTTTAATTTCAGTATGCCATAACCTACTTTCTTTTTGTTTCCACCTTTGTTCATTGAATACAGTATTTTAACAGCCCAACAAAATACGCACATAAAAACACACGTAACTATGCCATACATAAACATAACGCGTTTCTATCGGAAGTATAATTTGAGAGGCATATAATAAGATCAACAAATATGTGCACCAAAAATATAGTTCGCGAAATAATATGGCAAATATAGTAAAAGATAAAGCCTACGGCTACCAAGTTGCCATATTATTCACAACCAAGCAAAATGTATCTATAGTTCATTTCTCGACGCAGTAAAACGTATTACTCCGCCCTTAATTACGACAATTTTTTCATCCTGACGAAACAATTCTTGTATCCAAATCTCCCTGTTGCAGATCGCGAAAGTTGTAGATGTGCGTAACGTAGATCCTCCTTAATAGTAATCTTAAGTAATTTGAGATTTTTCTTGTTATTGAAGACGTTAGCCCTCGTATGATCATTTGTAAAATTGACAATTATGGGACGGATTTTATCAGGTAGCTTGGAACCCATTTCATGACTTCTGTTGATTTGAGTTCACTTACCTAGTTTCTCCTCGAACAGTTTTAGAGGGATTCTATCAGTTTCCTCCTGTTGTTATTCACTTATACCAAAATATATGAAGATTTTCTCACCTTTGATACTGCTCCAACTCAACAATTTTACCCTCTAATTGATCTTTACTTTCAGTTCCTTTCGTAGGCCATTCACTTCATCTATATTAAATTCCATTACTTCTTTGAGTATATTTACCACTATACTCTGTCCCAGTTATCTCCGGAGCAAGGCCGCGCATCGCGGAGGAGAAAAAGAGGGAAGAGGGGAAATCGAATGGGCAGAGCGAAGCAGTACACACTGCTGGGATGGCTGGTAACTGCAATCGCTTCCCCTCTCGACGCAATCCGATTCCGTCTCACGTGTTCACTGGTGAAACCGTCTAGTGTCACTACTTGCGTTCGCTTGCTCCAGAGACAGAGTTTACCCTAGCCACTGAATCGACAATCAACGATAAAATCTCTGGGGTTTGTACTACTGCTTTAACCTCTACACATACCTATTGTACGAGTTCTTGCTTCTGTATCGCCGTTGTTGTTCCTGAGGAACTGGTCCCGTGAGGTGCCTTCCCAGTGCCATATCATGCAACGAGCTAAATTAAAGTATTTCACTTTCACATACACAGAGAACTTCACTGCAAAAATTACAATGAAGCCATAAAATAGTATTTCACTTAGTTGTTATTTCACCATACAATGTACACAAGTTTGCGTGTACTTCATACGCTGCACTTTATGGGGCAAAACTCGGAGCACAATTTGTTACTTGTTTGTCCTCTGGCAGCCATCTTGCTGATACAGGAAACAGGATAATACAAATTAATTGATTTGTTATGAAATTCAAAATTGTGTTTAAATATAAAATGTTATGCAGTGCAATTAAAAATTATTAGTAAAAATTAATATTATGTTCTATGTCATCCTACTACATGCATTCATCTTTTAAGGTATTAAAAAGTACTTAATACTATAGAACTTGATAGGTTTATCGAAAAGCGCGAGTTCACTATCGATAAAATTTATATTCATGAGTATGTCACTTTGAAAAACGAGCATTTTATGCAACGAAAGTCGTACAGGAATAGAATACACAAACCAAGTATAAAGTAACTTGTATTGTACATTTGAATAAGCTAAACCCAGCATATTAAATACATTGAAAGTTTACATTTATTACTTAAAACAATGCAATTTGCTTCCTTTACAGAAAATTGGCCTGTCTGTATTGCTTACATTTCTTTGCTTATTAATGAAACCGCATGTACAAGAGTATAAAACAATTTCGTAAGAGTTCCAATGTTTCTTTTTTTTTTCAGTACTTCATCGTTCTCTTCGCCATCGTCGCTGTGGCTAGCGCCCAGGTCTTTCTGTCTTCCCCTCTTGTAGCCCCCGTGGCGTCTGCTCCTCTGGCAATTCCTTTGACTGGAGCTGGGTAAGATTCCACACGTCGGAGAAATACTTTCCATAATACACCAAGCAAACAAAAACATCTTGGATTGAGTACCAAAAACTTCCAAAATTGTGTGTATCTGTGTATACACCTATCAAGTTCTTAATGATTATTTTTTAAAACATTGAAAATGAGCTTGTAAAATTTTAAAAATTTCATTGTCCAAAATTGTGTTTATAAGTAAGTTATTCAGCAATCGTGTTGTATAAAAATGATTTTTATGGACTTCGAAATAACAACATCAATAATCAGATAAATAAATAACTCAAATAAAATCAGAACCTAGAATTTCGGGCAGATGTATCGACTAATCAGCCAGGTGAAAAAGTATTTAGAATATGGTAAATAGGTACTAAACAAACAAACTGGAAAAATAATATGAAGTTTCCTTATATTTTTATTATTTTATTCACAACGAAAGAAATTGACATGTCAAACTAAATCTTTATTTTCTTTGTTATGTTATAAACTTTAAAACTAAGCGTTTATTATTGAACTACTAACCGATGTGTGTGTGACACACTTTCAACTGTTTGATCGACGTTCCAGTTGGAACCTATTACTACTGAAAGTGACAGAATTTTTGAAAAAAATATCTCAGCTGCAGACAACGTCATATAGATTTTCTCTTCCCTTCTCTTTAATGAAAAAAAAGGGGGGAAATCAATTTATGAAGTAAACACGCTGATTTTAATTTAAAGAAGTAAAAACGCATTCATTACATTTCGAAATAGAAAATAAATGTAGTCAAACAATAGAAAAACTTGTAACTTACTAGGAATAACATAGACAAGTGTTCATCCCCGTTAAGAGACTAGAAATACATAAAGTATTTTTCCAAACTTCCTGTCTACATTTATGTGCACCAAGAAATTTTGATTTATTTTCAAGTAGCAAATTTCCTTACAACTCTTCTTCCTCTGCTTCTCTGCACCCTTCTTTCTTTCTTCTTTGTCTCTCTTGTATAATACCCTTCCTCTCTCTCTCTCTCTCTCTCTCTCTCTCTCTCTCTCTCTCTCTTTTTCTCTATTTTTTATTCTTATGATTCTGAAAATGCCTCAATCAGGCTATTTCAGTAGTGAAAAGGATAGCCTTATTATTAGTGCAAATTACCTTATTTTTCATTTCATTTCTTTACAGTTCTGCTTTCATTATTTCCGTACCGTTTGCCTTTCGTATATCGAAAAGGTTAGATAAATATTTCCATCCTACTGTGCTAGAGTTTTTGTTCAATCTACAGAACGATTTTTTCATTGCAGCTATGTGGCAGCCACCAGGGGACCCGTCGTGAGGGCTGGACTTCCAGGCCACATCCTCGGCAGCGTTCAACTGAACACAGCCCCTGCCCCAGGAACCCTTTTGTAGTTATTGAACAGGCAGTCTAGGTTGTCTTGTGATTTGCATTATTTGGCAGAGTGTGTATTTCTAAAAAAATAAATTATCTCTTCCACATAAAAGTAAGTGTTGTTGCATTTCTTTCATATATATCTTAGGAATAATTATGAATTCCAAAATCAGTCCCTTGGAGATGGATCCCACTTTAAACTGTAGGTTCAGTCCTGATTAGCCTATCTGTGCATAAAGTGAACTCCATGTACTAAGACCTAATTGTAAAATGACGGAATTATGAATTCATGTCAGACTTGCAACATGCACATATGCTACGGATGATTTATGCCATTTGCAGAACAGAGGGATTTCGAGGATAGGTAAAAATGAAAATATGATGTGATAACAGAAATGCAAAGAAAGAAGCTTCATTTTGTACATTAGTGATGATGAAAACTAATCATGCATTGTATTTTTGTTATTTACCGCCGCTTTTCTTCCACTTTTGGAAAATCTTAACGATGAGGATAAGGGGTGGTTAGATGAAATTGATGAGGCCCAGGTCGCTATAATAACAACTGCTACTATCAAAAATGTTTGACTCCCATTGGCAGATAGAGTGGTCACAAGATTGATTACTTTCCTCTGTCTTTACCCACACTACTGGGAAACCATCCACTGCATTTTACAACCTACACTGTCAAGTTGTAAGCCAAGGTATATCGTTGAAAGAAACTAGGTTACATAGAGTTTTGAAGATGTCAGGATATTTTGAACCTCACGATTGATGAGTGAAACGCGGTCCAGAGCTACCATGGGAATTTCTGCTGTGGTGTACTTTACTATGGCAAATACACTAAAAGAAATGCACTATTACATATATTACAGTAGTCTTGTATTCGGTTTCATCCCTTCTAAGTTATTTTTTCGTTAAGGCTGGTTTACATTGGTCGACTGAACGGGAGAGTTACTGGGACGAGTTACTGGCCTGTCTGCTCGACTCGACTCTTCCATGGCGAGTAGCTGTTTACACATTTTCTATTAGACTCTAGCAAAGTGGGATAGTGGCTGCAGCTGTTGTGTGCTCCTTTGACAGAATGAACCTATTGACGTCGTTGGCGATTTAAAAAGATGGTGCTCTGAAACGGTTTACACACTTTTTTTACGAGAAATTAATATAATAATGCACGAGGACATGTCAAGAAAGAAAACTGATTTCCTTGATTTTTCAATTTTCAATTGTTCTTGGTTGTACGTAGAACGCAAATTCTTTATTTTCAATTTTACTTCTCCTACGCCAAATACATCAAGCCTCATCTCCTGCACTTATGGCCTCATACGCCCGTAGTTTCTTTAGTTTGAAGACTCATTCATATTCACGGTACCGTTCTACAAACGTTATGTTTGACTTATTTATTTTAATACACTTACTATAGCAACAATAAGCAAACTCACAACACTCTTCGACAGCACAGACTCTATACTCTCCTCAAAAAGCGTTTACGTTGATCGAGTGGTCTGCCGAGTTTACGCACAAGTGAAAAAATCCATGGGGAAGAAAGCAACTCGATCGGGTCGCTGTCCTCCTTGGAAAGCCACTCGACTGTCCTGACTACTGGAGCAAGTACTGGCTCCAGTGCTTTCCCCAGTTGTTTACACGGGGAGAGTAGCTCGCTTTACCCTACTCGCTCCAGCTACTCTCCCGTCTACTCGACCAATGTAAACCAGGCCCTATTCTTCTTGCTTATCATTAGATTAGCAGCAAATGCAGTCAGTGAATCATAAAAAAAGGTAAAGTGTTCCCCTGTGCATAGCACCACGCCATGAAGGCGTATAGGGGGTGTGGGTGTAACGCCCCACACTTTCTTGATCCGGTCGTGAGTGGGGGTGATGTGATCAGCATCACGCCCCTGACCGCCTTTACCCCCCAGGGTTTCCCCCAGGTACCCATGTTATTCGACGCTGGGTAGGCGTCAGTGAATCATGGCTTGAACAAAGCCTGTTTTACGTTCACTTTATACTCGGATGAACTAATCCCGACTGGAACTATAACAGTGGGTTAAGTAAAGTTGTTTATTATGTTTTTTGTTATTGTGTTTTATAATTAGAACCTAATAGTTTTAAGTGGGATTCAAACTATTGGACTATGTCCATTTCGGAAATCTAACCTTTGATCCATCGATTACAAGTCCACAGTGTTATACACCACGCTGCGTGGGACACCAAACTTGATGATACTGCATTGCATATATTGACTCGTAATTCCTTTTGCCAGTGGCGGATCCAGGAATTACTGTTGGGAGGGGCGAATATCAAGTCGGGTACCTCACCGAATCTACAATTGCACTGTTTTGTATGAACAATAGCTATATGGTTCTTTTAGCAGGAGACGACTATGCTCTACAGATTAGCGCTTTTTAGGGGTCCAGGGCGGAATAGGTGGTTAATATTATTGCACATTGTTATCCATAGGAGTGCCCCGATCCGTTCTGCAAAATTTACATCTCAAAGTGCATATAGGCTATAAGTAGATACAAAATCTTCAGACATACGTCAGCAAAGGTTGGCATTTAAATACCGTATTTCTTCGAATTCCAGGCCAATCTTTTTCTCGGGTCCATCATCTTGAAAATTTAGGTGAACCTTGAATTTGATGGCGTATTGATCAGAGTATGTATGCATAAACAGGGGTAGAAAAATACAGGACGTCTGAAAATTTTCACCTGCATCCTGAATTTTCAAATTCAGTGCTAAATTTTTTTTATATATATTTCTAGTTCGCTTATGGAAATTTCCATTGCCTTTTCTTTCATAACGAGCACAGTATGTATCACGTGCAACATTACATCATAATGGTAAACATGCCATTATATTTTTTTTCACTGTTGCTGGCCGAATTTTAAAATCTCCAGCGATATGGTAGATTCGGCCATATATTAAAATTATTGCATAGTTTTTCATGTTGTTACCAGTTGAGCCTTCTTGAGGAAGGCCTATTTTTAATTTTAATCCTATCCAATTAATATATTAAATGTTTTAAGATCATATTTCAAAGTGTGTAGTTTTATCTTAGTTGGATTCTTGGCTTTCTTAAACCATATTTGCAAGTAGAAAAAAAGAGCTGGCTCCTGAGCACTGGTATGCAGAAGGGTGCTGAAGGGGCTACAGCCCTCTCCGAAATTCTGAGAAAATCAAATAAAAGCAGTGAAGAACTCGGGGGAAAACCAGAGTGGCAAATGCAAAGCCTCCTTAAAATACCCCCGTTGCCATTTTGAAAGCGAAAAATCTAAAAATATGAAATATCGTATTGTGTATGCAACCCCCCCCCCCACAAAAAGCACCCCCACCGTTACAATTCCAACCCCTCCCGAAAAAATATCCTGCGTAAGCCAGTGCCTGAGGAAAAGGGGTTGGCGCCTAAATTCGAATCCTGTAGGTAAATATATCATGGTATTAGTGTAATATAGAATATAGTATTTGAAAATTTCAGTAATAAAGTTTTCTCCTCGATGTTTTACCGAAGTACAAGTACTGTTCCTCGATGTTTTACCGAAGTGCAAGTTTTGTTAAGAAAATCATCCTTAACGAAATTTTGTTTCCTTTAAATGTGTTGTGTTAGAACAATCAACATTTCACAACAAAGAGTCAGTCTATTTTTAGTAGTGAGCTCTGTGATTTGTTCTTATGCTGGTGTTCCTGTAAATATGTGGTCAGTGAGCCAGATTTTGCAAAGTGCACATCAAACGGACATTAAAAATGGAGAGACAGAAGCATCACTCATATGATGCAGCACTTTATACATTTGTGTGCTGAGGAAGTTGGAGACTGAATCCGGTCGACCATTTACTGTAAATGAAGTGTTCATTGGTCGTTGGAGACGTCAACGACAGCAATCGATCTTAGCACCCTTTCTCTTATACATGGGAAGAAGTGGTACAGTCTCCCGCCGTTGATACTGTTAATCCATTCCACTCCTGGATAATCTGGGAGTTAATTCTGCAATGGTGGGGGCATATTTGCCAATTACCTTGTAAATTTTCTCTTCTTGGCCTTACTTGCACCAGTATATGGGGGTTCTGTGTTTGATTATTTGGTCTTCATTTGTGATGATGTTATTTTTACATAAGTTGTATATTTTAGGTAGTCTTCTCAGATTGGTCCGTCGAAATAAACTATCGCGTTGTAGATTATGAATATGTATGGGTTTATAAGCGACTTGGGAGTCTGAATGTGTTCGAACCTGTTGCTACCAATTTATTCATTCCAGGCCCAGCTTTGAAGTTACGTAATCCATGTCATCGTTGCATTTCTCGTAATTTCACACCTAGATATTTACTTTCGTTTACTCTCCTAAGATTTTTCTCTCAGTTTTATCTGTGGGTGTTCATTAGAAATCAGCTTACGCTCTATGATTATAAAGTGGGTCTTCTGGGTGGCAATCGTCAATTTCGCCGTATCACACAAGTCCTCGAGAGAGTTTATCGCAATACTGGTCTATATTTCCAACTCTGTTCTTGAGTAACCTTTCATAACAAAGTCAATTGTGCTTTTGATCTCCGAAATATTTCATATTTTTTTTAGATATGGCTCCAAGTTTAGATTCGACAATTCGGGGCCTAGAATGGATCCTTGCGTTGTTGATTCTGAGGTCGTGAAGTTTGACGTCAGATGTGCTTTCCATCTGATATGGTTCGCGGGCAATTTATGTCTCTCAAGGTCCTGAAAAGATGGGGCCAACAAGCGTTGGTACAGGTAGATGTCAGTTCAAAGCCTCACAACGGCGTCAACGTCTCTACCATCTGTGAGGGCCTCTTTTCTTCAGTTGGAAGAGGGACGCAAAGCCATTTGTACCTTACAGCCTTGCGCCGGAGAACCAACTGCAATCGACTTGATATATCGCTTGCAAATACACTCGATATAATTGTCGATTGCATCTGTGTATAACAAGATCTCGCTTTCATGTCCACAGCCATATCACAGCCATATCTTATAATACACCATTCTTCCTTTTGAGTCTGTAAATACTAACATGTTTAAATCTAAAGTAATAAAAATTGCACAAACACTTGAAATACCTATCACTCAACCTAACCTACAAGCTTAAGAAATTACTTCGCAGACCCGAAAGGAAGGACCGTTAGTGGTCTTACATTACATACCTACTATCTGCATACCTACATACTAGCTACAAAGACTTACTTACTTCACTACATTCATGAAGTGACATGGGAAAAACTCAGGGATTACTGTTATTACTGTAATTTTACTCTTGCAAACTGGCCAAGTTCACCCCAGCATAACAACAGTGGGGGCTGGGCAAAAGTAAGACCTTCCCGATCCAGCAACATTCCAGAGCAGACAAACTCGTACTAGCTCGAAAAACCTCATGTACTATCACACCATTGTATAGGGCCACCAACGAAGAGGCAGGCCCGTTGTCCTAGGTGGAACTTCCACGAGGTCTCCTACCAAACGGTAGGGAAAAACTTTATTGGGAGAGGTCCTACAGTTTTTCTAACCATCCGAATAACAAGAATCCTTGAGGTATAGGGTGGAAATGTAACGTATAAATGCTTTCAATTTTTTAAAAAAGAAACTGCCTTGATTAGCAGTTTAATATGGAGACAAGGGATAATCGTTGTTACAGCAAGAATCCAAGTTACTTCAGGAAAATCCTGTGTGTTAAATTTTGTTAGCACAAAATATAACACACGGGATATAACTAGTAGATAAAATAGCAGATAAAGAGAAAAACTAGCATTCATTCTGCAATCTAATCTATCAAGCTGTACACTAGGCGCCATCTAAGTGAAAGCTGGTTGGCAGGCTTTGGCACTCTTAAGACCTGTTGGCCACAGGGTTTATCTATTGTACAGACAAACACCTTTGAACATATATATCATTAATAAGGGTCCCTGGTTCTAATGCCGGCCTGGGAATGGATGTTCTTTGTGACTGTCCCGTCATCTTCATCTTCACGAGTAGCCAAAAGTGACTGGAAAGCGAAGTAAAATAAACCAAACCAATATAGCATTAATAACATAAACACTTCGGTTCGGTAACTGAGTGTGTTAAGTGGCCGACTTTCGATCTTGCCACAGGATTTCCCGGCTTCTAATCTCGATCTGGGCATGGGTATCCTGTTAAGTGTCCTGCCCTTTGTTTAATTTCAATCACATCATCACTCATTCGCATCGTCGCTGTTACCCATAAATTACAGAAAAGCGACTGAAAATAATAAAATTCAAATAGCCTACTTACCTTTACGTACTATCCTGCAGCTGCCAGCATCACTCCACCTTTGAATGGAAACCCGGTATTAAGAACTTTTACCTTAAGTAAAAGTAGAATACAATTCTTATACGTGTCGGGCCCTCAAGTTTTGGATGTAGTTTTATAGCTACTGTAACGAGCTTCAACAATGAACAATAACTGTTGCATGTTAAACATTGTTGTGCTGTTTTGTGTTAGATCACGTTCACTTACAGAACTTAAAGAAAGTAAATATTGAAACTGAACGTGAAGTTAGTAAATCTCTGGACTTAGATAATTTGCTTTTTTTAAATATAGCAATTTTGACATCGTTGCTCTTTACCTATATCAGTTCATTTTGAATTTCAGAATTATTCTGAATCTCATTTTATTGTGTACGTCTGAAATGTTCTTAAGGTAATTGGTCATATTTCGAAAGACATTTCACCAAATACTTGATTTCCTTTTCTTCCTCATTCAAATTGTAATATTTCTCTAGAATTTATAACCGGTTAAAAACATAATGTTGTAGTTTTATCGCCCACAAAAATTATCCCTTTCGATCGATTTTTCTCACCTCTACTTATTAGATTAGAAAAAAGTAAGCCCCAGGGACGTGAGGCCCATTCGCCCACCCTTTGCTACGCCTCTGCTGTTATCATAATTCCTCCCATTGTCACGGTAAACTGAAGGTCAGATATGAGGAGTGATAAGAATAAACAAAGAAATAAAAACGCATTCTCTGCAGTGGCCTCAGGTTCTAAGGTATCTTGTAGACTCGTTCTTATCCAAATTTAAACTGTAGGTCCAGTTCCGATTAGCCTATCATTAGTGTTGCCCACGGGACGAGACGGGACAGGCTTTTAAAAATTCGAGACGAGACTAGATTGATCATGTGTCCCTTTGACAAACGAATATTTTCGAGACGAGACAGCATTTCACAGCATTTCCACGAGACGAGACAGGCCAAAGTCTCGTCTCGTGGGCAACACTACCTATCATGAGCACACAGTGGACTTCTCGAGCCTGTTAAACGTGGTGATAAAAATACAGAACGAGTGAGTCTTGAATATTATTAGGCAGTTATTACATGGCAGTTGGGAGGGGCAATCGCACCTTTCGCCCTCCCCGTGGATCCGCGCCTGCGTTTGAGTGGAACGAATTGCACGATTGATATCTAATACCAATATGCAGTATAATTCCGTGGGGATTAATATTTTGGTGGCATAAGTTAACTTACACATTAACGGAATATATCTGGCTCTGATTACGCTTAAATCTGAAAGTGTAGTTCCGATTTGTATGTGTTGAAGGCAGGCAAATTGTCCATCACAATTTCCATTCTTCTATATTCTACATCCTGTGTTGTTTTAAGGAACGGAATTCTGTTGATTCTAAGCATATATTATCCTCTGTTCATTGGTGTTTTTATTTTAATCCACGATTATCCCATTGCGGAAAATAGACTACTATTTCTTTTCCGTTGGGTGCACATATAATAGATATAATAATACCATAATTTGCTTTTAATGTTATTCTTCAAATAGGTATATTTTGTTATCTAACAACTGTTTTGTTTTCTTAGCACGTGGGTTTCGTAGAGAATGTTTTTTTTAAAATAAACGATTCGTTTTTTTTGTTGCAAGCAAACAAATTATATTTCCTGAAGCCAGACTTAGCCTAGATATTTATTTCTGTGCATGGACGAACAGACAGACAGACAGGCTGTTTCTTCAGCATTGCAGGCCTCCCCAATGGCGTAGTAGTAACAGTCTCGATACACGGATCCCAGTTTAAACTGCAGGTCCAGTCCCGATTAGCCCATCTGTACATAAAGTGCACTTAAAAAAACTTAAACACAAACTCTTCAGCTTTGCTGGTGACTTCCCTGAAAGCAACAGTGATATTGTTCTAAGACCCCCCATTGCAATTGCAGAATACCAAACGATTGAGAACGTTCCTTTGTTTTGCGATAACAGTCTCTTACACGGAAAATCAGATTGATATATTTGACAATGGAAAGCGACAACAAACTCGACGATTGCTCCCCTTGCATACTGATCAGGATGCAAATTGAGCAGGCTTGGGCAGCGCTCTTCCACATTCCGCTCGTCGACCTTGGATTGAAAGAAGAAAGAATAAAAAAAGTGAAGGTCGTGGCACGCGAATGGGAATCGAAACCGTTATCTCGTGATTACCAAGGGGCGAGAGCTCTACTGACATACTACGTATCTTTTTATTATAGGCTTCAGCAGGCTTGTTCAAGTACGTGTTGCCATTCCAATGGGTCTGGTCTGAGCGGTCAGCCACAAAAGGAAGGGAACTCCTGCTGCAGCAGACCACGAGAAGGAAGGAAAGATGAATTACAGGGATTTCCCCAAAACTTGATTGGCTGGAAATAGGAAGTCTCAACAGAAACAACTGCTCAATTAACTTTTAAATTTTCTGGGTTATACAATTCGGAAAATGCTCATGTGGGCACAGCTTTACCCCAATACAGATGGAAATTGCAATCAAGTAGTGACAATGACAAGAAATAAGAAAATTACTGCGAGTGTGAGTATGTGTGTGAATATATATTGTGTGTATGTTTGTGAGTGTAGTGTGTATGTGTGCGTATTTGAATTTCTACCCGTGTGTGTTGTGAGATATGTCTTTAGAAAAGTCCGAAGCTAAATTTTATAAGTTTTCGCCATATGAAGTTGTGTTTATAAGCTGGGACCGTGAGGAGGATATAACATCAACCCATCTTGATCACACTGGTGGATATATACTCTGTCTCGGGAATCTCTGGAGCAAGCAAGTCTTTGTCCAAGTAGTGGCGACCAATAAACTAGTGAGAGAGGAAGTGAGTGCGAAGGGGGAACGCGGCTGCAGCTACCAGCCGTTTGCACAGCGTGCACTGCTTTGTTCCGCCAGCTCGATTTCTCCCCTTCTCTACCGTTATGCGCAGTCTTGCTCCAGAGATTCCCAAGAGACAGTGTAGAAATTGTCTGCGAGAGATGAACTGAAATTCTGCACTTCGACGACCCGAGTACATACACTAACCTATATTATACCGCGCTGTTCTATACAGTGTAAGGATAGCAACAGAACTGACTTCTGTTACCTGGATATCAGCATATCGCACAGGGAAGATCAGAGTATTACATTAGAATCCAGGAAAAGGTGTGGACATTAGTTGTTTTCTTTCAGAATTGCCAAAATTAATCGAACAGTATAACATTAAACGTGCTGTGTAAAACGAAAAACAGTAATTTATTATTGACAGACTACAAAAATGTAGGGGGGGAATCATCTAGGACACTTGAATGTATATTTTTCTAATCTTGCATTGCATTTCTGCTACTTTGGCTAATCACGACAATGAGGATGAATGATGATTATATGACATTTATGAACAGACACTCTGAAAGAAATACCAGGCTGGTGTTCGAACCTCGAAGCTTTGTTGGCGAGGTCATGCAACGTGGCGGCACAAAACACCTATGACATTATGCACAAAAATGTGACCTGAACGGTTTTGAGGAGGATCCCCCTCTCATTAGGCACATCATTGTCCGTGATGCTCTACCAGTTAAGATTCTATCCGTGGTACTACCATATCACCTTGTATTTCGTTGTTTGGCTACCACGTAAGATTATATTTAGGGTCCTGATTGATGTGTGTGTCAAATAATTCCCCAAAAGCCTTGCAATTTTAGTGCATCACTTGAGCATTATTTTAGTGATGAAAACTGTTAAAACACAATGTATATGGGGCCAAAATGGGACGGTGATTCAGCAAGGTTGTGCTCACGTCAACTGCTCCGAAATTGAATTACCTGATCTTAAATTTTCATAGAAGACGGACACTTTGAATGGCTGCTCTGAAAGCGATTACGTATGGTAAACTTACTTTAACAAAACTTTGAAAAATACACTTGACATAGTTGATTCGATGAAGAGATATTCCATAAAAATTACGAAGAAAAAATGGGATTTTCTCGAAATTCATGAATGCACGAAAAGTCCTGTCGTAATCTTTGCATTTACTAGGTTAGAAAGACGTCAGTCGCTGTGAGCTACGGAGAAGATACATTCATTCAGTTGTTGCAAGAAACTTATTTGACATGCTAATTTCATGTTCGGGTCTGAAGGCCTGAACTGCAGAGAGAATATCCTAAATCGAAGCACGTGACATTCTGTTAGCCCGCGTGTGATTCATGCAAACACATTTCTTCTTGTGATCTTGCCCTTTTCCATACCGGTGATGGGGCTACATGTCAAGCTTGAATTTCGCTTGCTTGCCACGGGTTTCTGAAATAAATTTGTGTGAAATGCATGGTTACATTTGGAATTATCTTGACAACGTTGTAATTGCGTTAGCAAAACAAAGTGCCCTTGCTTTGTTCGTTGGGCATTACAGCTTCATCCTAAGCCAAACTTATGCTTACATGTTTTACGTATTACAAGAAAAGAAGATTAATTTCGCGGTTTTGTTAAAAAAAATCTATATTTTCTGTTTTAATTATTCATAGCCTGTGCTTGAATTAAGCTAGCATAAAAATTAATTAGTAAAAATATTCTCCAGCCTTGTGACAATGTCCACACAAGTTGTTTTTTTTTAAAAAATGTAATAATATGGTAATAACAACAATTAACATTAATAGCAGTAATTGTCCTAAATTTACGTGATGAAAAATTGTTTCTAAACAATGACGTCATAGATCTTTGTTCTTTGGGTCTATTAAAAGGAAGAATGAAGCTTCCTCTTCGAGCCTATGATTTTTTATTACACAAATCGAAGAGATTTAATAACGGAAAATGATATCGTAATGAATTGATGCACTGGCGAGTCAGCGATAAGCAAGGAAGATCGGAGAAATTCGTACCGTAAGAATTGAAAGAACAATGACAGGTGCGGATCCACGGGGAGAGCGAAGCCAGCGATTGCCCCTCTAGACTGTTCATACCAATTTTCTCCACCCAAAATGATCTCTAATATTATATAATAATCAGTGCATTTTGTCTAGGAAGAAAGGTTCCAGTACTCTTCAAGTTGTTTTTTTATTATTATTATTATTTTATTCATCATAAGAACTACTTAAAGTATGGTGGTATGTTCATAGATGAACGTGCATCCACGCGAACACACACAAATTTATTTCGTTAAAATAAAGAGTTATTAATTTTATTCTCACTTATACCGTTCGGTACTGTCAGAAAAGAGCAAAAATAATGATGATGATGATAATGTTGCGACGCATATTCATTATTTTGTTCTGGATTAACAGGAGCGATATAATTTCCGAGAATCGGCTATTCTCTCTATTTCCCGTATATGTCTCATTACGTTGTGTATTCATGATTTTTTAGAACTTTATAAAATAAGGGTTGGTTTGTTTGTTTGAGTTCGAGAATGTATCACGAAGGGAGGCTCGAGCCAAATATGGCGAACTTATAACCTACCGTACGTGACTACTTGTTGTCGGTTTATCACGAGAATTCGATATTTACGATAATATAGGATAAATTAATACCAAATACTCAAACCGTTCATCTGATTCGAACTCGTGGCCCACGTTTTCTCAGTGCGTCACGTTATCCTGAAAACCATGGAACTGAGACCAGTTCGGTTAGTTTTAACACTACATGAATAATTAAGAATTATATAAAGGTCTACAGTGCAGGCAGTGGCGCAACCACAGGGGGACGGGAGAGCATTGCCCCCCCCCCTCATCTTGGACGAAAGTCAGTTCTAGGGGGCAAACAAAGACGGTCAAGGGCAACGGCAGGGGGCACAGAGGATTAACTGGCCCCCTCGATTTCAAATTTTATGCAAACAAATACATTTCGTAAACTTTTCTTGCTCGCTTCGCTCGCAATACCTGATTTTCTTAGTCTTATCACGTTCAGAGCTGTAGCTAAGGGGCGCCGAACAATATAAAAAGTTGTAAAAGAGAGAATGCCATGGCGCTCTATTTGCGCCCTATTAAATCAATATTGTTTTCCGTTTGCAAAAAAATTGGATCTAAAAATTTTCTTGCTCGCTTCGCTCGCAATATGTCATTATAGTGCAATGTAAATTACCAGAGAGATAAGTAAGACTTCCCTTAATTGATTGTCTTAAATGAATGAACAATTCTTTTGAGGAAAAGGGGCGTGCACATTTCAGAGACAATTTATGTAATTTTTGCTGTTGGTTTATTATGAGATGGATGAATTGCTTGTGTAATATATTTAAATAATATATGTTGTACATATATATATTAAAGAAACTTTGAATACGTACACAATTTAGTGTTAGCATGTTGCATGTGTATTTTCTTATTTCACGTAGCTCCATGTTGCATATGTGTAAAACATATATCGTGCGTGAAAATCATACATGTTATTGACCCTATGCAAAAGAAATACATATATATATATATATATATATATATATATATTCGGAATGCATTTATCAAGCACTTTCTGTCTTTCAAAAATACAGTTTGTGCGCTTGTTTTACATTAATAATGTGAAATTAAATGTTTTGGAAAAATATATTTCAAATCTTTTGTTCTAACACAAATGCTTTAGCACCGACTTCTATCCCTCTTTTGCGTAATTTACGAGGATAATAACGTCTTTTATACTACTGCTACTACTAATAATAATAATAATAATAATATCGGTACGTTTATCCTGGTGCTTGCCCCACCCCCCACCCCACCCCGGACAAAAGTTCGTGGTTGTGCCTCTGAATGCAGGTGTCTTAGAATATAATTTCGGACATGTTAGTTATGCGGATGAAAATATTCCCTCCCCTGATTTTCACTTTGCACAGGGCCTCCCCGATGGTGCAGAGGTTGCGTCGTCGCCTTGTAATTAAGGGGTCCAGGGTTCGATACCCGGTGAAGGCACATAGTGGTTCGGATTCCACTCTAAACTGTAGGTCCAGTCCCGATTAGCCTTACTGTGCATAAAGTGGACTTAAAACAACAAATCAACAACAACATAGTTGTTCGCTTTGACAAAGAAAAACACGACAGTCAACATCTTATAAACATGTTTAGACGAACAAGCGGGATTCCCTAATGGATCAACATGATGACCTTGTCCATTTTACAAAGCTGTTGAAGTCATATTTCCTCAACTAGAGGGGAAAATGACAATTTTTAAAGAAAATTTTGGTCCATTTTGAGAGGATCCGTGTAGTTCAGGATCACACTTTGCACATTTGATCTGCCTGTTTAATATTCACGATGCGAGCTTTAAGAATGGCTGGACCAAGTTGGCAATCGTTCTAGGATCTGAGCAGTCTATCTGATGACCACACCCAAGGCTTCCTTCTGTTCTGAGATTCGCACCGCCACCGTTGGGTGTGTATTCACATGTCCAAAGCCACGACAAAACGCCAGTTAGGTACCAACCGAAGGTCGTTCTCTTTTTTTTTCATCCGTTTCACACGCCTATATATATGTTGACAGAGGCTTCCATCGTTACTTCTGTTCCACTCGAAGAACTTAGAAGAAAGCCATCACCACCATGAAGGTAAGTAGAGTTTCTCTTCCAAAGAACCATCTGTAAGGGATAGGGGATTTCTGTACGGATTCAAAGTGAACCAAAAGATATCTCTCATTTCTTTGAACCAATGAAGTCTGAAGGGATCGTACACAATGATCTTGTCTGTATCAACTATACATTTCTCAGTCCGACTCCTTCTTGAATACTTCATAGATACTTTCTCGGATAGACAGAACGACCTCAAAGTAGCTGCTTAATTAAGGTTGTCGGTGCGAATGGATAGGTTTGTGGAAGGCATTAAATCTTTCTCTAAATATTAGACTACGCTTTTTGGGACCTATATAAGCTCCAGTGTGCGATAATTGTTCGTGAGACATTGGTAAGTCAGTTTTAATGAGTCGGATCAATCGAGATAATTCGTGTTTCGATAAGTTAGTTTTCGGTGGGTATTTCCCTTTCTATTTATATATTTCTCCAACTTTTCAGATTCAAAATTTCGATATCTCGCACTAATTTGTATGTCGCATATAAACCATTGTCAAACTTCAGTTGGTTACTTGACATACCTAAAACTTATACATGGTTGATTGAGTTGGTGTTTAAGTCCATTTTATGCACAGTAAGGGTAATCGGGACTGGACCTACAGTTTAAAGTGGGATCTGAACCACTATGTGCCTCCACCGGGTATCGAACCCGGGACCTCTTGAATACAAGGCGACGACGCTCCCACTGCGCCATCCGAAGGCCCTAACTTATACATGGAAACAAACAAAAACTGCAAGAGTTAGTCTGATAGAACGCTTCTATTTGTGCCATCAGGTCAATTATATAATCGTTATTGATTTGGTGTATTTTTACTTCGCTTTTCTGCCACCTTTGGCTAATTGCGAGGATCAGGATGAGTGATGCTACGATGAAGGGACACTCACAAAGAACACCCATACCCAGGCGGGGATTCGAATTCGGGATGCCTGGCGTGTCAGAAAGTCATTGATATTCAACACAGAGTATTTTGATGAAGAGAAATGCTTTTCCAATTCAAGCTTATTGCATCGCATAAGTTTTTTGTATTTGATGTCAACTCCCAACGACAATAGCTAGATGTACTGCACTAGTGACCTCTGGTAAGTCATTTCAAGAACATACATTACACATTGATGCATATAAATTAGTTCCCCCGCTCCTCCTCTCCCCAAAGCTACTTGCCGTGATGGCTCTCTCATCGAAAATACATTAGCGCATCCAGTCCCGTAACCGTGCACATCTCAAGTTCCCGAATGTTCTCAGGACATTGAATCCTCCCTGAAAATGTTAGATATCACGATTGTGCACCCTGTGCTACGTTCATAACAAGAGCACAAATATTTGCTAAGATGTGGAATATAGTCGGAGAATCTGGTACGAATAGAAATTTCGAAATGTGGAATTAAAGTTAACAGAAAATAAGCAAGAATCATTGCTTTTCAGTTGCTATTATTTTCCGTGGAACCTTTAACAGATTAAAAGGTAATGAAGAAACTAGCGTTGTCTTAATTTGAGTATTGGTAACATAGTAGTCTGCGTTGTAATTGAGTAGCTTCAAGATTGAAATCTTTATTTCCTTTCCTCTTCACTGCCTTCCCACTTAATTATCCGTCCGGTTATCAGGACGATATTAATTTATTACAATTAGGTCTTCCAATGTCAGCGGTAGTGTAGCGGTAAAGCTGTCGTATTGTAAGAAAAGGCCCCGGGTTCGATACCAGTGCAGGCACATAGTGGTTCTGATTCCACTTTAAACTGTAGGTCCAGTTCCGATTACCCTATCTAACGTCAGAACGAAACCTAAACTTCAATTAATGTCAGAGGCTTGTGGTTGAATCCAGAGAAAGACAGATTTTCTTTCTTTATTTACATTGTTATTCTGTAAGTTTTGTCTAATTGAAACGATGAGTAATGATTAGGAGAACTTAATGAATAGACACTCACAAAGAACACCTATGATCAGACAGGCACTCGAAACCCAAACCTTAGTCGACTGTTTCACCAGCCCAGCTCGCATTACTACAAATGCACAACGCTGAATCAAACTATAAACAAATTAGGATTATTCTTGCTCTAACCATCTCACATTTTGAATCGCCAGACACAAATTGTACACTCACCTACAATAAAAATTACATCTAGATCCCGAAATGCGTTATGCATGTTGCCTAACTCTTCTACAGCGATGAGTTTTGGTACTGAAGTTCGCTCAAGTTAAGCAACACACAGGAAAAGAAGGATCTAGGTGTGCCTTTTTATTGCGGGTAACTACAGAACTAATATTAGGAGCGTGGATATCTTTCTTAACACCGATTACCAAAGAACTTGTTTTCTCTTTCCAGTACATCCTTGTTCTGTTTGCCGTCGTGGCTGCTGCCTCCGCCCAGATCATCTACTCTGGTGCCTCCCCATACGCTGCCTACGGCTATGGCATCCCTGGTATCCAGACCTACAGCACCATCAATGCCGTAGCCTCCCCAGCTGTCGTAGCCGCCCCCGCTGCTTACCGCGTCGCCGCCCCTGTAGCTGTAGCAGCTCCCGTTGGCGTTGCCGGTGCCAGGTAAGCTGATAATGATATTTATAATGTCAAAACTATATCATAGAGCAAGTTAATTGTTGTGACAATGTGCTTACGGATGGTAGACTCAGTCCACACTATCAACAACCATTTTTCTTCAATTTCTAACTAAATTATAATTATTTATATTATTTCTATTTCAAATATAAATATATTTCCATATTCAGGCTTTAACCAATTTCATAGCTCTGATGAAAGTGAAAATTATTTCTAATAAGAAGAAACAGCCAAACAAACTTTCAAAGAGAACATATATTTGTATGGATTATTATGTTATTTTCAGACAGAGCTGTGTATGTACTTTTCTTTATTTAAGTTCATTTAAGATTTTCAATTTATTTTATGCATAAAGAATGCAATTCAAACTAACAGTTACACCAATACTACTTACGGTGATGTATCCGTCAGTTCCTTGAAATTACTTAAAATATAATTTTCGTTTTCTCTCTTTTCTCCAGCTACGTTGCCGCCACCAGAGGCGCTGTCCACACTGCTCCCCTCCCAGGACACATTGTTGGCAGCACCCACGTCAACACTGCTCCAGCTCCAGGCACTTTGTAAACAGACAACAATGGCTTCCTGGAACCAACTTGTGGTTTCAAATGGCTTTCTCCGTCTATCTTTTAAAAAATAAACGTGCTACTTAAAAAAGAAAACTGTTCTTCTTTTACGTACCAAATTCTTTAATTAAATGGTTGTTGGGTTCTTATCTGGTGCACAGTGGTTCTACTCCCACTGTAGGTCCAGTTCTGATTAGCCTAACTCAGCATAATGTGAACTCTATATAAACTCAGACTTTTACCAAATATTTTTGTATATACGTACACTTTTTATTTATTATTCAAGCCTCCAACCTACAGTCAAAATCCAATTCCTTAAAAACTGCCTCAAGGATGTTAATGTGGACATTTTGTCTTCTACCCTTCATTAATATAATAACCCGTGACGCAACAGCCCATGAAGGCCAGAGCCTACATACCGACTCATTCCCACCTGCAGAGGTGGGAGATCATCCAAACAGTTACGGGGTGACATGTGGTCAGCAGGATGAACCCCCCAGTCGTTGCTGTATGTTTTCATGACAGCATTACGCTACTCATTCGTAGCTCCTCAATTTCCTCACAATGGTGGATGGCGACCAGTCCCATACACAGGGTGAAATCTCAGGAGAAAAGTTGTTACGCTTGTTGAACCTGTGTGCGTCCCATAGCCGGAGCATGAAAGCATGACACCTTACACCGCACGGTCTCAGTGCAGGACTCTGCCCTTCATTACTGTAACAAAGTTCAGGTTTGCTGATATCCTATTTACGCTATTACAGAAATACACACAAATGGGCAAGTTGGTATCACCAAATATTCAACAGGTTTCAATAGAAGATTGAATTTTAAAAATTTTAGAAAACTACATCATTCCTCCTAATGAAAATTTTGTTTAGTGCTCATCTTCAATGTGCAGGTCCACAGAAAGCCCCAGGTAATAACTTACTTCTCAGTAGTTCTACTTTCCGTAACTTGTCTTTTGTTGTTCAGTTATTATTCAAGTTCATTACTGCCTGATGTAGTCATTACACATGACTTTCATTACCCTTCCAATATTCATTGATTTGGTCTCTAGACCTGGGAATTTAGACTAACAAGTCTGACTTGTTAGTCACTTACAAGTCTGAGAAGACTTTCATGATGGTATAGTGGTAATCGCCTTGTAATCAAGATGACCTGGGTTCAATACTTGTTGAAGGCACATCGCACAATCGTTCTGATCTCACTTTAAACTCTAGTCCAGTCCCCATTAGGAAATCTGAGAATTACGTGGACTTGAAGGTAGGACTACCAAATCGCTTTAAGAGTAATGTAGGACATGTTGTCCGAAAATGTAGGACTTTAGGTTAAAATGTAGGATACAAAATATTCGCAATAAATAATGCATATTTCTACAGAACACGTAATTTAAAAATGACACTTTTTCAGTTTAAAAAAATGAATTCTTAACGAATTCTTAAATGTACTGTAATATACTAAAAAAATGTACTTCTCAGAAGATAAAATTTTCTGAAAAATGCAGGTTTAGTCAAAATGTATTAGTGAGAGATTGAACTGTCAATCTTCGAAATTATAGAGACCAGCACCAAACTTTTTACAGACTTTATGAAAAAAAATCTGTCGTGAGTCCATTGTGCTGATGGTGGTGAAAATAGTCTCTCAACATTTGCAATATGATCTATAATGGCTAACAAATATTCAGCAATTACAGTGGTTTGAAATGGTTACAGAAGTTTGATCTTGAGTATTTTTAGTATAATTACAGGATTTCCACTAAAATATCAAATCCAAAGTTCTTGGTTTTTCCAGGACCTCTCTTGACCTTTTTTTAGTTTTTTTAACCTTTATTTATTCGATCTCTACTTAGGTAAAGTTGGAAATTAGCAAATAAGAAAATACTAGGGCTGAGCCGATACCGATGCCGATGTATCGGCATCGGTGAGTATCGGTTGATTTTCTTTTGCCGATACCAAAGATTTTCAGTGGCTAGAAAAAGCGGGCAAAGGCAACAGGTCGTCTCAACATTTGTCCTTCTTAAAAGTTCGTTCACCCTTCCTTGTGACAGGTTGGGAGACCATCACAGGAAGTTCCATAGATTTTCCTAGAAACACTGGATCATAAACCCCCACCCTCCTGGGAAACAGATGGCAAGATCAAAGGCATGGGTAAGTGAAAGATGAACCCAAACGTGACTATGAAGGCATGTAACTGTTTAGTTAATGCTGTGGGAAATAAACCATTCATTGCAAATTCTTGATTGAAGCTCATGGTGGTAAGATACCTGACCCGCACTAATGCCGGGTCATGTAGTTGCGGAGTTCTTGGAAAAGAGGGATGAAGGTCACTGTGAAATTAGCTTTGTTGTATCTACGTTCAAGCGGGAAGGTGGATCAGCAATTTATACTTACCCTATTCACTTCTGTCTTTCGTGTGACTGCAGGTATCGGCCAATGATGGCTATTTATTTCCTCCGAAAGCCGGCCCCCGTGGCGGAGTGGTTAGCACATCGCGCTACGACGCGAGGGTTCGAATCCCGACATGAGCATGGATGTTTGTGAGTGTCCATTCATCAATTTCATCACATCATCACTCATCCCCATCTTCGCAAATTAGCCAAAAGTGGCACAAAAAGCAAAGTAAAATAAAGCAAATCAATCAATCAATTATTTCCGCCGAGATTAGATTGAGATATACGACTTGGTATGACAGTACTAAGGAAGATTAGCTAATTTTGACTGGACCTAAATTTTAAAGTTGGACCCGAACCACTAATTGCCTCCACTGAGTATCGAACACGCGATCTGTTGATTACAAGGCGACGGCGTTACCACTACACCATCCGAGAGCCCCCTCTAAAGATTTATGTACACCACTACTTATAATAATGTACATAAAATATTTAACAGAAACTTTACCTTTCATCAAATGGACGTACAGTGGGATCCATGAGTATTAACTTGCAAATTGTCCATGACTATTTTCATTAATTTTTCTCTAACATCCTATGTGATCTTAAGCTATTGATTTTTATGTACGAGACGTGAAGACGTTGTCAACAGCTTGTTTTGAGTTTTCTTTTAATTCTTGAAGCTGTTATTGGGTCAAA
The DNA here is from genome assembly GCF_977018435.1 of Lepisma saccharinum. Taxonomy (NCBI): domain Eukaryota; kingdom Metazoa; phylum Arthropoda; class Insecta; order Zygentoma; family Lepismatidae; genus Lepisma; species Lepisma saccharinum. The sequence goes on from NC_139229.1 coordinate 123,939,459, forward strand.
TAAAGTGCACGAACATGGTGATGGACAATTTGCATGGTAATACTCATGGACCCCACTGTACCATCATTATTTTTGTTATTCAATAAATATTCAATTTTTTACTCGTTTGACATTAATTTCCTTGCCAGGACAGTTGCTTCTACACAAATTTTAGCGGTCTTAACTAAACGTAAGCTAGATGATGAATATTTCCTGTTTTATCTCTGATTTTATAGCGTCTTTTTACTATTTATGTAATAACAATATTTTTTAGTCAAGATCAGGGCCGGATTAATACGAAATTGGGCCTCATGCTTATAATCTTCGGTGAACACAGCGCAAAGAACAATAGTAACTGTATAATAACTAACGCTGTGCCTAGGTGTCCGAAATTGGGGCTCCAAATTTCATTCTAAGATTTATTTTCAGGTTAATATAGCAAAAGAAAACTGTTCAGCTTTCGGAACTATTTCAGGAATGGGCCTAACGCTGCAGCATCAACAGCACCCATCTTAATCCGGCCCTGGTCAAGATAGAAAGAAAAAAATAGGTATTGACCAGTGACGTGCACTGAGGAGTAGCTAGTCTAGCAGAGATAGATCAATCAATCTCACATTTCGAATTATATTCAAATCACAATATTTATTGTCTTGTTAAAGCCACCACAGCTCATATGCAACACCTTTTCCACGCGCTTCTCGTCCATCGGTGTTCTCCGCGGGCAAAGCTGGCTGGATACCCTAGCTCGCTCTTCTTCCGCCTGACCAGTTTCCAGGTAGAACGGCCGCCCGAAGGAAAGAGGAAGATTTGTACCTCTAACTCCCTTGCCTCCTCGCCCCCCGCTGCAATGGTTGAAAGCCCAGGCTTTCAGGTCCCCTAGTCTATCTTCTATAGGACAGATAGGGGATTGGTTTCTCATAGCTTTTTTTGTAAATCCTCTAAAGAACTCAGGGTAAAATTTTCTGCAGTACTTATGTTCTCTGTATTTACACAACATTTTACACGTTGTACAATATGTATGTATAATATGGGATGTAGTTTTATTATTTATGAAATGGGAACGTGTTATGTGCAGACAATAATGTTATGCTTTCTATCTTTTTTTTTCAAGTATGGAATATATAATGATTAAATTACAAATATGTGCTCAGGCTCTCTCTGACTCTCGTTTTAGTAGTGTTTTATTTAAATATACTATTCTTGGCCTCTAACAGTCATAAATACGGATGTATTTATTTGGGCAAGAGAACGCGTGTTCATATTGTTGTTGGTTTGGTTATCGCGAAGATGAGGATGAGTGATGATATGATGAAATTGATGAAGGGACCTCATATGAACAATCCTGGCCAGGATTCGAACCCGTGATGAGTGCGCATTCTTGTCCTATGTGTTGTACTCTGCAGTGAATAATGAAATAATTTGGAATGAACAATGTATCTCAGAACTCAAAAACCCAAATGAATATTATTGAAGAAACTACAAAAAAGTGTGTTTTGTTACCTGTTTTGTTTCTGTGCATAAAGTGTGCTTAAAACACCAAATCAACCAACCGTGGGGGAGTGGTTATCACAGCGCGTTACGACACCAGGAGTTCCGGGTTCGAACCCCGTCCTGGGCATGGGTGTTCTTTGTGTTTGTCCTTTCATTAATTTTATCGTATCATCTTCGCAATTAACCAAATGTGACAAAAAAGCGACGGTAAGTAACAAAAATGAAATCAAATCATTGATTGATTGCTTGATTTGGTTTATTTTACTTCGCTTTTCCGCCACTTTTGGCTATTCGCGAAGATGATCCGATAAAATTGATGAAGGGACACACACAAAGAATACCTATGGCCAAGCTGAGATTCGAACCCAGGATCTCTGGCTTAGTAGTCAAATCAAATCGTTTTTTATTTTCGAATGTGGGTGGGGTTTACTTTAATTGTACTTTTTTTTAGTACTCATTCATCATTTTGCAATCTTTTCCTGTTATTGACATTCTTTTTTTAGGAATACTGGGCCCTAAAGGGGGAGGGGTGTGACCCACACCAAACCCCACCCCCCTTTGAGCACGCCACTGACTGCTACCCCAAGTGTCGACGTCACCGCACGTCACTGGTATTGACGTTGTCTTTCCTCCGTTTCTTAGTCTGTGGTTACATACAACAAGACGCCATACGCATCGGAGAAATGGACATTTCCACTTTGACATGAAAAACGTTTTAAATCCATTCATTTTACAGATAATGACACAAACATGAGATGTGCAAAATATCTCGGCGATATTTGTTTCGGTTCTCGAGAAACACGCCTTCAAACACCGCTGAAATTCACCTACTACGTCACGGATTTGAAAACGTCGTCTCCACAGACAGAAGGTCCTCTGACGTCATCATTTAGAAATACGTGCAGGCGGGGCTTCTGCTCCTCCCGTCAACTTGGTATGAGCCGCGGAAGCGACAGAAAATTCACTTGTTACTGTGTAAAACAAGTATCTTACAACTTCCAGTGCAAAAATCTGTGCTCCATTTCTTGGAGATGAATTATGCCCTAGCAGTATAGTAGTATTTACTATAATTCAGCAACTCGGTAGAGGGTTTTCCCATTAGGGTGACAAAGCAAACCTTGTAACAGTCAATGGCTGAACACGTGAACAGCCTTGTTCATTGCGAATACATAGGTTAGTACCAGTGGCGAAGATATAGTACAAGCAAAGCAAGCACTGCTTGCACTATTAAAATATTATTTACTGTACTTAACGTTGAGTGCATTATTTATTTTCTATCGCACTCGATTTCGCGAAATTTTACGGCCGCAAACTCTCTCCGCAGCCCGTTGGCAAGCAGCAACCTCTCTGCTTGCAGCCACTGTGAGGGAAACCAACGCTTCTCAAGTATCATATGGCGAAGTGTAGATGCTGGTGAAGGTACGGTCCCCAAACCACTAATAAAAGCTCTGCTTTTCGGAGCTTTTCGGCTTCTCGAAAACACCCGAGCCAAGCAGAAAGCAGACACTACTATCAGAAAACATATAAGTGTTAACATGATCTCGAAGATGTATATTTGCTTTATTATAAACACAGAATTATTGAAATAAATTAATATAACTGTTCCAAATTCCATGTAGATAAACTTTAAAGCATTACTTTGAGTTTCAAGATTTGTAAAACGTGTCAATAATGTCGACGTTCAGGGATTAAGACAAACATGGTGTTCCGGCACTGGGGAGCGCTGGAATCTACAGAACAGCTGGCTGTTGTCCGCTTCACTCTACTCTTGTCTCAAATTACAACGCACGCCAGTGTTGACAACTACCAAATAATTTACACTATATTTATCGTAAGTTTTCATACAAACAATAAACTGATGTTTTTTCGATAAAACGTATGTAAAACAAAAAAAGCAATGAAACTCTATCCCGAGACCTGCAAATAACAAAAACGTTAAGTCATAAATGCTATCCAACTCGAAATATTATTTTTATTAATATAATACATTATTAAAAAGAAGAACCAGCGCATGTTCTTCCTATTGTAATGACCTATTATTCGAAAGCTTAATTAATTTTAAGCTTCAAGTCAGTTCTTTTACTCCCCCGTGAACATTAATTTTTACAACGAGGTTGACATCACTTTTCTGTTAGCTTCTGAGCTTTTCGGAATATTTTCCATTTGTGTGGGAAGAACGAGTGGTTGAAGTGAGTGTTCTCTTTTGTTTGGTGTGTTGTGAAGTTACGAAAACAAATATGGATATTTCAAATTTCGTACGGGAAGCTGTAAGTAATAGCAAGTATTTTATTATCAATAACGTGACAAGAATTTTGAACTTAGCAGTATGGCCGTTGAGAGAGGAGTTCATGGATATATTATTATTATTTAAAATGTCCTTTCTTTCCTAGAAAAACTGGGGCAATGGGCTGTATAATTTATATACCCCCCCCCCCATTTTTCGGAGTACTGCATTGCTTTCCTTCCTCTTAAGACCACGCTTCGCTACTGGTTAGTACTGACTGGCAAGAACTTAATGTTATAGGAATGCCTTTTCTGGAATTACAATTATTTTAGTCATAATATTTTCTCCACAAATTTTAAGATAATACTTTTAGAACACACCCCAGTCAACACACTAACGTTGCCACAACGTTGTATGAATGTTGTATGTAGGGGAACAACGTTGTGATAACGTTGCCACAACGTTGTATGCTTGTTGTTGTTGTATGTAGGGAAACAACGTTGTGACAACGTTGCATCAACGTTACAAAAAACATTCCACTGAATACGCTTTAGTTTGGATGATCACCACCATGAGCGCCACAAGCGTCAGATCGGAGTGTTTTGTTTAATCTGAATTTGTGTGTGCACTGACCACCAAACCTTATATTTCCTACAGCGTACACTAGATGGCAGTGCGACTCAATTGCAAAACAAACATAACTTTTAGTAACACAAATAAGGATACTTTCGATTGTGAATTAGTGAAAAAATGTGTTTTATTATCCTTCGAAAGATATGTGAATATTGAAGTTGTAAGGAAGATCAGAAAATGAAATGTGTTGAATACAAGTGAAACTCCCATGATAAATATTTTTATTCCAGACTATATAATCAGGAGCTAACTACTGCAAAAACAGGTGGAAGCCGTAAGTCTGGAACGGACAAACGGTACCAATTGAGCCTATACGGTGGTTAGGTGATTGCGAGGAACCTTTTTGGTTGAACACGTTGAGTGGAGCAGACATACGACTTACACTATTTTTTTAAACTGTTTTCCCTTATTACCTTCATCCTTCCTCTTCTTGGTTGTCTTGGGCTCTACAATTTGTTTGGAATTTGGATTCGCTTCATTGGATTGAGTTGTCGGTTGGTTTGAGTTTGTGCCTTTTTTCCCCATAGGATTTGCGTTTGTTCTGTTGGATCATATAAACAACTCACGGTTGTGGTCTTCTGATATGCATCGTGGTCTTCCTGCAACGCTGCTACGACAGCGAGAAGGGGTGAAAACCTTCACCGGAGGTACTAAACGGACGGACGGTCCAAACTCCGAGACGATGCTAGATTCACGAAGTACCAATGATCCAATGCAAACGTCCAGCTATTCCACAAAACACCGACGTCGCAATTCCTACGAAGGATTACCTCTACCTCAACGTCAACGATCTAGATCACCAATTAAACGAGATACAGGAAATACAGCTCATGCAACCCAACTAAAATCCAAACAACAGGCTACCAGCTTATATAACTTTCTGCTCACCAACTACGACACCAAATTCAATACAGCAAAACATGTGTTCCAACAAACATCTAAATATGTGCCAAGGGCACAAATTACACAAATACTGTTCACCCGTAATGGCATCATATTGAAATCACCAGATCCAGACTTTGCAAAACTAATTAGAAACAAAGCTTCTTTTGAAATCTATGGAGCCAAAGCAAACATCCAAACACTAAATGCTTCCATTCAAAAACAACCACCACCACCACGTAAATCCCCACTACTATCAGTTGTCATCAGGGGTGTTGAACCTAGTCTAACAGACGAAGAGATTTTTGAGGAACTGGAATGCGAAGGTGTACAAATCCGCAAATGTATCCGTATTCGCAATAACAACGGACCCACATACATGGTGCGGGTCCTAACAGACTCACAAAATGCTGTAGACACCCTACTACACAGTGGAGCATACATATACAGACGCAGGTACAAAGTTGAACCATCCCGTTCTCAACAACCTCTTCCATTGCGGTGCGAAAAATGCCAACAGTATAACAAGCACACTACTGCTGCATGTCCAAACCGAGAAAAATGCGGATACTGTTCAGGACCCCATTCTACCAAAGAATGTCAAAACCAAACTGCTCCACCAAAATGTGTCACATGTACGGAAAACCATCCTACATACAGTTACAAATGCAAAGCCAAGCCAGATGCAATACCTGAACATCCTGACCTAACAGTTCCCCTGCGCACCAATGACACTGCTACAGAACCTGACAACTCACTACGACATCCAGTAACAGTGGAAGATCTAATACGTTTCTTCACCCTGACTCTCCAAAATGTGCACCCATTTTTAAGAACGCACATATTAACCCAAGTAACAGCATCTGCAAAAACCATTTTCAACTTGCAACTCCATGCAACATACTCTGGTCCTCATGTACATTTCCACATATCCCACTTGGAAACTGCGGTTTAAGGTTTTGAATATGGCTGTACGGAATATGTATAATTTTCTATTTTTAAATATCCGATCCGTTTCTAAACGAAAAGCTTTATTGCAACACCTGCTCTTGGAAGAATCTGTTCACTGCTTTGCGCTAAACGAAACCTATCTGACTCCAAAAATGATGTGTCATATTCCACCATACAACATCTTACGCCACGATGGTCCGCCGGGCTTAAGAGTAAACGGCGGCACAGCAATTGGAGTAGATAGAAAATTACCATATCGAACAGTAACCTTCCCATCAAACTTCCACTTGCCAGAACATACTGCTAGTACGTTCTACTTTCCATCCCGGGTCGTTACATTTGTTACCATCTATGTAAGACCAGGGGAGACTATTCCATACCAATTCTTCCAACATATCCAAACCCTTAGCAAACATTATATCATAGCAGCGGACATCAATTATCATAGCCGAACCATGCAAGACAAAACAAACTTTTTACAATTTCTGGACCAAAACACTACAGCAGAATTCCATGTACTGCCCAGAGCCACACGTCCCATAAGTAACACTACCCCTGACGTTGTTATAACACCAACATCTCTTAGTGCCAGCTTGAACATATCTGTTCTGGATTCCATCAACAGTGACCATGACCCAGTGAAAATCACCTTAAATCTTGGTAACCGCAATACAAGCAGTACAATACAACCTCGAAAAATCTGGTGTTACAACAAAGCGAACTGGGAGGCATATAGTGAAAAGCTACAGAATGCTTTTTCTCACCCGCATCCACCACCAAACAATTCAGAGGAACTCGATACGGCGGTGCAACATCTTACGGCACAGATTACCAGTGCGGCCACCACTCACATACCTACGACCACTCTCAATAGCTACAAACCAAAGCTACCTCCCCAATATCTTCACCTAATCACAGCATCACGACGAGCATACAGGGACTACCTCCAGACCAGAAATCCTGAATCTCTTAACTTACACCGTCAATGGCTGCGTACAGTACAAAACTATATAAAAGCTTATAAACAACGTCGATGGATTGAAACGTGCAACCAATTGAGTGATGAAAGCCATCCCACCAAATACTGGAAACGTTTCAAGGTGCTCACTGGACAATCCAGTAGTACTCCTTATCCGATAACAATAAAGGACGCAGCCCTAAGCACCGACACTGAAAAAGCTTATGCCTTCGCAAATGTCTTGCAAGACACTTTCACTCCTACACCACAATTAGCTCCAAATCTCCGCCTCCAGACCAAAATTGACAGTCACCAACCCCAATAACAGGCAACTGCAACCCAGCAATACGAACGATATTGATCCTACTAATGCTCTAACTGCTACTATTACAACAGACGATATTATCAATACTGTGCGTAGGAAGAGAAACACTGCTCCCGGCTTGGACAATATCACATACGTATTGATCAAACAGGCCCCGCTTGCATTGCTGTCCTTTCTGGCTATTATCTACAATTTTATCCTCCGCACAGGACACTACCCGACAGACTGGAAGATCTCGAAGATTCTAATGTTTCCAAAGCCACACAAAGATAGTACCAACCCCACAAACTATCGACCTATTCAGCTCACATCAACATTTAGCAAAATATTCGAATGAATCATTGTTCGACGCATACACATGCACTTACAAGCACACAGTTTACTTCCGTCGCACCAAGCAGGCTTTAGACCTCATCACAGTGTCCTTGATAATTTGTTAAAACTAACGACTCGCATCACAAATCACTTCAACACTTCCAAACCATCCTGTCTAGTACTATTCGACCTGGAGAAAGCATTTGACAAAGTATGGCATACTGGACTCATCTACAAGCTCCATAAATTCCACCTACCGCTTTCCTATGTCAGATTAGTACACAGCTTTCTAACAAATAGGGTCGCTTATGTCATTGTAAATGGAGCGATGTCATACCCAATTTTCCCTTACTCTGGCGTTCCACAGGGTGCTGCTTTATCACCATTACTCTACATACTATAAGTTGCCGATATGCCAAAACCCCCACAAGTTTCTATCTACCAATTCGCTGACGACACCGCATTTCTCGCCTGTTGTTCAACCATCCAAGCTATAAACAAAACTCTCCAACCAGCTATAAACTCCTTCCAAAGATGGTGTGACACATGGCGTCTCACAATTAATGCTCTCAAAACACAAGCATTGGTGTTTCTACAGACAGGCTGTCGCTCGAAGATCCAAAGGAACCCAACATTATTAAACATCAAAATACGGGGAACTCCAATTCTGCCTGCCACCACTGCAAAATACCTAGGAGTCATATTTGACTCCAAACTAACCTGGAAACCTCAATTGCTCAACATCGTCCAAAAAGCTACAAATCGTCTGAGCTTGCTCAAACGGCTAATTGGAACATCCTGGGGACTCAACTCCCAGGTTGTCCTACATACCTACAAGGCTTTCCTTCGACCAGCAATAATTTACGGCCACACTGCATGGATATCAGCGCCAGACTCATTCTATCACAAACTACAAGTTCTGGAAAGACATGCTCTTCGTTTGGCCTTCAGAGTAGTCCTACCAAGTCCTACACGACTACTGTACGAGCGAATAACCTTCCCGGAAATCACAACCCACATCGAAGCCATCCGTCACAAATATATAACTGGTCGAATGAACTCGCACCATCCACAACTTCTCAGCACAATGTACGAAGATGCTCTACACGACTGCCTTCCCACATACCACTGCACACCATTACAGCATCTCTTAGCCATGTATACCTTCCTGATAGATCCACAGCATCCTGATTATCAGCTGTATATAATCCATCATCCTCCGGAACTACGGCACGTTATATATCCAACACATGCCGCACCATAGCAAATTATTACTTTCCTAACTGAATAAATAAGATCTAAGTGAACTACCCTCAGAATAAGTAAATCTGTACCACTTCAATACTGAAAACACACTTAGACCATCACCTTGCAAGGGAAAACATTTATGAAAACAATTCACTTACCAAAGAGAAGGTGTAGCCTTCTAAATGGAAAACGAGGACAAAAAAAAAAAAACTGCAAAAACAACACATCAGGTATAGGTAATCGTAAGTCGGTCTCTCTTGTGTCAACGCATCGTGGGCCAATTATTCCAGGTGGAAGCCGTAAGTCTGGAACGGACAAACGGTACCAATTGAGCCTATACGGTGGTTAGGTGATTGCGAGGAACCTTTTGGTTGAACACGTTGAGTGGAGCAGACATACGACTTGCACTATTTTTTTAAACTGTTTTCCCTTACTACCTTCATCCTTCCTCTTCTTTGTCTTGGGCTCTACAATTAGTTTGGAATTTGGATTCGCTTCATTGGATTGAGTTGTGAGTTGGTTTGAGTTTGTGCCTCTTTTCCCATAGGATTTGCGTTTGTTCTGTTGGATCATATAAACAACTCACGGTTGTGGTCTTCTGATATGCATCGTGGTCTTCCTGCAACGCTGCTACGACAGCGAGAAGGGGTGAAAACCTTCACCGGAGGTACTAAACGGACGGACGGTCCAAACTCCGAGACGATGCTAGATTCACGAAGTACCAATGATCCAATGCAAACGTCCAGCTATTCCACAAAACACCGACGTCGCAATTCCTACGAAGGATTACCTCTACCTCAACGTCAACGATCTAGATCACCAATTAAACGAGATACAGGAAATACAGCTCATGCAACCCAACTAAAATCCAAACAACAGGATACCAGCTTATATAACTTCCTGCTCACCAACTACGACACCAAATTCAACACAGCAAAACATGTGTTCCAACAAACATCTAAGTATGTGCCAAGGGCACAAATTGCACAAATACTGTTCACCCGTAATGGCATCATATTGAAATCACCAGATCCAGACTTTGCAAAACTAATTAGAAACAAAGCTTCTTTTGAAATCTATGGAGCCAAAGCAAACATCCAAACACTAAATGCTTCCATTCAAAAACAACCACCACCACCACGTAAATCCCCACTACTATCAGTTGTCATTAGGGGTGTAGAACCTAGTCTAACAGACGAAGAGATTTTTGAGGAACTGGAATGCGAAGGTGTACAAATCCGGAAATGTATCCGTATTCGCAATAACAACGGACCCACATACATGGTGCGGGTCCTAACAGACTCACAAAATGCTGTAGACACCCTACTACACAGTGGAGCATACATATACAGACGCAGGTACAAAGTTGAACCATCCCGTTCTCAACAACCTCTTCCATTGCGGTGCGAAAAATGCCAACAGTATAACAAGCACACTACTGCTGCATGTCCAAGTCGAGATAAATGCGGATACTGTTCAGGACCCCATTCAACCAGAGAATGTCAAAACCAAACTGCTGCACCAAAATGTGTCACATGTACGGAAAACCATCCTACATACAGTTACAAATGCAAAGCCAAGCCAGATGCAATACCTGAACACCCTGATCTAACAGTTCCCCTGCGCACCAATGACACTGCTACAGAACCTGACAATTCACTACGACATCCAGTAACAGTGGAAGATCTAATACGTTTCTTCACCCTGACTCTCCAAAATGTGCACCCATTTTTAAGAACGCACATATTAACCCAAGTAACAGCATCTGCAAAAACAATTTTCAACTTGCAACTCCATGCAACATACTCTGGTCCTCATGTGCATTTCCACATATCCCACTTGGAAACTGCGGTTTAAGGTTTTGAATATGGCAGTACGGAATATGTATAATTTTCTATTTTTAAATATCCGATCTGTTTCTAAACGAAAAGCTTTATTGCAACACCTGCTTTTGGAAGAATCTGTTCACTGCTTTGCGCTAAACGAAACCTATCTTGCTCCAAAAATGATCTGTCATATTCCACCATACAACATCTTACGCCACGATGGTCCGCCGGGATTAAGAGTAAACGGCGGCACAGCAATTGGAGTAGATAGAAAATTACCATATCGAACAGTTACCTTCCCACCAAACTTCCACTTGCCAGAACATACTGCTAGTACCATCTATTTTCCATCCCGGGTCGTTACTTTTGCTACCATTTATGTAAGACAAGGGGAGACTATTCCATACCAATTCTTTCAACATATCCAAACCCTTAGCAAACATTATATCATAGCAGCGGACATCAATTATCATAGCCGAACCATGCAAGACAAAACAAACTTTTTACAATTTCTGGACCAAAACACTACAGCAGAATTCCATGTACTGCCCAGAGCCACACGTCCCATAAGTAACACTACCCCTGACGTTGTTATAACATCAACATCTCTAAGTGCCTGCTTGAACATATCTGTGCTGGATTCCATCGGCAGTGACCATGACCCAGTGAAAATTACCTTAAATCTTGGTAACCGCAATACGAGCAGTACAATACAACCTCGAAAAATCTGGTGTTACAACAAAGCGAACTGGGAGGCATATAGTGAAAAGCTAGAGAATGCTTTTTCTCACCCGCATCCACCACCAAACAATTCAGAGGAACTCGATACGGCGGTGGAACATCTTACGGCTCAGATTACCAGTGCGGCAACCACTAACATACCTACGACCACTCTGAATAGTTACAAACCCAAGCTACCTCCGCAATATCTTCACCTAATCACAGCATCACGACGAGCATACAGGGACTACCTCCAGACCAGAAATCGTGAATCCCTTAACTTACACCGTCAATGGCTGCGTACCGTACAAAACTATATAAAAGCTTATAAACAACGTCGATGGATTGAAACGTGCAACCAATTGAGTGATGAAAGCCATCCCACCAAATACTGGAAACGTTTCAAGGTGCTCACTGGACAATCCAGTAGTACTCCTTATCCAATAACAATCAAGGACGCAGCCCTAAACACCGACACTGAAAAAGCTTATGCCTTCGCAAATGTCTTGCAAGACACTTTCACTCCAACACCACAATTAGCTCCAAATCTCCGCCTCCAGACCAAAATTGACAGAGTCACCAACCCCAATAACAGGCAACTGCAACCCAGCAATACGCACGATATTGATCCTAATAATGCTCTAACTGTTCCTATTACAACAGAAGATATTATCAATACTGTGCGTAGGAAGAGAAACACCGCTCCCGGCTTGGACAATATCACATATGTATTGATCAAACAGGCCCCGCTTGCATTGCTGTCCTTTCTGGCTATTATCTACAATTTTATCCTCCGCACAGGACACTACCCGACAGACTGGAAGATTTCGAAAGTTCTAATGTTTCCAAAGCCACACAAAGATAGTACCAACCCCACAAACTATCGACCTATTCAGCTCACATCAACATTTAGCAAAATATTCGAACGCATCATTGTTCGACGCATACACATGCACTTACAAGCACACAGTCTACTTCCGTCGCACCAAGTAGGTTTTAGACCTCAACACAGTGTCCTTGATAATTTGTTAAAACTAACGACTCGCATCACAAATCACTTCAACACTTCCAAACCATCCTGTCTAGTACTATTCGACCTGGAGAAAGCATTTGACAAAGTATGTCATACTGGACTCATTTACAAGCTCCATAAATTCCAACTACCGCTTTGCTATGTCAGATTAGTACACAGCTTTCTAACAAATAGGGTCGCTTATGTCACTGTAAATGGAACGATGTCATACCCCATTTTCCCTTACTCTGGCGTTCCACAGGGTGCTGCTTTATCACCATTACTCTACATACTATAAGTTGCCGATATGCCAAAACCCCCACAAGTTTCTATCTACCAATTCGCTGACGACACCGCATTTCTCGCCTGTTGTTCAACCATCCAAGCTATAAACAAAACTCTCCAACCAGCTATAAACTCCTTCCAAAGATGGTGTGACACATGGCGTCTCACAATTAATGCTCTCAAAACACAAGCATTGGTGTTTCTACAGACAGGCTGTCGCTCGAAGATCCAAAGGAACCCAACATTATTAAACATCAAAATACGGGGAACGCCAATTCTGCCTGCCATCACTGCAAAATACCTAGGAGTCATATTTGACTCCAAGCTAACATGGAAACCTCAATTGCTCAACATCGTCCAAAAAGCTACAAATCGTCTGAGCTTGCTCAAACGGCTAATTGGAACATCCTGGGGACTCAACTCCCAGGTTGTCCTACATACCTACAAGGCTTTCCTTCGACCAGCAATAATTTACGGCCACACTGCATGGATATCAGCGCCAGACTCATTCTATCACAAACTACAAGTTCTGGAAAGACATGCTCTTCGTTTGGCCTTCAGAGTAGTCCTACCAAGTCCTACACGACTACTGTACGAGCGAATAACCTTCCCGGAAATCACAACCCACATCGAAGCCATCCATCACAAATATATAACTGGTCGAATGAACTCGCACCATCCACAACTTCTCAGCACAATGTACGAAGATGCTCTACACGACTGCCTTCCCACTTATCACTGCACACCATTACAGCATCTCTTAACCATGTATACCTTCCTGATAGATCCACAGCATCCTGATTATCAGCTGTACATAATCCATCATCCTCCGGAACTACGGCACGTGATATATCCAACACATGCCGCACCATAGTAAATTATTACTTTCCTAAGAAGTAATTTTCCCACTACTGAATAAATAACATCTAAGTGAACTACCCCCAGAATAAGTAAATCTGTACCACTTCAATACTGAAAACACACTTAGACCATCACCTTGCAAGAGAAAACATTTATGAAAACAATTCACTTACCAAAGAGAAGGTGTAGCCTTCTAAATGGAAAACGAGGAAAAAAAAAAAAAAAAAAAAAAAAAAAACCTGCAAAAAGAAACTGATTACCAGGTGTAGTTAGAGATTGGTTAATTCATCACAATCTCCAGACTAACAATTGCCTATTGTGGTGGAGCAGGAAAAGTTTTTATAATATGTATTATATACAAAAATGGCTTGGCAAGATTGCTAATAGCTTACCATGCGTAATAACCATATTTTAAATATGCATTGTTATATTCATAAATTACACAGGCAGCAAGGTAATGTTGCAAGGAAGTTGTGGCAACGCTAACCCCTGGCATACCTAACGTTGCTACATAATGTTCAGTATATGTTGTGACAACGTTGAAAAAAATGACCCTTAAACGTTGACACAACGTTGCATCAACATACATTCAACGTTGTAACAACGTTAGGTATGTTAGGGGCTAACGTTGCCACAACGTTGTGGTAACATTACCTTGTTGACTGGGACTGGTTTACACGCCAATTTCTGCAATATAAAAGGTGATACGGTATAAAAAGGTACGGTGAGTTTTTAAATTCCCTGCAGTAAATGACAGTTTTCTTCAGTTAATATATATATTGCAAATTTTTGTATTTAGTCTACTTTTACGTCGCTTTTCCGTTCACTTTGTTTAACCGCAACGATGAGAACACACGGTTAATTTATTATGTATCATCTCTAACATCACATTTCTTCCCACTTTTGGCTAATCGCTACAATGAAGGTGAATAACTACAAGCAGTATTCGAAGTCGGGGTGCAGGAGTACACCCCCCCCCACACACACACACACACTACCACCAACTGCAAAATCTAAGTATTACCCAACCTTCCATGATAAGAGACGAACTTTTTCTTCTGTTCCATCTCATTTCGAAATCATTCACTTGTCCCATCTCCTTTTATGAGACGAGACGGAACATGCCTCGTCTCGTGAGCAACACTAACATTAACAATAGAAGCATCCCCCTAGCTGTCCCCAAAGTCTCGAGCAAACATCCTCCCATGTAACAATTTCCAGTTCAATGAAATGTCACTCACAAGGAAACAGTCATGCCCAGGTCGAGAGTCAAACCTGGAACATGCGATTTCCTCAGATAAATCATGGATTTTGTGTACAATAATTACAACGCCAGTTCATTCCTGGTAATTCTGAATCTGCAGTTTGGTTTGCATATATAAGCAGGATAATATTTAGTTTTCGAGGGCTGTACCGTCGAAACCAGGAGTAAAAAAAAATAATAATAATAATAATAATTAAGAAAGGTTTTTCTTTTGTATTTATAATGATAAGCCTTTGCATACGTTGTTAATTCTATATTTTTCTAGACTTGAGACGAGAACGAGAATTGCCCTTCCAAACCGAGACGGATGTTTATAAATTGAGACGAGACTGTCAATGATAGATTTACAAATAAACACGAGACAGACATTTACAACTCTCAACGAGAACGAGACCAAGGCTGCCATGTCTCGTCTCGATAGGATCCTTAGTGGTGAAGTTGTGAACCAACCAATTAATGCGTTCGGGGTGAGGTGGCTTTTTTCGCAGTACAAAATTCAAAATAATTATATCGTACCATTTCAGTATGGTATATTGTTACACACATGGGCGTATATATAGTTCACGGGGGGGGGGGGGGGGTGGATCAACTTTTTGTATGATTAGGGTTGCTTTATTTCGTAAGTGAAAATCCAGGACACTGCTGGCCGGAAGCTTGTTGGGAGCATGGGGGGAGGGGATGTTGGACCGACAAAGTTGTGTGTTTGTAGTCATGAAGTATTGATACTTTTCTGTTCATCTTGTGTCACTACGTTCTTAAGAACCAAATTTCTTTAATATGATTCGAGGGGGAAAAATAACTGATTTGAAAGTCTCAATGCAGTTTCTTATCGCAGAAATTCCGAAACTATCAGGAAATTGCAGATATTGGTCTGCAGTCAAATCTGGTGTGTGGAATTACGAAATTTCCTTCCCATCCGTATCCCGTCCTATACGTCTCTAATTTAAGAGAATGAAATAAGTCCGAAGGATTTTTTTATGAACAAGCGGATAGAACAAGGAAACTGATAATTTTAGTGAACCAAAAAAAAGAGGGGGGTTGGACCCGTTGAATCCCCCTTAAATACGCCCATGGTTATACACATTATTTCCTTGTAATAATTATACATAAACTAAGTATAGATATGTACTGTGCAACTAATGTAATCTTCTCAGTGTATTTTCTCTGATCTGCACAAAAATATTTGATCATAGTTTGCGCAACAGAAATGGAACACAAACTGAAATTGCTTTATGGAAAAGAAAGTTAAATAGGCTTTATAAATAAAGTGAAGAATGTGAAAATTCCTATTTTGCACTACATAGGTTACGGTAAATATCGATAAATATAAGTTTAAAATATATATATATTTGATAGTTTGGTCAGCAACCAATTTTATAAGCAATATTTTTCACATGGCCTGAGAACACACACGCAGCTGAACCCTTTCATTTATCTTGCACGTGAGCAGCACGGATATTTCATAGAAGAATGATCATTACAAAGCATAGCTTTCCTTTCTCCTATCTCTCCTTCTTCCATTGTTTAAATCGGTACAGATTTGTAAAACTGCTGCACGTGTTCGCTCACCGTGGGCTACCCCTACCCATCCGGAACTGGACCCTCGAAGCAGACGACAAACGAGCTCTCCCTAAGGAGTGACGTAGTAACATGGCGGCGGCGTGTTTTCAGCGCAACGCTAGGCTCGCAACTTTGGAAGTCTCGTTTCTGCCTTAAACTGGACGCAGAGAAACGCGAGAACTTGCAGGGGTCATTTTTCCAGGATGTAGTTTTTAAAATTGTTGTAAAAAAAATTGAGTGGAAATGTCATTTACATAATAATAATAATAATAATCCGTCGCGCAACAGCCCATGAAGGGCCTAGGCGTACCTACCGACTGCCGGTCTCCCTCCCACGCTTTCATTCGTCACCTCTAAGCGTGGAGATCTTCAACCGGTATTGGAATAGTCGGGGGGTCGGCCCGACGTATCCCCAGCCGTTATAGTAGGTCTCCGTGACCGGATTACGCTCACTCACTCGGAGCTCCCCAATTTCCTCACGATACTAATGGAAATTAATTTACATATTATTACGAATCGACCAATAATTATATTAACATATTAAATAGAAACATTATTATTATTATATTTGTGAGAGACTTGGCTCGGATTGACTAACCAAATTATGTATTTTTAAATACGTGTCTAGTGATGTGACGAGTTACTTACTATGGCTCGTTAACTAGCCTTTGTTATTTTATACTGGAATTATACAAGTATTGGTATCGGTGGGTATCGGTATCGGCATTGACAAATGGTAGTATCGGCTCAGCTCTAGAAAATACATATCTATGATATTTAATGAAAAACCTCTACCAAAGGGGCAGTTAAGATGAAAACTGAAGCTGTATTTTACAAGAGAATTAGACTTGCTTCATCTATTAATGCATCCTAGACTGCATTTGGCAGACTAGCGAGGTTCTGGCGTCTGGATTTACAGCCAGTATAATCTTGTGGGGCTTGTGCTGTGGTCCCTATGTGCATGTTTCTTAATCCTTTTTTTTAACACCATTCATCCTCATTTTCGCGATTAGCCAAAGGGGCAGAAAAGTAAAGTAAAATAAACAAAATCAACCAATCAGTAATTGTGATAGCAATTTTTAATGACTTCTTGATCTATTTGTTGATTTCTTTACTTCTTCTTGACTTCCATGACTTTCTTGACTGGTAGACACCCTGAATAACTCTGTTCTCTATACTCCCTGCTTTACAATCAAAAATATTGAATAAGAATGGAAGCACCTTGTTCCATCATTTTAAACTACAAGGCAAGAAATTATGCTCAGGCACTGAACAGTGACATCAGAATGTGGATCCAAAACTTTGTTCGGTAAATTTCTCGTATCGGACAAACGGATTTCTTCAAATTTACAGGAGAAATTACTTACAGAATGCAGTTTCTTTATACTTGTGGAAGTTCGGGGAAGTGTTTTCTCGCATCGATCATTGAATTTTGCTGCTAAATCATCTATTTTTCGATATAAATGTGTGACCGATGCACGAGAGCTTCCAGGTGGATGTAGCCTGTGTGTGATGACGTAATCTCGGTCAGTGTTTCCAAACACGTGTTTTTGTAACTGAAGATGGTACGTTTCCGCAAATGGTTTGTGGGGCTATGTGTCAATGGTTCGTGGGCTATGCGAGAATGGTGTATGGGGCTACGCATATTTTTTTCGAAACTAATTTTTAACTATTGTAACCTATACGTGACCCTACCTAACCTAACCTTACCGGAAATGGTTTGTGGGGCTATGTATGAATGGTTCGTGGGGCTATGCGTCAATGGTTTGTGGGGCTACGTAGGTATTTTTTGGTGGAGTGGGGTGGAAACACTGCATGCCGACTACGGTAGTGAAACTGTGACCGCCATTTTGCGTGTTACCGAAGGCAAAAAGAAACGAAGAAAACTTACTCGATATGTCGCAAATAGAGATTATTTCCGTGAAATAAGCGAAATGCCACCTTCAGCAATGTTTCTCAATGCAGAATAGATAAGTACGAATATTCAAATTAAATGAACTAGCAAATTTCAGCCGTTTGTCCGATACGAGAAATTTACCAAAATTCTCTAATTAAGTTTTCAATTTTTTGAAGAGCTACTAAGTCATGTTTTTACAATGATTAAAAAATGCAGCTTCCTCAGTGGTCATTTACAATGAGAAGCCCACTCACAATGATTGATTGATTGGTTTGGTTTATATTATTTTGCATTTCTGCCATTTTTGGCTACTCACGAAGATGAGGATGAGTGATGATGATATGATTAAATTCGTAACAAGTTCCCCTGATTAGAGAAATGTAGCAAGCCAGAAGCAATAACCTCCTTCGTCGGCCGTTACTCTCTCAAGCATTCGCATTCCAAGAATGCTAGGTCAGTATTAAATCAATCCTCCTGGTTGATTGGAATTAAGTTGGTGATCAACTGTTATTAGGGAGTAATAACCAGGTGTGGAAGAAAGGATAAGTAAGAGTGTAATGGGCGACGTGGGGTCTTTTGCTTTGGATCGAGGAACGAGAAAGATCGGAGAGCTTGAGCGAGCCTTTATAGCGCAAGTCTAAGTGTCTTTTCCGAGGAGCTATTCATCATCAAATAGACAGGTAACATCCTTCTCTAACCATGTTGATCTAAACTTGAAGATATAAATCCAAATGTTCAGTGTTGTGCTATTTCTAAGTGTAAAGTAACTTCTTTCCCATTATCATTAAGTTGCCTACCAAGGGCGAGTGCTCACCAGTGAGGATGAATGAATGAGAACACTACATCACCCAAGCATAATGGTTAAGATTCTTGGCTTGATCCCACGGACCTCGCAGTTCGTTACGAATTGATGAAGGGACAGTCACAAAGAACACCCATGCCAAAGGCTGGAATTCGAACCAAGGACCCCTGGCACCGTAGCATGATGTGCTAATACCAGAAGAGGTTCCAAGTTCGAATCTGGAGACATGTGTGTCAGATGTACCCACGGAACAAATAATCTGCAAATTTATTGATTTTGGGGAGTCTCCTTTTCTAAATGTGGCAGCCCTGTCCCATTTCTTCATAACTGCGTAGAAGATATTTTCAGTAGCAAAACACTAAAATATGCTGAGAGTAGGAGCGGACATTTTTTTACATTCAGTTGTAAAATTTGATCTTCAATGGTTTCATTAATTTTTTTCAAACTATTTTCCTCTGCTTAGAAAAAGACTAATTATTTATTTGTTCTGAAATTATATTGATTGTTTTTATACATATTTCCCTAAGATTGTTTAGATTATTTTTTTGTCATGCCCAGGTTAGGATTCGAACCTGGGCCCCATGGCATCGTAGTGTGCTGTGCTTACTATTCCACCAAGGACGTAGACGATAAAATTTTGAAAGAAATAGTTGAATATGGTTTCTAGTGGTAACATATCATTGCAAGTTACATAAGATTCAAAGGTATTGGTTGCATCCTGATCTGGTTCATAGAAAAAAAATGACACTTTTTAATTAATGTTATAAAATTGATCAGTCACTTATTTTGCTATAAATTAGCCTTTTCAACTTTAACAACAACTACTTTTGAATTTTGGTTATTTTCTTTCATTATTAATCTTTCTTTTACATTGATATTTTAGATCTATAACATGTAATAAAACCTCAAAGTATCATATAATCAGTGGCGTAGCGTTATAGTACGCCCATACGCCCGGCGTTCCCAGATTTAAAATTTCAAAAATGCGTAAATGCTGTGAATATAAAGTAAATCGTGACTAATTTCATATATGTTTGACCTTCATGGCATTATAATAGCTATTTTTCGTGTTCCGCTTGCAACGCTCCACTAACAACACTCGTTCTGGCATTTTTTCCAATGCCTTTCCTGGCCGGACGCCAGGCAGGTTCGGCGTAAAGGACTCTATATTCCTTGCTGTCTTTCTGGAGGGAAAGCTTGGATCTCTACAGCACGTGCGCAAATGCTCTCTCGTATGCCAGCGTATGGAGCAGAGGGCTACGGTGATTGGTTCATGTGACCCTTCTTGCCTTCTGAAGCAGACGACGGCGGTAGAATTCCTACCCAGTTCTTGGCGCTCTTGCCACTCGTGGTATGTGATGCTACAATACGCAATATTGACTGACGTAACTTTACCAAACTCAAATATACCACTTCATAATGGCCACTGCATTGTATAATTTATCGCACGAACAGCGATGTGCATTAAAAACTAAAAGATCAACACAGCTTTTGTCAAATAAGTTGGTGAAGTCCTCGTGGTAGAAGTTCAGCCTGTGCCTGCTCTACCACTTAACCCGCAAAACTGTTCATTATTATTATTATTTCATTAGTATCTGTCAATGGAAATGTTTAGCATTCATTTGAAAACTCTTAACATCGAATGATATCTGGACAAAATTATTTTAAGATGTTTATAAAAATTCTCAAGATGTAATAAACAGTGGTCTGAATTACTAATCGGCACTGTTACGTCAGTTGAGTGTACTATAGTTGAATCATCCACCCACCTCCATGTCAGTGTTTTGCACAGCATGCCAAGATGACAAAGGCCCCTGTTACGAATCCCGGGGTGAGGACGGGTGTTCTTTGTGAGTGTTCCTTCATCAATATCATCACTCATATTCATATTCGCGATTAACCAAAAGTGGTAGTAAAGCGAAGTAAAATAAACCAAATCAATTAGTAGTTGGATCATCCAAAACAATGACATCTACTGTTGTGCAGAGGCGCTTGTGATTCAGGTAGGTTTTTAATTACTTGCGTCATGCAGAAAGGTATAAAACACCAGAGTTCAAAACATTTGTGGCATAGTGAGGCATCTAATTTTCTAGCTAAAACATGCATGGATATTTTATTGAAAACCCAGCTGACTTCAGGCAAATAAACAATACCTCTGGCGACTAATTTCATAAGTAAATTATTAAGCAATAAAGGGCCGACCCTTCCTTCGGACTTGGCGTTCCCACCCGAAATGCCCATGCTACACCACTGCATATAATTATATCCTTTCATTCAAGGTAAATATGCAAATTAGTCCATGTTTCAAGTAAGGACACAGTAACACTAACATGGTATACTAGTGAAAACAACTACACTTGTCATATATTAAGAGAGACTTTCTCATGTAAAGCATTCAGTTTCTAATTTGAGACAATGCAAAATGTTAGTGAAAGAATAAAAACAGTGAATAATCACCCTTGAAATCATACAGTACTTTAATGGATAATAACCCAAGGTTAGAATGCATGACTGTAGTAAGAACAGAAGAATATTTTGTTTTTTTGGAAATGAGATTCTCTCAACTGGAGCTTCTTGTACAGATGGAAAACTTGTGTTGCTGCAGCCATAAACATTCGAGTTTAAGAAGGCTAGAGGGTTAGTTATTAGTTAGTTCAAAAATATGCAAGACAACTATGCTATATGTACGAGGGTTGGCTGGAAAGTTTCTGGCCTGACCCAGAAGGAAACATTTTTGGTTCATGCAATTTTTGTGTTATAGAGTAGTCCTTATATCGATACCCTACGAGGTTACATGTTCTAATGTTGAGCTGTTCCTTTTCAGCAGGTGGAATTGTGAGCCACAATGGAGCCATCTGTGACTAAACAGTGCATCGCCAATCGTGCAGTGATTGATTCAGTATCTCTTCCTGAAGGGTTGGACGGCCAAACAGATTCATGAGGACATGCAAAACACCTAACAGGACAATGCCCCATCCTATGCAACAGTGAAGTGGTGGGTGAATGAATTGAAATGTGGACGACAGTCCCTCAGTGATGAACCTCGAACCGGGTGCCCTTGGAGTGCTTCCACCGACGACAACATCACGAAAGTGCATGACATGATCATGGCGGATCGCTGACTGATCCAACAAACTATTGCAACACGTCTAGGCATTTCGAAGGAGCGCGTGCATGTCATTATTCGTGATCATTTGGAAATGCACAAGGTGGCTGCACATTGGGTTCCACGAGACTTGACATCTGACCAAAAATGCACACGAGTGAAGCTCTCACCTGCACATTTGCAACGCATGCATGTTGCACGCATGAAGATATTCTGGACAGGATGTGACTCAGGATGAAACATGGTGTCATCATTTCGACCCAGAGACGAAAAAACAGTCCCTTCAGTGGAAACATTCCTCATCTCCTCCGCCAAAGAAGTTTTGTTGCCAAACTTCCGTGGGAAAGGTGATGGCGTCCATTTTCTGGGACGCACAAGGTGTTATCCTAATCGATTTCCTGCCGAAAGGACAGACTATTAATGCAGATTATTACTCAAACCTGTTGCAGCGACTGCGACAGCAGATGCAGTTGAAGCACCCTGACAAACTGGAACGCAGTGTTCTCTTTCTCCATGACAACGCACCTTGCCACACTGCTTGCCAGACATTCCAGCAACTGCATCACCGTGACTTTGAATTGATCCAACATCCCCCATATTCACCCGACTTAGCACCTTCAGTTTATTCTCTTCCCTGCCATGAAGACACGCCTGAAGGGTAAGCATTTCCGCACGGACGTTGATGTTATGGATGCTGTTAATGACTGGTTACACACCCAGGACGAAACTTTTTTTTTTCCAGTGGGTTAGAGAAACTGGAGCAACGCTGGGAACAGTGCATTCAAGTAGAAGGGGACTATGTAGAACACACATAAAATTTCAGCTTGTTAACACATCCCCTTCAGGAAACAAACAAACACACACTTACTATCTGTTGGTAAGTGTCGGTCAGTCTGAGTCTGTCTGTCTGTCTGTCTGTCTGTCGGTCGGTCTGTGTCTCTCTGTTGATCGGTCTGTCTGTCTGTCGGTCAGTCTGTGTTGGTCGGTCGGTCAGTCTGTGTTGGTCGGTCGGTCAGTCTGTCGATCGGTCGGTCAGTCTGTGTCTGTCGGTCAGTGTGTCAGTCGGTTGGTCTGCATTGGTCGGTCAGTGTGTTTGTCGGTCGGTGTGTCGGTTGGTCAATCTGTGTTGGTCGGTCTGCGTTTGTCCGTCGGTGAGTTGGTCAGTGGGTATGTCGGTTGGTCGGTCTGTGTCGGTTGGTCTGATACACAAGAGTTCCTCTTCCGTAATTCTTGTAACTTCTGTTTCTCTTAATCTCAAAATAAGTTGCCTAACTGTTTCTCTACCTGGAGCTGCAACGCCAGGGAATTTCTGTGAAAATTGCCTACAAACGTGTTGACATGATTCAGTTTTCACATATGTCATACACAAAAATTCTTTGTTCTAACGAAGTTTTCAGCTGGTAATTTCAATGGTCTCACAATCTTATTAAACACACACAAACACACACTGGATTTACACAGAAAAAACTAACACTGAAAGTAACATACTGTATGTGATCTATGAAAGACTTATTACACTGGACAAATGTGCACACACGTTCACGGAAATTAAAAAGAGAGAAATTATACTGGACGTTAAAACAAACAGACTGTCCTGATAAGCAAGCAACAATTACACCTGCAACGTGAACTTCAGACAGCTTCACTTTGTGTGCTCTCTCGGTACCTAAACAATCAAGTTTTGCCATGTCAATATGATGGTATTTTCTTTCAACATGATCAAGAATGATAAGAATAACAGCACTGTAACTGCACTGACAACTTGTGCCTAGTGTTTAACCCGTAAGGAAGTGCATATGAAAGAAATTACCCAGTCGAGTTTGAATTATATTTTATAATTACTTCTGATTATTGTCTAAGGTCACCCTTCTCGGTACCTTTCCATTGAACTCTTCCAAGTGTCAGGACCTTGAATAAGCTCTCAGTTGTTTAGTAGACTACTGTTAAGAGAATAAAATATTAAATGTTATTTATTCACCTTTATTGCAACTTGAAAAATGTACAAATATAAAGATCTATTTATTTCTTAAATTGTCATTTTTGATAATCTTAATGTACATAAATTAAAATAAGATTATCATTACATATATGTGTCCTACATGTTATTTTTTCTGATTTTTCTCTATTTCCTTCACTATATTACATTTGTCTTAAAAATTACAGTAACTTTGGTGGACAGTAAAAACTGAAGTAAAAAGATAGATTTGTATTGCATACGCAAAGATTCATATTTCCCCGTTGCAAATTGGATTGTTTTTCCGATTAATTTTGAAGGACCAATGCCTTTATTAAGAGGGGTTATGGAATCTGGGACAGAGATGGGAACAAACGAAGTAGTGATGCACTACCTTCTCCATCCCAGACGGTGTATCCTTAAAAATAAATCAGAAAAACATCCAATTTACAATGCAGAAAGATGAATCTTTACGCATACAATATTAAAACTGCATTTACAGCATCCATCATGAAAAAGATAGATGTATTTTCAATGTATAATAGAATATACATATTATATAAATATCACTCATTTATCTTACATATACACATACACACATAAGGAAAACACTCAATGGAGCATTTGCTCCTAATATACAAATAGTCATCATATAACAAGTCAGAGAAAGATATTAACATCTTTTACAGTATTCACATGAGAGCTAAGTACATATATGTTCAATGCAATGTAAACATTGTGCGTTACATTATATGAATTTTATGCATAAATGATGTATAAAATACTTGCTACAGATAATTTTAAGAAATTACTTCGGAAAGTATTTCTTCTGTTTTTAATTTATTGAGTAAATTATAATTGCTAATGAAAAAATGTAGTTCAATATTAAAAAGTACGTAAAAATTTTAAGGCCAAA
The DNA here is from genome assembly GCF_977018435.1 of Lepisma saccharinum. NCBI lineage: Eukaryota > Metazoa > Arthropoda > Insecta > Zygentoma > Lepismatidae > Lepisma > Lepisma saccharinum. The sequence continues at coordinate 123,964,668 of NC_139229.1, forward strand.
AGATTTATTTGACTTCTTCTTAAGTTTTGTCCAAGAGAAGTATTCCATCTTATCTTAATTACTTAATACTTTTCCTTTTAGCAAAAATACTTGCACATAAATACTACTCAAAGATAACTATTTACAAATATTTTTATCTTGTTTTAACTCCAAAAATAATGTTAATTTCACATAGTATATTCAAGCTCAAAAAAATTGTAATAGCCTAATTATTGCATTGTACCATATTTCACCGTACAAATGTCGCACCTTGGTTTTTCAGTCCAAAAATTGGTTTATACCCCTTTCATCATGTAATCATTGCATCAGCATGTCAGATAATAAAACCAATGATAGAGGTGCAAAATCTTTAGACAGAAGATTACACTTTGTAAATGGGTACTTCACAACAATTAAGTAAATTTTCTCAAGTGTAATATTTTGACTATAATGCACAAATTCAATAACAACTAATGTGTAGCTTCTTTTTCTTTCATGTGTTTCTTCATTTTCTGGGAAAATGTTTGCTAAACTATCACAAAGAAAATGTGTGTATGTCGATTTGGATTTCAATATTAATGAATATTCATGAGCATTCCATGCATCCTAATAAGTTTAGTAATGCTGACACATTTTTTTTAAAAAAAAAAAAGCTTCACATAATGGTCACTCCCTACTTCCTTGCTGAAAAATTTGGCATAAAATCTGCAATGATTAATGCGGTGTAATACTGTATTTGTACCAGGTTCAAAGGATAAAAATTCTAATGAAGTTGATATCTTATGCCACATGATGTTACCACATTAAACTTGACAAAAGTCACAAGATGTAACTTATTTTCAGATCCAAGTAGATAGTATCTCATGGATGGAAAAGACTTTTTGCAAAGACTTTAATTTGGGAAGTCTAAGGAAGGAAGACTTGGTTGTATAGTTGCGTGTTCAAACAAAATTATTTATTAATAACATTGCTGCTACATAACCACACAATACGTAACATCGTTGCCTTGTAATGAAGGGTTTCGATACTCTGTCGATTAATTCGGATTCCACTTTAAACTGTAGGTCGAGTCCTTTATGCCTTTCTCTGCATAAAGTGGATTTTTTTTTTTTTTTACTTGTTTCGGTTACGCATAGTTTAGGACATGGTCTCTCATGATTCACCACCTCCAACTTTTTGGTTCACCACTCCAAATTGATGGCTCATCTCATTTGTCAACCCTGGTGGTTATTTTCAATGTAGATCATACTTTAACACAAGACAGCAAAAACACCACACGAAAGAACAGAATATCACAGGACGATGGCCACAGTAAAAAAACACGTATCCACAGCACGCACGTTTCCAAATGTGCCCTCTTCCTCACCCTGTTTGCAGTGTTACATGCCCTCTATATTTCGGAGTTACTGACCACATGGCTGATATGCCCAAGTATTGGCTGGTGATTTTTCTTCTTATAAATACCATACGACCGGTACTCATTGACTAACTTCATAAGCTAATTTGTTCATTACTGTTAAGTTTCACACGTGAATAATCCTACAGAGTTAGGTGGTGCTACGGATGTGTAGGAAATTCTGGAAGTTAGCAACACTTGTGGTCAGCGTGGAAGAGGTCTTTCCAACACCCTTGCAAAAGACAAAGCAAGCCGGGGATCGCTTGTGGTCGCCTTTTTTTTTTTTTTCGTGAAGGAGGAACGACAGTGCCCATGCAAGAACTGCATAAGTCACTCGAAAAGTGGGGAGAAAGGCAAGCAGTCCTCTTCCCACCAACACGGATCAGCTGTGCTGCGTTGCCGAGCATCGTGGCACTTTATGTTTGCAGCCAATATGACTGAAAAGAGGGGAATTGGAAAGTCTGCATATGTAAATATGTTAAAGTAGAAAAATTTCATTCCAAGGCATATAAAGGCATTGAAACATGTGAACTTATGATATCAAAATTGTTTTTGAAAAAAGAATGCAAGTGACACTTGCTCCACCTTCCTTTACCGCATGCTTCTGCCTAATATATATAACAAAGTAATTAATTATGCTACCAATGCAAGCATTTCATAAAATTTCTAGCTGTGCATTAATATTTTGTGATAAACTATAAGTAATGAAGACAGATGACATAAAAATACTTCGGAATCATGTCTTCTTCTTAGTAGATCAAATAAATTAAAACTTCTTTCACTGCAGTTTCTCCTTGCAAGTTATTAAAAGGCCGTTCAGTGGAAAACTGGAAAAGTTGTATTAAAAATCACATGTATGACAGATATCAATGTGTGTTGGGTATGCAAAGGTGATGACAAGCTTCCAAATGATGGGTTTGGCATGCCTGCATCACATATAGGAACCTGGGAAACAGTTCAACAAGATGGCAGCAGCCTTACAACAGACCACCAAGCAAGAGTAGCAAAGTGTTCCAAGATTTTTTTTTAGCAAAGGCGTGAACCTACAGAGAATCATCATCTAATGAGAATTCAGTAGGGTGACAGGTGTATGAATGAAAGCATCACTAGTGTGGAAAATTCTCCTTGCCCATGTTCAGCAGCAGAACATGATACTGAAGAACCAGCATGTCACAGTCAAGGAGGTGGCATCAGTATTGAACATTAACGTTGATTCAGCCCATGTTATCATTCAAGACAAGCTAAAGTTTCGAAAAGTATGTGCGCGTCTCCTCCACAACAATGTGAGGTCACATACTGCTAGAACGACAGTGTTGAGTATTGAGGGTGGGTGGCGCATGAGTATCTGTGCACCCGTAAGTGTATTGAACTAGAAGGGGACTATGTTGAACAGCGATAATACAATTATTTCAGTGCTTGCAATAAATACTCTGTAGACAATAAAATCGGATTTTCCATTTGATTCAACCATTTATGCTCTCTCTTATTGTGAGTATTGAAAACAAAAACACATGAGAAAAAACGTTTTCCATCCTTTGAAAAAAAAATGCATCACTATCTTTTAAAACAAAATTTACAGATCTTTTCTAACTCAAATTCACACCTTCCACACAGAAAAATTTGTGTCAGTTTATACATCTGAGGAAGTATTTTTATAAATTATGTAAACTTTTCCTAATATACTGTTTCCTAAACAAGCACAGTCTCTACTAAGTTATACACACCCACACACCAACATTCACTATCCCTTTCATTCAATAGTAACAACAAATTCTACTCCTACACTAATAATACTGTAAGTTTATTACATATAAATATAATTATCAGCTTTTAAATGTTATACTCATGATGAATTGACTAACATGAAATATTTCTCTAACAATTTAAGTTGTTAACAAACTTTTATACAGTTAGTTAAAAAGTTCACAATCACAACAATGAAAAATGTTTACCAATCAAGTTAATATTTCTGTGCTGATGAATATATAATCACTATAAAACCTTTATTATAATCATGCTTTGGAATGTTACACACAAAAACTTTCCGGTATTTATTATCACTAGAGTTCCAGAAATATTAGTTGATTGCAAATAAAACAGAATTTGCTTTAGATAAACATTATGATTTTCCTTTATAAAAAGAATGAAGCCTAATTCTGCTAAGCAGTTTACTCAACATAAATTGTGATTTGTAAAACGTGTTGCTTATAAAAAAATAAACAAAATATTTTCTTGAATCATAAACAATATAAATAATATAATAAATAAAATAATGCCAATTATTTCTTCTATATTACTTTAAATAACTATTTCCATGCTAAAAGTAGAATTTTAAGAGAAATTTGCCAATATATAGATATTATTTTCATTGCATTATTTCTTCAACAAATTTGAAGTCTGCAAAAGTACTTTCTAAAATTAAAAATATAAGAATTCTTCTAGAATAATATGTTAGAATTAAAGTAGAGATCAACTATTTGGAGATCATTTTTCCCTTTTCACTACTGAAATATCTTTGTTCTGCTAAAATGAGTTGAAATATAGCTGAACAAAGATATCAGAAAATCTTCTACGCTACAATTCTGTGTGCTTAATAAACAAAATGTCTATTTCAGAGAGCCATGGATTATTCCATTCAGGGTAAAAGCTCTTAATACCAATATGTTATTTGCATCAAACCTGCTGAATCTACTGGTGTCTCCAGAACAGAAGACTGTCGCACTAAATTGAAGCCTTTGTAAGATTTTCTACGATTAGTCTCCCTTTTCAGTGGTGTTTCTTCACTAGATGCACAAGGGAATTCCTTGCACTCTATTGCTTCCTTATCAAAAAGGTCTTCATAAAAGCTGTCTTGAGAAGGAGATCTGAAAAATAAATTGCGACAATCGGTGAGTACGAATTGATATGTAAATTACTCAGTGGTAATCTATTTCTTATGAAAAGACAAGAATCCAAAAAATAAGAAATGGGAAGAAGCTCAGGGGAGAAGGTCCAAGGCAAGTAATTTGTGCCTGGAGAATTAAAGATGCAACAGAATTTAACCTTACCTCATCCTTTTCTTAGTCTTCGCAATGGTGTGTAGCTCAAGTGGGAATTAAACTGTACCTGTTATGAGGTACAGTGGATCTCAGAACTAACCAAATAATTTAGTTTTCAGATATTCAAAAAAGAAACATTCAAATTCCTATGTACTAAACTCAGAATTTTCTTTGGAAAGAAAGTTCCGAATCTCTTTGGATACCTCTTCTCATTAATATCTTTAATATCCTGCAGCGAGAAGGCAGGTGCATGGCCAACAAGAACATTTTCTAGTGTGTGTGTGTGTGTGTGTGTGTGTGTGTATATGTGTACAAATACCTTATAATGGCAATTATGACTCTGTGAAAACCCCTCCCAAAACTTAATCCTGGGCATGCGATTGCTAACCACATGTTCACTTCAAAACAAATGAAATTGTTTTTCTTGTATGTACATATTGCTTGCATTGTAAAAAAAAAACTGTAAACTACAAGAGATAACACAACCCGTGGCATGGCGCAACAGCCAATGAGGGCCACAACCTGCCTACCGACTGCCAACCTCACGCTTCAGCAGAGGTATGCGATCATCCAACCAGTTATGGGATGACGCATGGTTGGCATGACAAACTGCTAGTCAAATCAAATTCTTTTTAGTTCATATTAAAAGGTTATGATCTCAATTCCACAACTTTAGAAAAAAAAAATAGCTGATGATATTCATTAAGATTACTCACAAATTTTAACATAATTATTCTCACAACCAACTGCTGTAGTAGTATGTATTCAGTCTAGACAGATGAGCAGTAGCAGCTTTTACCTATTTTACTGATGGATTTCATTTACTTATAACATATGGTACTACAGTACTATGTAATTAATACCAACTAGCAGTCTACAACTATTACACTACCATTTCATGTGAGGTTTCTTTTCCAAGGTAGAGGGATTTAGCTGTGCAGGAACTTCTGCTGTTGGTGTAACTACATGGTCAGGAGCAGAAGAAAACTTCTTTTGTATGTCAGCTACTGGGAATACTACTTTAATCAACCTGCAAAATAGAATTTTAAACTTTAGAAATAAAATATTTTATTGTAATTATGAAATGATAAGTTTCTGATAACACTGATAATATATAACAACTATGAAAGCAGGATGTTTAAGTATATTTTCCAAAGAAATACAGTGAAACCATGATTATATATTCCTCGGTTTACCCTTTTCCCATTATACATTTAAACCCAGACAGCATGTCAACCTTGCTTCCACTGTGTTTCTGCATGCTATATACTTGAATCAACCATGTGTCAAGTGAACTAGTTGCCTGCCACATGTCACACTTCTAAAATCTCACAGCAAGAACAAGTTCAAGTTAAGTATGCTGTATCAAGCTGCCTTTGACAAACTGTATGGAAGCTATGATAAGTTTCACACAAGCTGATACTCTATCTAAAGAATTAAATAATGTGTTACTATTTATTGCCAATTTTCTATTTTTTCTAATTTTAAATTCTTTAGCAGTTGTTCCCTGAAAAACATACAATAGCACTATAAATGTGAATTCTATTATTATTCTAAAGCAAATTTACTCTAGTTCATGCTTTAATGAAAGATACATAATAGTTTAATTAGCATAATCATAGCTTAGTTAGTTCAAAGTTGCTGAAACATATTTTTTTTAAATTTACTTTATTCATCATTTTTTGGCTTTAGCTACGAGGTGGATCCAGAAAGTAAGTTTCCAGAATGGCCAACAGATAGCAGGCCATGCATTGCGAGAGGTTAGTGGGCATGCGTGAGAGATGCATGGCGTGGCAATCGTATGCAACAGGCAGCACTCCCCGACAACTCACAGTAACACCGTAGTAGCAGTTGAAGATGGTGGCTCTTATTCCAGCTCCCGCCGACTGTGAGGTTCAGTCGGTGATAAAATTGTTGAACGCACAAGGCATAGCACAGACTGAAATCCATCGTCAGCTGTGTCAAGTGTATGGGACAGACATGATGAGCAAGCAGCTGGTGTATCGCTGGTGCAGGCAATTTGCAGAAGGTTGGCAAAATGAGCATGATGAGGATCACAGTGGCCAGTTCTCCATTGTTACCGATCTTGTGGAGCAGGTGAGGCAGTGCATTGTAGAGAACCGCCGCTTCACGATTACAGAACTCAGCAGCCATTTTCTGCATATTTCTTGCTCCTTGTTGCACGAAATCATCATAAAAAACCTCTTGTTCCGCAAATTGTGTGCCAGATGGTGCCAAAGCAACTGACACCCGAACACAAAGCAAAGTGCATGGGGCAATATTGACATTTCTGCAATGGTACGAGTTTCTGGCCAGGATCATCACAGGCGATGAAACGTGGTTCGCACACATTACCCCAGAAACAAAGCAGCAGTCTATGCATTGGCGTCACAGTGGATCTCCATGCAAGACGAAATTCAAGCAGACTGTGTTTGGTGTGGAAAGTTCTGTGCATGGCATTCTGGGACAGACAGGGCATTCTGCTCATAGAGTTCTTGACCAGAGGTGAGACGGTGAATGCTGAACGGTACTGTAAAACACTATGGAAGTTAAGACATGCTATTCAAAACAATCGGTGCAGAGTGCTCAGTGTCAGTGTTGTTGTCATGTTGCACAATAACGCTCAGCCACATACAGCTCAGTGCACAACAGATCTTCTGCAGGAGATCCGCTGGGAGGTGTTTGACCATCCACACTATAGTCTGGATCTCGCTCCTAGTGATTACAATATTTTCTTACACCTCAATAAATTCCTGTCTAGTCAGCATTTGCAAAGTGATAAAGAGGTGAAGACGACTGTCACACACTGGTTCCAATCCCAGGCGGCAGACTTCTACGACACAGGGTTACAAACGTTGATCCCACGGTACAACAAATGTCTCAATTCCAGTGGGGAGTATATTGAAAAATAGGTCAACAATTGCTGTATCTGTTCCAATAAAAAATTTCATTACAATTTTGTTTCTTTCTGTAGATTGCCCCAGGGAAACTTACTTACTTTCTGGATGGACCTCATATAATTAGCAAGAACAATAAAATTGTAAAAAGGTACAGTGCAGATGCTTGCAATGCAAATACAGGTTAATATTTAGCATAGTGGACCCACATTAGAGAATAATACTGCACCATCTACTGCAAACTTGCCTCTCTTCAATTCAGAATTATATCATGATTGTATCTTTAAAAACATAACAGCATGAGCACTACTAATTTTTGTTGATTAATTAAATTGCAAATGATAATTACTTTTTCAGTTCTCGGTATTTTTTAAGCACATGTACTATCATCAAGTTAATTTATTGTAAAAATTTTGAAAGCAGGAGAATCCACATGAGTATGAAATTTTATATGATTATGCAGTAGAATGACCTATAATCTTACAAGAAATTGATTAAGTTAATTGTGTATTGCTTTATTATTATTATGTAAGTAGTCAGTACGTAATCAGAATCGTGGACTTTGGGAAAGATAAAATACATTAGTTTAAAAAGTTTAAATTAGTATAAACCTCTCCCTCCCTTCTCTCATTTCCATTTCGAATATTTTTTGTCACATTTCTACTTCTTGTCAATTAGCAGAAATGAGTATAAACAATCTGATACAATTTGGTGATTTCAGTGCTTTGAATAAGTTTCCATGTAGCCATAGGCATGCATCATAGGATTTCCTAAATCATGAAGGAACAACTTCATCATCAATAAAGGAAACCTTACCTGCTAGGGGCACATTGCATGCAATTCTTCAGATCCCAATCTTTGCCAAATTCTTCACCTTCCTCTATAGTCTGTGGAAGCCTGTGATGTAATGTTTCAGGAAGACGAAGTCCAGTAATACCACCAATCACTGATATCACTCCCATAATCACAAGTGGAAGTACTAGAACCTCTGTGCCCTAGAAAACAAAAATTACACATATAATACAACATTCTGCAAAAAATTGAAAATTGCATGTACAATGTAATGAAATTAGGGAAGTATATACGTAATAATATGTATGTTTCATATTAAGCATGCATATAAATTATAGCAGTGTAACCCAATCTTTTTTTGGTGTTGTATCTTGTGCTAGAGACTAGGGATGGCCAGATCCGGATCCTGGCAGATCCGAAATCCGGATCCGGTTGGTTCCAGATCCTAGGGATCTGGATCCTAAAATTTTTCGGATCCAGAACTTTCGGATCCGGGTCCGGAATTTTTGGATCCAGATCCGTTTTGCCATCCCACATGCGCTTCTTTGGAAAGTAAGAATGTGCTTATAACACATATTGTTACCTGCTAATATACATATATATATAATATACATACACATATATATATAGTGTGTGTGCGCGATTTGTAATTAATTAATACACATACAAGGGAGGTCTAAGTCTCCCCCTCCGATTTCCATGAAACTTGGTAGGTGTATAGAGCCCCCCCCTCAAATGTCAAGATGAGGAGAAATTGAAGTGGGGATCTGACTCCGAAACCACGTAAATATGGCATAGGAAGAAACAGGGGGAATAGGGTCTCTCTATAAACCTGTCAAAAATCATGGGAATCGGAGGAGGACAAAGGGGTCAGATGATCCCCACGTCAATTTTGTCCTCATCTTGACATTTGAGGTGGGTTTTGCCCCCTAAAACAGTTTTCTAGCTGAAACAACAAAAAAAAACACGCATTTCTTCCTTTGGGCCCCTCTATGCACCTGCGAAGTTTCATGAAAATCGGAGGGGGACACAGGGGTCAGATCCTTACTTCAATTTGTCCTCATCTTGACATTTGAGGGGATCTTGCCCCCTAAAACAGTTTTTAGCTGAAACAAAAATACACGTATTTCTTCCTTTAGGCCCCTCTATACACCTGCCACGTTTCATGGAAATCAGAGGGGAACACAGGGGTTAGATCCCCACTTGAATTTGTCCTCATCTTGACATTTGAGGGGAGGTTGCCCCCTAGAACAGATTTTTAGCCGAAACAAAAAACACGTATTTCTTCATTTGGGCCCGTTTATACACACACCTGTCAAGTTTCATGGAAATCAGACGAGGACACAGGGATCAGATCCCCACTTCAATTAGTCCTCATCTTGACAATTGAGTGGTTTTGCCCTGTAAAACCGTTTTTTAGCTGAAATAAAAAAACACGTATTTCTTCCTTTGGACCCCGCTATACACCTGGCAAGTTTCATGGAAATCGGAGGGGGACACATAGGTCAAATGCCCACTTAAATTTGTCCTCTTATTGACATTTGAAGGGGGATTGTCCCCCTAAAACAGTTTTTTAGCCGAAACAAAAAAGCACGTATTTCTTCATTTGGGCCCGTTTATACACACACCTTCCAAGTATCATGAAAATCGGAGGGGGACATAGGAGTCAGAACCTGACTTCAATTTGTCCTCATCTTGACATTTGAGGGGGTTTTGTCCCCTAAAACCGTTTTTTAGCTGAAACAAAAAAACACGTATTTCTTCCTTTGGGCCCGTTTATACACAGACCTGTCAAATATCATGGAAATCGGAGGGGGACACAGGGGTCAGATCCTCACTTCAATTTGTCCTCATCTTGACATTTGAAGGGGGGTTGCTCCCTAAAACAGTTTTTTTTAGCCGAAACAAAAAAAACACGTATTTCTTCATTTGGGCCCGTTTATACACACACCTGCCAAGTATCATGGAAATCGGAGGGGGACACTTAGATAACCTCCCTTGTTAGTCTTACACTTTGTAATTATATAACACTGCATATATTATAATGTTTTATTTTAATTTGTAAAATTGTAACTGTAGAACAATTGTATAACTTTCTATCTTGTTATATGTGTTAAAGGTTTCATCCTGGAATGGAATGTCTCACATTTATGTGTGTTTTCATTTCCAATACATTTGAATGAATACATATTCGTTTCAATGGCATTTACAAAATCACCTCTGACATTTTATGTTAAACAAGTAAGATTATTTTTGTGCACGAGTGTGTTAGCCGATGCGTAGCAAAGAATTTTAGGAACAACACTTGAAAAAGATTCTTGTAGGACTAACGAAAAATTTCTTTGTAATCGAAGATCATAATACCTCTTTAAGGTGTGGTAATATTATAATGGGATTGAGATACGAAACTTTCGGACCTGGATCCAGATCCGTAACTTTTGGATCCAGATCCGAATCCGAATGGATCCAGATTTTTCGAATCCGGATCCGTTTGGCCATCCCTACTAGAGACTAACTAAATGCCTATCCTAGAAAGTAACAAACTATCTACGTTCCTGAAAACAAAAAAACAAAATTAACCCTTAAAATTCAAATACATTGGATAAAATTTCCTAAATGATCATCATATAAGTAACAAGATGGTAAAATATACTAAGTACCTAGTACCAATACACCAAGTAGCAGGGGGTCTATAGCCAAGATTCTTTTGGATGTGTGGATCCAACCTTTGATAAACTAATGTGTTGGAAAATTGTTACGAATAAATAGGACTTAAGAGTTCCCCTATAGTTGAATGGTTACCTCTTTTGCCTTTGGTGCAATCAGTACTTGGTTCGATTCCCAGGGCATCTTCAAAATTTCGATGTTGAGCCAGATTGTGAAGGCAATTGCAGAGCTACTTGAATGCAGTGATAGCAGACTCTGGTCTAGAAAGCTAGAAAACCGTGGGGATGGAACTCAACATGCTGAGCATGCAGCACTGAAGAAAAGCTTCTTGGCAGGCCCTGCTCCTTAAAGGGCTGAAATTTAGTTTAGTTGACTTAAATAGCTCTGAAGTAACATCTTGCAAAGTTATACACATCGGAACGCCTATATCAATTATAAGTACTGCATTCACAAAATATTACATTTGAACTTTACATTAAAAGTTGGATATTTTTCAATTGAGATTTTTAGTCATTCCAAATTACGCCTCTTAAAATGGTATGTGTCTTTCTTGCAAACACATTTAAACACTTCCTCCTGTGTGATTTGCAAGTCCCTGTGTGCATTAATCGGTTCTAAACCATGTTTTTACTAGAGATGTAACAATGACTGCTGTAACAATGGTGACAGGAAAAGTTGGAAGACATTTTGTAGGCATTTGTTTGTTGCACTGAACAAATCCTTCAATAACATTAGTTGGTCACTTAGCCTCACTTCTGACTGATGGTGTGTGCCAGAGATTCAGGCTTGAGTCCTGGTCAAGGCAGGATTTTTTGCAAAGTTTTACAATCTCTTGTATACCAAAAAAGAACAAAATTCTATGTTTAGCTTGTTAGTTCATTGCACAATATTTTGTTTCCGCAAAAAATTTTTAAAAAATACTGGTCAATCTGCTTGTCAAATTATTTTTAATTCATTTCAAATTAATTCTAATGGCTGATACTAAAATCACTTATTATGAAAAATTATTTACAGATACTCCACTTGCTGAAACCTGCATACATCACTATCATATGAACTTGTCAGTCAATCAATATAACATATCCAATATTAGCATGATTCAATCCAATCTTTACAAACTACGATTTAAAATTTTGTTTCATTAACTTAATTATTGCAAATATGTCATCCTAAAACTCAAATGAAATTAACTTGTTTATTCTTGTACCCTCTTAAAATATTTTTTTAACCCTAGAACACTACCGTACATAAAATTTACGTATGCTTTGCGCTCAAATCCCTCCCCTACCTACCACCTTGCACCCACTCACTCACCCCTCCACCTAGCAGTGCATGGGCATTGTGATCGTCTTGATTTGGTTTGTTGTGTTGTGCACTGTATGTCAATTTTACATAGCTGTAGTAAAACGAGAAAAATCTTTCACGTAATTTTGGCATTCGCAAATTCAGTTTGGATAGTTAGATTTTTAAAAAAACGTTTAGAAGCATGCACTATTTTCTTGTAAGACTTTAAAATTATATTTGTTCTTTATTTACAGCATTATGAATATTATTATTGTTTGTTTTTCATTGTTCGAACTTTTCACCTTCATTCTTAATGTACGTACGGACTTGTCAATCAAGATATTCTCTTAAAATATTCTATGTTAAATAAAACCATGTTTATACATTTTAAAATGAAGAATAAAATTCCAATATAAGGAAAATAAACAAAATAATGTTCACAAAGAATGGCCATTTTATTTTCATGATGTATAGATTGTGTTAAAAATAGATTCCTTCATGTACGTAAAATTTACGTAGCACTAGTTACACTAAAAGTGTTCTAGGGTTAAACAAATAAACAGAAAGGAAAGTCATCAAAGTTTCATACTCACCAGATAATTAATAAACGGAATTATAACCAATCCAAAAGCACCAATATATGCACTTGTACCAATGCCAATGCCTCGTACTTGTGTGGGATAAAGCTCTCCAGCAAATGGGTAAATAATAAGGAATGATGCAGAAATTGTAAACTTGGAGAACAGGTACAAAACGAGTGTTAATATCACAGCATCTGTAAAGGAGCAAAGAAAACACTGTAAGAATAAACTGAAATATAACTCTGATTAATTATTGCAAGCATTTGGATAATATATTAATCTGTTACCATGATATAATTTTACAAAACTAAATTGTAGCTTTACTGGGATCATGATGCAAACAGTTCTTGAGTTACCAGACACATTAAGTTGGCCTATATTTCCAATGTCTTGTTGAGAGGACCAAGCGCAAGTAAAAATATGCGATGATGAAGGAGTGGAGCTTAGACTGCATCCTATTGCGGTCCAATGTTGGATTTCACTCACTATCCTGGAGGGTATGTCTCACTGGCCAATAGGCGGCAAGACAGGGGTAGAGCAAAATTACATTTACAAGATTTTCAAATGAATGTGCATATTCGTGTTATTAATGCAAAAAACACCCCACTAATGCATTTTAGAGGAGATGTGAGCAAGGGTGAAAGGATGAGGACCCAAACGAGATGAGGTACTTATCTCTGGTCCCCAGTTCAAGCCTTGGTGCTGGGTCGAGCAGCAGGTACATAGGCAGATCTAGAATTTTTTCCCCGAGATGGGCAAAAATTTTACTCTAAGCATATAAGATGTAACATTAGAAATATAATGTGACTTTTCTGGATATTAAAAACGGCCTTCAATACAATCCCACATTCAACTGTAAGTCTAGTCCCAATTACCTTATCTGTGCATAAACTGGATTTAAAAACTCATGTAATATTCACATCAAAACAATTACAAGGGTTCACTTTAGGTGTAGTTTGTGACCAGATAAACCAATCAGGACTGGACCATCAAAACTGAATCACATTCATTGTACAATAATATACCCCCACCAGGACATCTTGTGAAATAGAAGTAGTTCTGCTCTATTTGCATTAAGAATGATGGCAGGAAGAAAACTATCACAAACATCGGAAATATTTGACCTAGAATACTGCCACTTTGTGTCATCAGTCCAGTTAATGTTATTGCCTTGTAAGCAACTAGTTACGGATTCGATTTCTGGTGTCGACTTATATAAGTGTTTAGCCTACCATGGTTGGGAACACAGCAAATATATTGGTGCTAGACTTTGTTTTATTGTTTTACTATTGAACAGAATTGATAGAACATTTTTTCTCCATTGTAATATAATGCTATCTATACTTTTATGGTACTTAATAATCCTTTTTGGGAGAGGCACGTGCACCCATGCTAAATTCGCTAATGGGTTGGTGCAAGCCCCACTGGCTGGCCTGAGGTGTCTTGCCTCTGGACAGGGCCTGTCTTGGATCCCATGACTACTGACAGCTCTACAGTGGAATCATTCCTATCCACAGCCGGCAGCAGTCGCACCTCTGGTGAATTTGTTGTAGGCTCCGTGACCTCTTTGTGGATTACTGGTGGTTTCCCCATATTCTCTTCATGCAGATTATGTATCCTATTTAGGGTGCTCTTGGGAGTTGGGTAATGACTAGGTTATCTTCTGGGCAAGCCAGGAATGCTATCATCCAGGTGTATTATTGGTGATTGTCATGCTTTTATGGAGAAGTGAATTCCAAGAGCTACTGAACTGGAGTCCCACATCTCTGTTGAACCTCAGTGATATGGTGTTCTGCAGTCCTCACTTTTCTGGTGGAAACAGTGTAATGTAACTAGGATGTTCCTTTCGTCATTGTTCTATGTTGAATCCTATTTGTCCCATGTATGGCATGGCATATTCACATGAGATGCTGTATACTCCTGATTATTTGGAGTTCTATATCAGCATTGACTGCGTGGAGTAGGGACTTGGCCTTGAGTGGTACTCTATGGATAATCTTCACCTTGTGTCTAGTGATAATTCTGCTCAGTTTCACAAATCTGTGTGCAATGAATGGTATAACAATTGTAACATTGTCAATACAACTGTGGTGGGGGACTTAAGATTTTGCCCATATAACCCCCAGCCCTTGAATCTTAGAATCAACAATCACAGCTCATCCACCCAAAATATTGAGTTATTGTTATTGAGTTGGTGTTTTAAGTCCGCTTTATGCACAGTAAGGCTAATCGGGACTGGACCTACAGTTTAAAGTGGGATCCGAACCACTATGTGCCTCCACCAGGTATCGAACCTGGGACACCTTGATTACAAGGCAACGACGATACCACTGTGCCATCCGGGAGGCCTCATCCACCCAAAATAATGTCAGCATTGCTACCCTCACCAAGAGTCACAACACTAACTTGAGTGACTGTTTCTGAGCAGCCATTATCCACCAATTACCCTATCAACCAATCCATCTCTTTGGAAGCACTGGGAACTATTCTATATAGCAGTTATGCACATGTCATGTCAGAAGGTGAAGACAATT
This sequence comes from Lepisma saccharinum, assembly GCF_977018435.1. Lineage (NCBI taxonomy): Eukaryota > Metazoa > Arthropoda > Insecta > Zygentoma > Lepismatidae > Lepisma > Lepisma saccharinum. The sequence goes on from NC_139229.1 coordinate 123,979,836, forward strand.
CAACGTTCGTAAACTTCAAATGTTGCATTTCATTCATACGAGAAAATAGAAGTGCCAATTCTGCATAAAAAATAAATATTATGGTAAAAAAAAATCTAGTGTATTTTCACAGATGAACCAACTGTAAAGCAAAAAACGCGACAAATTTGAATTATTTTGCATTTTTTTTTTAAATACAGTAGGATTCGTTTTCCACAATTTTACTTATTGCTGTTTGTTTCTGGTCCTTCCCGGTGTAGGTGTAAGTGTAGGGTTAACGCCATAACCTTGTAATCAAAGGGTCTCAGGTTCGATACCCAGTGAAGGCAAATAATGGTTCAGAACCTACTTTAAACTGTCAGTCGAGTCCCAATTAGCCTATGTGCATAAAAGTGTATTTAAAACTAAACAAAACTCAAACTGTCTGTTTCTGTCTGCATTCATTTTCACATTAACACTTGAGTTGTGAAAATAGCCCTTAATTTTCCTTAATAATAGCCCAAAAGAACGATGATGCTGAAAGTTATCTTTTAAGAAATGACTATAAATAAATATTGGTATTGTAATTTATCAATTTAGTTTTATGGTTTTTCAAGTATTTTCAAATTATCAAATCAATCTAAGGACAAAAGTTACCCCATGTAACATCCACCATCCTGATCAACTACAGCCCCTGGCCATATTAATAGACGCACCACAATTTTTTTTTAAAATAAAAGTTTTGAAGTGGAAAATTATACAAAATTGAACATTTGTTATCTGAAAAGTTTCATGAACGTTATTTGAACCCTGGCAAATACGAGTAATACGTACAAAGCACTATCTTTCACAACATTGATAACAACAATAGTAATAGTAATAATAATACAAAGTAATGTAATTCGACACAGAGGACACTTTTAACAGTTCGCTTAGTTTTCCAATTAAAAATTTTGCATTAGGGTTCTTTGTGGCTGAACTTTGATTATTGTAATGAACAATATGAAAAGAGGAGGTACTGTTATTACAAACAATACCACCAACACCAAACATCATCATTGTTACTGAACAAATATGCCGCAGTTCAATCCAAGCTGAGTTGAGAGGAGGACGTCTTGCGAATAGTGAATCGTATTTGTGCTAAATTTTGCAGTGATTTTGTTTTTGTACACTGCCAGTATATTTTTTTAATTTAATTATCAACATTAGGGAGTCGTGGGTAAAAAAAAGTGACTTGACACCGAGAAAGATTGCTGAAATTAAGACACTAATAAAGACTAAAATGTTCTCTAATCGAGAGATTTCTCGAAGATCTGATGTGTCTGAAGTATCTGTGAATCAAATAAAGAAGAAAATTGAATATGGTGGACAGTGTGAACCACAAAGGAAGGACAGATGTGTGCGTAAAACAATTTTTGCTCCAAGATCCTTACGCTGTTTGAAGAACATTTGCATCACGAATAGATTTGCGAGTACAAAGGAACTTAAAGATAAACTTGAATAGAGTGGTGTTCGGACATCTGAAAGAACAGTAAGGCGTAGGCTCTCTGATATGAACCTGAAGGCACTCGGACATGATAAGAAGCCAAAATGAACCCCTACTATGATTCGTAAACGTTTTCATTGGGCAAAAACTCACAAAGAAAAAGATTTGAACTTTTGTAGATCTATTTGCTTTAGTGGCGAGTGCACGTTTGAAATCTTGGGGAATAAATCTCAGTTTGTGAGAAGACGTCCAGGTGAAAAATACAATCCTGATTGTGTTGGGCAGCCTGTCAAACATCCGATAAAAGTTATGATTTGGTCAGTCGTTAGTGGCAAAGGTAAAGGACGTCTGTATTTGGTTCAAGGAACAATGAGGGAAGAACAGTATAGGGAAGTGCTTAGAAGAAAGTTGCAACCTCAAGTAAGAGAATGATTCCCAAATGGAGAACCGTTCGTATTCATGCAGGATGGAGCCTCATGCCATACTGCAAAATCAATAAAACAGTTTCTACAGAGTGAAAATGTCCCTCTTTTGCCCTGGCCAGGAAACTCTCCAGATATGAACCCAATTGAAAATGTTTAGTACCTAGTGAGAAAAGAAGTGGCAAAGCAAATAATTACGACGAGAATTGGCCTAATTGAAAAAATAATTCAAGAGTGGAATCACCATCCTCACATGAAAGAGACAGTACAAACATGCGTTGATAGTATGCCAAGACGAATCCAAGCACTGATAAAGGCCAAAGGCAGCTCAGCCAAATATTAAAATTGACTTCCAGTCATATGTATTGTATAGCTAATATTCAAGAAACACAGGAAGACATTATATTTGTAATTATTAATGTATCAAGTAATTGTTGTTTCTTGTTAAGGTTCACATGCAATCAATGTAATATTTCATGTAATAAAATAAAAAACAAAACAATAGAGAATAACAAAAAATTTAGACGAGATAACAACATATCCTTAAAATTTTGCCTAAAACTTGGAGGTGTGTCTAATAATTTGGCCAGGGGCTGTACATACATGTCCACAGGGGTCAAACATACCTTCAGGTAGCAAGACTGTTGCACTGCAGCTAATACCACTAAGAATCATGCAGATGGAAAGAGGCCACCGGCGGCCCCATCTGTCCATGATGATCCAGCAGGCAAAGTAGCTCGGCACCTCCACCAGCGAAGACAGGAGGAAACTAAGGTACTGATTGCTTCCAAGGGCTGGTCCATAATAGCTCAAGCCAATGTAAACAATTTCATTAGCAAACCTGGAACAAAGGAAATTTTGTTACTTTCATTAAATATATCAATTACGATTATAAAACAAATTATGTATTTGCGTACCTACTGAGTTTTCCTGCTTTTGTGTCACGCTTCTGAAATGCTAACAAGTGCTTTCCCTGGGTTCCATATATGCATGTGTATGAAGAACTATATTATTACTTTCTATCACGATAAAAAAAAAGGTGTACTCATACCAATTGTACATAACAATTCCTGCTTGAAGCAAAAATATATTTTTCCATCTTTAAACGTAAGTGTGAATGACCATATTCTTAATGTTTACTAATTGAAGACTTGAGTAAGGAACTCATTAACAATGCAGAAATGTCACAAATACAGGAAAACACAGAAGGTACATAAGTAATTCTTTTCACATGCAATGGCTGTCTTAAAACAGACAATCAGTAGGTATGATTGATTGATTTGGTTCATTTTACTTCACTTTCCAGCCACTTTTGACTGATCACAAAGATGAGAATGATATTAAATTGATGAAGGAACACTCACAGAGTACAACCATGCCCAGGCTGGGATTCGAACCCAGGATTCCCGGCTTTGTAGTATGCTGTAGACCAAGACAAGAGACTGTCTTGGTCAGCATTTTTAGTGTTTTTTTATCATAGAAACAAGGCCTAATCATGTTATCAAGATAGCTGCAAGAAGTTGATATTTGGTAGATCTTTGAAACTACCAAACTTATTGATTCATTCAGTCTTACAGATGAAATTTATGTCGTATTAAGTAAGTACAGTAGAGCGTCGATTATCCGAACGTCGGTCAACCGAACGACCGCTTAACCGAACTGTGTACTCGCTCACTTTCAGATATCTGTAATGAAAAAAGTACGTGACTTAGCTGCTAGTAAGCGTGTAGGCTTGCTTAGACAGACCAAAATAAAGGATTTTTTTAAACGTTAATTTTGTGTACTGTGTGTATTGTTCATGCAAAATGTGTATGTAATATGTACATATTTTTGTTTAATAAACTGTACCACATACTATATATTCCTACTAAAGTTGCCTTTGTACGTTACTTTGTAATACATACTTAAAGAGATGCCTGTTTTTATGAATAAATTTACTGTACAGTACTTCTTTTTGGCAAATAAACATGTACAGTTCGATGATCCGAACAAACCAGTTTTCCGAACACCCATGTCCCCCAATTACTTCGGATAATCGACGCTCTACTGTATTTGAAAAGACCAGTCAGCTAAATTTCACATTTGAAGCTTTTATAAGTGTTTCAGTTATCTATAACTTACTGTATGCACAAAAAAATGGTTGTACGGCTTCCATAATACACAAATCTAATTAATGGATATGTTTAATATGCTTCAGTAAAATAAATTCTATCTCTGTAATTTTGGTGTTTAATGTCAGTAATTTGCAGACATGGTTGGTTTGATTTGATTTGATTTGAGTTGGTGTTTTAAGTCCACTTTATGCACAGTAAGGCTAATCGGGACTTGACCTACAGTTTAAAGTGGGATCCGAACCACTGTGCCATGTGCCTCCATCGGGTATTGAACCCAGGATCCTTTGATTACAAGGTGACGATGCTACCACTGCACTATCGGGGAGGCCCCGCAGACATGGTTGGATGACTATCATCAAAGTCTACTTATTTCATCTTTTGCTCATAGTACGAAACATTAAAAAAGTTACATACATGCTTGTGTTTATGTATATTTATCTGTATTTATACACACACACACACACATACAATGTGAAACATTGTTTAGACAGTATGCAAAATTAGTACGGGAATCTGGGCACAAAACATATTTTTTACTTACCAATTGAATGTAATAAGAATTGTCTTCAGCCTCATATTTGGAGTTTTGCATAAAGATAAAACCCCAGGACCTTTCCTTAAGCGAGCTTCTTCACTGCGAGTTCTCTGCATCGTCATTCTTTGCTAAAAAGAATCATTAACATAAGTAACTTCTTGTATATCATACCAATGGATTACATTTAATCATAGGAAATTAACAATTAAGAATTAATGCTTCATTGAGGGTCTCTCAGAAAGTGGAAATTCCACAATCATTATTCCAGATTCGAACCTTCTCACCGGCACAGAGAATAAAAATGCAAATATAGAAATAATCTAGCTTCAAAATTTTAAAAAGATACAAAAGTAAAATTACAAATTACTATTCCCAACTGGCAATTTGAATTAGACCCAGATTAAAACTTAATTGTGCTAAACTGATTTACAGTAAACTCACTACTGGATTCAACTGGAATAAATTGTATGCCCAAGAAAGGTATTGGAATGAATTGTGAACGATGATGGGATTAATTAGAATAGCCATTGTATGTTGTTGATTTTCTTCATTTTAGCACTTCTAACACTTAAATTATTAATTTACTTAAGATTTATGAGGTGCCAATTGGATGTTTTGATGCCACATACAAGACATCATGTGCCTTATCTATCTTTTAATTAAATGTGTTACATATAACTTCCACATATAACTTCCCTTTGACATTTTATGGAAGGATACACAACATATTATAATAATGCAATGAACAGCTCATTTTACATGCACAAGAAAAAAGAAACAAGCTTCTATGTTCATCAGCACAGCTACTTCAAAATATTTTTACATTAACCTACCTTGAGCTTCAATTTGAAGCTTAGTGGAAGTTCTTTCTTATTAACTCTTGCTAATTTCTCCAAAATCACATTTGCTTCTTCTAGCCTTCCCTTGGCAAGTAGCCACCGGGGTGATTCAGGTAAAAATCTTAAACAAAATTATTTCTATTAGCATCTGAGCAATATTTTATATATAGCTCAACAATTAAATGTACGAAAAACAGTTTAGAAATGTCTTTTACGTACATAACATTTTGAAAGTAGCTAACAACATAAGTTTTTGCAGCCATATATTTAAAATTCACATGAAATAGACACGAGGATAAATATTCCAATTCTTTAAATATAAGACGTGCACATATCTGTTGAATTTATACTGTTACAACTGTCATAACTGAGCTGTTATGAAGGAAGCCTTGTGCTTATAAGTCTCTTTTTCTTTTCTTTTTTGTAATCTGTGTTTATTACCAATGATAGAAATTTTACATGTAGCACTTTTTTTAAAGTTAAAGCTGTAGCTTTCTATAAACACTGGTCTACAATTTCCTCTTTAAGTTGTTAGTATGCACATAACCAGTGTGGACAAAGTGGGTTCAGAATTTGAATAAATGAAAACTCGATTAAGATTTCTCATTCTATTATTTGACTTACTTAATATAAATAGTACTTCTTCACTTCTACATATATGTTTACTGTAGCTAAAAGTTATCTTGCTTAAAGTTATATAACAATAAGATTTTGCAAGTGAAAGTAATTTGTTCAATTTACAAAAATCGTCAACGTACCTAAATAAGGCAACGAGAAATATCTATACTTACATCCAAAAAATAAAAAAGAGGGTGAAAGGCAGTGTCGTCACTAAAGTAAGAATGACCCAATCTCTGACAAGATAGGTGATACCAGATAAAATAATTAATCCCACTGAATACCACAAACAGGTCATCACTGTTATAAAAGTCCTGTAGTTTGGACCAACCAATTCCAAAGCTAGAAAAGAATTTCAAAATAATAAAAATGAAAAATTCGCTTTTACTATTATCTAAAAAGGCAGTATGTATAAATTAAGTCTTAGTTGTTTTATTAGTTCAGTAGCACATAATTATCACATCACGTTCGCTTCTGCCTTATTTGGTATGAGAAGCACATTATTAATACCAATCAAGAACAACATATTTTTAAATAATATGGATAGACAGGCAAAACTTGTATGAAAGTTGTATGATTTGATTTTATCGATTGATTTGGTTTATTTTACTTCGCTTTTCTACCAGAGAGAGGGGGAGGGGAGAAAGAGAGGGGAGAGGGGGAGGGGAAAAGAGAGTGGGGAGAGAGACAAAGAACACCCAAATCCAGGATGGAATTCGAACCTGGAATCTCTTGCATCATGGTACACTGTGCTAACAGCAGCCAGTGAAAGTTCTATGAATTTCAGCATGTTTTTCAATAAGCCCCTAGCAACAGCAGTGTCAAAATTTTACTGAAAGTAATGATTTGAAACAGTTTCAATTAACTTAAAATTACATCTATCAGACTGAGAGAAATATGACCACCTAACAATGGAACATCTATGCTCTGATCATGATTCAAACCAAGATCCTTTAGAGCTTAACTCTTGATGTAAACACTCAACATTCCCAGCCATTGATGCAACAACATAAATTACACAAACACTCACCAATGATGAAAGGAATTTGATATATTGCTGGAACAGACAATCCTGCAATGAAGCGGCAAGCTGCCCATGACCAGAAGTCAAAAGCCACAGATGATAAAGCTCCGCCCACAATTCCAGTTCCAAGACAGATAAAAAATGATATCTTACGTCCCAACCTAGAAATGATTAACAAAATTGATTAAAACTTCAACATTTACTATATCTCAATTTATGTCTAAAATGACTTCCATCAACATCCTATGCATACCACTGGTGCCAATACCTTAAAAGTTACTTAAATATAGAGAAATTATTTTTATAGCTATTACCATAGTACAAGGTTCCAAGAATGAATGGTGGCGTTTCATGGGGTTACTTTGAAAGATTGGTATACATTGAACGTTGTTCTATTAGCTTCAATCCATCAGACAGTTTCCGCACATGTAATGCAAGGTCCACAGGTAGCACCACAAGGCAGTAATAGAGGAAACTAAACTAAATTCTGTGGCACAACAGCCCTTGAAGGGCCAGGGCCTGCCAGAGCGGCTTTTCATTGGGTGATGTGTGGTCAGCACATCGGATCCCATCGCCACTGTTTTCTGGCTTTCGTGACCGGAGCCCGCTACTTCTTTTCAAGTAGCTTCCCAATTATCCTCACGATGCTGGGTCAACGCCAAAATTTTGGGGCTCCCACCGGGAATCGAACCCGGGACCATTCGCACCAAAAGCAAGAGCGCTAACCACTTGGCTATGCGGGAGCCCCAATAGAGGAAACTATGTAAACAAATTCAGTCCCCATTGTACACTAAAGCCGGCTTTAGACGAAAGCATTTCCTTTAACAATTTTGCTAGCATAAACGCTAGGCACATCGAGATACACCATATATGGCGAGTGCATGGTGTTTACAATTGAAAAACTAAAGTATTCTTCCATACGTGTACATTAAACATTGTAAAGTATATATTTAATCAGCACCATGCTTCTCTGCCTCGGTTTAATAATTATTACAGTGTTTTAAAAATGTGAAGTGATATGTTGTTTACATCTCACACGGCCGCCATTATAACTGCACTCGTAACCTAGAGGTCGCTTCTGATTGATTATGCTACAAAAAATGCTATGGAAATAGGATGGATCCTATCCTTGAGAAATGCCATGAAATATGCCATGGCATCTGAAATGCCATAAGCTTTCTCACTTTACATGGTAGCATTTTGATTATGGCACAAATGTTAAGAAAAATGCTAAGGAAAATGCTTTCGTCTAAAGTGGGCTTAATGCAAAACAAGTGGTCGTTGTTTACTGAAGTGGATAAGGAGGAAACAAAAGAGGAACAACTGCAGTCTGCATTGTGCACTATCGGGTAGGAAGTTAGTGTGACTTATTGCTTCATAGCGTGATGTACACCATACAGGAGAGAGCTGCTTGTGTCCTATGGCTGGTGGAACACAAATCTGTCATTCTGGTACAAAGGCAATTTACATGCGAGTATCAAAAGGATCCACTGCATGAGAACAATATCCGTCGATAGTTTGTGCAGTTCTGGGAGAGGGGAAGTGTGAAGAAAAGAAAATTACCAGGTAGACTGAGGACATCAGACGAAACAGTGTGAAAAAACCAACAATCTTGCATTCAGAGTCCACAAAAATCAATGTGTGGTGTGGTCAATTCAATGTGTGGTGTGGTTTGATGCATAATAAGATTCTGGACCCTCTTATCTTTGCTGAACCAAAATGGGATATCTGGTTATGCTGGGGGATTAATTGTTCATTCAGATTAACGAAATGAAAAGTTCCACATTTATCATTAGGGAACGGAACTTTATGTGCTAAAAAACTCAGAAATATTTATTTTTTATGTGTCATAAATGTTGAAAATATGTGATAAAAACAGGAAAATATGTGACAAAAATAAAAACATTTGGTAACAAAAACAAACTATAACATGCATTTTAAACACCTGAAATTAGTTTCTAAATGATTACCTCTTAGCGAGCTATTTTTTGGAAGAGTTGCAGTGGATCACCATAGTTTTTTCCAAATTCTCCATTGTAAATCTGTGACGATTATCTCTAAAAAGCATCTTATATTGTGAGAAACATCGCTCCACGTCACAAGAAACAATTCTTGCATATTTGAATCACGAAATGTCACTAACGCTTAAGTTTTCCAAAGCTTCGTCTTCCTCTACTTCACTTTCCAAAGCACATGCAATTTGGCACAAAGTTTGAAAACCTTGGTTTTTCCCAAAAAATTCTGTACATTTAGACATTTAGATCCAGTGAGTTCTTGCAGTTTCGTTTCTACTATACGGACTTTACCAATGGAAGCTGCCAAAGTGTTCGCGGACGATTCAAGCTTTCATATGGAATTAGAGAGAATGGACAGGTTTTGTTGAGATGTATGCCAATTCGACTTTTAAGGAGGGCTCCATCAACAGTTCTTGCAGAATTCTTCTTTGTCGATATCATTTACAACAGATACAATATTTTCAAAGTTCTGGCCATAACATCTGCATCCAACCAAGTGCCCCATCGCGTAACTACAGGTGTAGGAGGAAGGGGAACCTCAGGACATTTTTGTTTAAAAATGTCTATTCTTCTAGGCGACTTGATAAAAACTTTCTTCCCATTTGAAACCAGTTTATCGACATTCGGATAAAGAGCTCTTATCTTTTCACATATTCTATGCAACGCATGAGCCACACATTTAACGTGCACCATTTTGGGGTAGCTAACGGCAAGGCCTACTGCAGCTTTTTTCATGTAAGCTGCAGCATCTGTCACGAGGAGAAGAACATTGTCAAATTTTATGCCTTCCGGCCACAATAGCTGCATTGCTTCATTAAAAAGCCTTGCTATTGTTACGTGTAGCCAGCCCCAGGTACTTACAGCTATTTTCTCCCAATAGGATCGTAGGCGAGGTACCAGAAGTCTGCCAGCGAGGGTGTTCAAAGACAAAACAAACCTAGCACTCTCGATATGAAAGAGGTGCAGAGTATAAACATTTTTCCTTCGAGGATTTCGAGGTAGATGAAGTCAATGAGCGATTTTATGTATTTAAAATGAAAATTCGCAAAATATGTATTTACATACGGAAAACTGGAAAATATGTGTTTTTATGTAAAATAAAATTTGCTGTGTTGACATATAAGGCTATGATCAGAATTTTGGCAAAAATGAGGGTCTGTATCTTATCGCAGAAAAAACATTTATTTACATAAAGTTCCTTTCCCTATTTATCATCGTCTTTCAACAAGACAGAGCACCATCTCACTTTGGGCTCATGTGCAAAAGTGCAATGTGCATTAGATATTCTCTTCCCAGATAGGTGGATCAGAAAAAGGGGCCCATCCTGTAGCCCTAAAATGTCAATACCTTACACCATTAGACTTCTTCCTGTGGGTAATGTGAAAACCATGCTTTACAGTGAAAAAAAATTAAAAACGTGGACCATCTAAAAGCAAGAGTCAGAGCAGCAATTGACAGGGTTACTCCAGGCATTCTTGCTCGAGTGCGCACTGAAAATAAGTTATGTTATGACATGTGTAGTGTTGTCAATCATGCACACATTGAAACCTACTATTGTACAAATGGCATCCAGGATATGTTTAAGTTAATGCAGAATTTGCTAGTTACTAAATCATCTGTTTGCTGGCTGTAGAAACTACCTAGGTATTTGGGTTCTAAGCCTAACGAAACAACTTTCCATGCATACTATGTAATGTATCTTTCACAATAACCTCACCGTACCCAATCATTCATTCTCGGAAACTCAGTATTATGGGAATCTGTGCTGGCAATGGCTAAACTCATTTAACTCAACATTTTAATTTGAAATATAATGTTACGAAGAAATAATAAGCATTGCATTTCATTGTAATTAAATGACAGTTTACTAAATACATAAAAACTTCGTTGTTAAATGGGACAAGTTAAAAAGCATGAGACATATTCATGCTTTGAATTATTGAATTCAATGAGAAAAATATTAGAACATTCGAAACCCGATAATTGAAATATGTAGGAACAATTAACTAAATTTCATATCACACTGAACCACACAAGCATCCCTCACACCTATCCTCATCAATAAAATTAACATCCTTGGCTGAACAATTTCCATATCTCAAGTGTTGATTCTTATAATTGAAGGGCTCAGGTGTAAAACATGGTAAGTGACATTTTGGTCATTTCTGACTTCATTAAGAAAAAGGGTTATTAGAAGCTATACTGTAGATAAATTGTCTTCGTGTTGTGTTTATCAATTTCACAAGGCTTCACTGAGTCCAATGCAAATTGTATGACATGGCAATTTGACTCAAAAATTGAAGGATGGCACATTTTACCTTGTAACGCAAAAATTACCAAAATGTCACTTACCATGTTTTACACCCGAGCCCTTCAATTCTAAAATTTGTTTAGAATTTTAGTTCTTTATTAATTTTTTATACAATTTAGGAATCTTGTTGCTAAGTGAAAGTGTATATCCTTACAATTCTTCATGTTAAACCATTCGCAAATGCAACAATGCAGTAAACAATATAATTAAGTATTTAACTTACCTGTCGTTAATAACTCCAAACATGTACACTCCAATAAGGCCTCCAATATTAAGAATAACTAAACCAATAGTTGGATATATTTCTTTCCCACAGACTAATTCAAACTGAGTGAATAAAATAAAATAAATTATAAGAACATCAGTGCATTTTCATTTAAACTCTTAGTGAGTACATGATTTTTATATATAAATAATAAAAAATAATGGCATTCTGAATATATAAACATATAGTTCAGGAAAATAAGAACAATATACATGTAAGATTAAAAATCATAAACCATATGAAGTTGAAAATCTGCAATAAGTATTTCAACAAATAGTAATACACACCAGTCTGCGAATTAAACTTTTTGCTTTGGGGGGATGCACACTTCAAGCAGGATTTTTTCTTGGGGGGAGACATAGTAAGATTTCATATATTACCCTGCAGTCATAAAAACGTGTATTGTTGTTATTATTATTGCTATTATTATTATAATTATTATTATTATTATTACTTTACAAATCATAAAATTCAAATTGAATTGAAAATACTTTCACGTTGTGTACAAGTTCATACTCGAGTCTACTATTTAGACAGAAATTGGATTAGCCTTGCTTCCTTTCCATAAACATCTATCACTTTGTTAATGAACAGTTCTCTGTGTTTTTGTACTTTTTCACAATGCACAGATATCAAACAGAGAGCACATGATCTATGTCCTTCATGGTACCTCTGATCCACGCTTTTACGTACCGAAGGGTACTCTAAAAAAAAGTAATAATTCAAAGTGACGGGATGTGAATTACAAAGGTAAGATCCAGACTTCTTGTAACCCCGAATAGCCAAGAAATTCCAAAGGATTTTATTTAAACTAGGTTAATTCTTGATATTTTCTGCACTAGTCTATAAGTGTCTGATTTTTTGTGAAATTAACATTTTTTTATCCAGAAGTGTAAAAACAAATCACTTGAAGAGAAAATAATATATACCATGCAAGATCTTCACCACATCGGGAAATTTTGAAAATTTCCAGTCCCAATTTTTTTTCCAGATGGTCGGAAAATGGAGAATTTTTTCAGTCCCAAACGTCAGAATTATTAATATTTCTTTTCCAATCCCATCCCAACCACCCCTGCAGTGCAAACTCCTGGTTACGCAGTCAACATCATTCTGTCCCTTGTGAAAAGTTCTTGTTATTTTGTTGTACATGGCAGTTAATTGCTGTAAATCACAGAAAAAAAAAATTACTTGTAATAAAATATAGCTACAATTTCACCATTCGAATTACATGAACGTTTTCTAAATATTTTGGTCCACTCAGTGGCGTATTTGTGATTTCATTTTGGGAAGTAGGTTCATTGGGTATGCAAATTTGTATGTATGTTACCAGTCAGTAAATTAAACTATTGCTTTGCGGTTCTCTGTACCTTAGAACACTGGTTCTAACCTAGGTCATTAAATCTTATGATGTAATTTAGAAACAGTGTATTACATTTCTAAGAAAACCCGAACTCCTACACAAAATGAGCTATCAAACTAATAATACCGAAAACTTATCCAAATTTCCATTACCAGGTTCAAAATTAATGTCTATTTAACCTACTTATGCAAGTTTCGTGTGAACATTTTAATACATATTTGGTGAGGTTGGTCAATTGCAGAATGGTCTTTCTTTAATTCACAAGGATGCATACGTTTCGGTTTGGAAATCTTTGATGACTGGACAGTGTGTTATATAATTAAGAAATGGTATACTGTGTGCTTTCAATTCCATTTTTGAGGGAGATAAAAACATCCCTGGCAGCGATAAAAATAATTATATCTTGCCGGGGATAAAAAAAATTGGGGGGGAAATCCCTGACATCCCTCCTCCCGTTAATTTGCACAGTGATACACATACAGATACATACATACGAGGGGCGATCAGGTTGCTCCGACCCTAACATAGAAGGAATGACGTCACGATTGATTTTTTATTTTGTTATTGTTTAGTGATCCTTTATATGCTTTGAATCTGAATTGCAAGTCTAAGTACCGTACAGTTTTCTTTTTACAGGGCTTTAACTGAGTGAAGTTGTGTCAATGTGCCAGAATGGAGAAAACTGAGGTGAGAGCGGTGATCAAATATTTTGTAAAGAAGAAGTGGACGGTATCCAAAATTCATGAGGACTTGGTGGATACATTAGGGGACAGTGTTCCTTCATACAGTATGGTGAAGAGATGGTGTCGATAGTTTAATTGTGGGAGAGAGTCGTGTGAGGATGAACATGCAGGTGGAGCACCAAAAACTGTCATGACGACCGAAAACATTAACAAAGTCCACGATATTGTGCTGAAGGATCGTCGAGGCACTATCCGTCATGTTGCAGAGAAGTGTGGCCTGTCATATGGCACTGTGCAAACATAATTACCCAGGAATTGCAAATGAAAAAAATTGCTGCAAGATGGGTCCCTCGAAACCTCACCCCAGATCAGAAGCGCACCCGAGTGCTCATCAGTCAAGAACTTCTTGACACGATTCGTGCTGATATAGACGATTTCCTTGCCCGATTTGTAACTATGGATGAAATATGGGTCCATCACTTCGACCCAGAAACAAAATCACAAAGCATGGAGTGGAAACACCCACATTCTCCACCAACGAAGAAGTTCAAGGTGCAAACGTCAGCCAAGAAGTTGATGGCCTCAATTTTCTGGGACTGCACGGGTGTCCTTCTTGTGGACTATCTACAAAGAGGCCAAACCATCACTGGCACATACTACAGTGACCTAATCAAGAAATTACGTGATTCCATCAAGAAAAAGAGGCGTGGGATGTTGACCCGTGGTGTGCTCCTTCACCAGGACAATGCAACTGTCCACACCTCACGCATTGCGAGGGCCGCTATCGCAGATGCATCGTTCGAATTGCTGCCCCACCCACCCTATTCCCCAGATTTGGCCCCCAGTGATTTCCATTTGTTCAAACATTTGAAGAATGACATTCGTGGCAAAAATTTTCTGATGATTCTGAGGTGATAAGGGCTGTGGACTCATGGTTGGAGGACCAGTAGGAAGAATTTTTTTTGCAAGGTATCCACGCGTTGGAGCACCGATGGGAGAAGTGCATTGGAGTTGCAGGGGATTATGTTGAAAAAAAAAAAAAAAATGAAACCCTATTGCCGCTCTTTCTATGTTAGGGTCAGAGCAACTTGATCGCCCCTCGTACATTTATTCATATTTTAGGAAATGAAGTTCCAACGACGATGCTGACAGTGGCCACTGAAATTAATAGAACAAACTAAAAACAGCATCCCGGAAAGGGTAAAAACCTTTATTATTAAGAAAATACTGTGTGCATTTCTACTGTCTTTTTGTCTCCTCAGGCTAATCATGATGATAGGAATGATTGATGATTACATGGAATTTATGAATAAAAAATTACGGTTCAGGATTCAAATCCAGAACCTTCAATGGCCTCAGATATAGAGGAGTTGCGATAACACAACACACAGACAAAGATCATGATTATGCCAACAGAGTTTTAATAGGAAGGATTTCACCTAACACTTAAATTTAACTCAAACCATTACTTACGTCAATAACAATTGATGAAAAAATTTCACTAGTATTAAATTCCCAGCCTGATTTACATCGAACAACAGGCCAGTCAGGATTTGGCTTCAGATCGCTTATAGATGAGTTACTCAGTAAACCTGTGAAGTTAACATCGTATCTCCAGCATTTGCTGAAGGTATCCGAGGAATTTGGGTTATGCTGAAATAAAGAAATATGCCTGAGGTTACACTCAATTATTGGAAACTATACTCATAATACAAAATGTTTCTTCAGTATATCAGATAGATATATGTATTTGTGCACACAGATACTTGCAAGTAAAACAATACACATGATTAATTGACTTTCTTTATTTTACTTTGTTTTTGTGCCACTTTTGGCTAATTTCCAAAGATATGGATGAGTGATGATATGATGAAATTCATGAATGGACACTCACAAACATCCATGCCCAAGCCAGGATTCAAACCCGGGACCCCTGGCATCATAGCGCAATGTGCAAACCACCCAGCCACGGGGGCCAGCTACAACAATACACATGAGTGCCAATCTGTAAATAGTTGTTTCATAGCAAGCATTGTTCAATAAGAGGGTTAATTTTGATCAATGAATTATCAACTTTTCTGACAAAAAGTATTTAAAATTTTATATAAAATACAATAATTAACTATGATTAAGAATTTTTTTTACCATTAACTTCTTAAAATTAACAGCACTTCTCCACAGGGAAGGAGAGAATGTATGTCATTCAACCCCCCCTATGAGAGTGAATGATTGATTTAGTAGAGCACCTTTGAAAATGTATCTTGCAGTAATTATGCTAGAAAATATGAGTGAGAAAGCAGAGGCAGGTAGAATATTTTCTAGGAAAAATCACATTCAGGATATCACTAATTGGGTTAAAAGAGTAATATTTCTCTAGGTTTTCTTGCTTGCTATGTAGTAAAGGGGGGGGGGGGGAGGCAGTTTGGTCTAACTTGAGGTGTTGATCACTCTGGCACTGTTGCTCTATCTTGAACTCAAACTATAGTAGCCATGTATCTCATTAAAATGGGATTGTGTAATTTTTCAGTACTCAATCCTGTTCTTACAAAACAAGCAAACATTACACAGTATATTGTCCCATGTTTCAAGTCGAAGATTAGGACAAATTTAAAGCTGCTGTTCGCCGGCCCCCGTGTTACATTATGCTACAACACCAGGGGTCCAGGGTTCGAATCCCAGCCTGGTCATGGGTGTTTGTGAGTGTCCATTCATCGATTTCATAATATCATTACTCATCCTCATCTTTGCAAATTAGCCAAAAGTGGCACAAAAAGTGAAGTTTAAAATAAACTAAACCAATCAATTAAAGCTGCTGTTCCATTGTTATCAGCCATAAATGATGTCATAAACTAATAAATTAACTCTCACATAAATAGGGTTACCAGACGTCCAGTTTTTTCCGGACATGTCCAACATTTTAGCCTTATGTTCGGCGTTCGGGAGGAATTTGCAAAATATCATAAATGTTTTACATTTTGAGCGTCACATAATATTAATTAGGACAATATGTGCATCAGTTGTACAAAAAGAAATCATGCAAGTTACAAGTCCATGGAGTGCCCTCCCAAACTTGATAGTGGAAGTTATTTTGATTCAACCATTGCCCGAAAAGAGAATAAAAGTTTATGCTAGAAGAATAACGAAAGCAATTAATGAACAAAATTTTGAGGACACATTCTGATGACGCCACTGTTCAATGCTTGAGTGCAATTTCTTGCCTTTGGGTTTATACTGATGGAACACGGTGTTTCCCATTCATATTCAATATTTTGATTGTAAAGCAGGGGTATAGAGAACAAAGTTATTTAGGGTGTCTACCAGTCAAGAAAGTCATGAAAGTCAAGAAAAAGTAATGAAATCGACAAGTAGGTCCAGAAGTAAATAAATAGTCAAGAAATTTTACTTGTGGTCAACAATATTTGCTATCACAATGACAGATTAGTCGATTTAGATTATTTTACTTAATTTTTCTGCAGCTTTGGCTAATCACGAAGATGAGGGGGGATAGTGGTAAGATAAGATGGCTGTAGGGACAATCACAAACATATAGGGACAACACGAGCCCCACATAATATTATACTGGCTGTGAGTACAGACACCAGAGCCTCGCTAGTCTGCCAAATGCAGTCTAGTATGTATTAATACATAAAATAAGTCTAAATCTCTTATACAGCCTCAGTTTTCATTTTAATTGGCCTTTTGGTGGGTTTTTCATTAAATAAATATTTATTTTCTTAATTGCTAATTTTCCAAATTTACCTAAGTAGGAATTGAATAAATAAAGGTTAAGAAAAACTAAAAAAGCAAAGAAAGTGGCCTGAAAAACTCAAGAATTTTTGTTATTGAACTAAAAGCTACGCAAGATGAATCTTCGGGAACCATTTCAATTACGGTAATTGCTGAATATTTGTTAGCCACTACAGGACATAATGCAAATGTTGAGACACTATACTTTCATTACCATCAGCACAACGTACTCACGAGAGAAATATTTTTTTTCATAAAGTCTGTAAAAAGTTTGGTACTGGTCCACATAATTTCAAAGAGTTTGACTGCCCAATCTCTCATAAATATATTTTGACTCAACCTAAAATTTTGAGAAAAATTGGCTTATCTTACCAGTTAAAACATCTACTGTAGTAAGAGGTGTATTGTTTAGTATGAGAAATCTTTTCTTTAACTGAAAAGTGTTAAATTTTAGAAATATGTATTATTTATTGGGAATGTTTTGTGTCCTACATTTCCCGGCTCAGTGGTCACATCACCCACCCTCGATTTCAAGCACATTTCAAAATATTTCCGTCCAAAATGAAGTTTCTTCTAAGAAAGGGAGTTCCAAACAAGCACGGGAGGAAATTTTTAGAGTTCTACGTGCTACGAAACTTACATTTTTATAACATTAAAATTCCTTATCTACATAACATCAATATGGTTTTTCAGGATTTCCATCATGGATTCATGTCACAGGCGCACGACCCGCTATTCGTTCAGTGCCGGGCTTTGGGGTTAAGAGGTAAGTTACCTTATGAGGTTTAATTTTTTGGTACCTTCCTAATGTTTCAGTACAGAAAATGTGTTGGGCAGGTGGCTCCGGGGCACTTTCTAACATGCCTTCCAAAGGGATTCTATAGATAAAGGTGGGTAGCCGGAGCAAAGTGGAGGCGGGCCACGGTAGTGGTAGTGAGGGGTAGGTTAATTACCCCAGGGGCGGAGCCCGGGATCGGCGGGAAATTTGGACAGCAATTTTCATGACATTTCTTGGGGTATAGCCCTGAAAAACCGACTTTTACATACATCCATCGGTACGGGTGCTACAAAACTAACATGGCTGCAAGTAGAGTATGGGTGCCACGAAACTAACATGGCCACAAGTAGACTTCCACCTCGCAACCTCAAACGGCTACATCTCAACTTTAACCGACTCTACAGTCGTAAATACTTCTTTCCGCGTTCCAGGATATTGTTCTTCACAATTTGCAACACATAATCTTCATATAAAACAAAAAAATCCTTGGGAAGTTGAGGGTGTGTGATGTGACCAAGGACCCCATTTCCCTTATAGCGATCTAGTAACCATAGACATAAACACACTGACAGATAAAGAAATGACACTTGAGGAAGGAATAAATTGAATCCTGCACAGGGGTGGGCAAGGATTTGTAGCAACTCACCCCAAAATTCCTCTACCTACCAGATTGCCTACCCCAACCAATCCAAGAAACAAATATTTACACTTTCAAAAAATATGAATAGCTCTTTGTTTCAATAACATGCCTTCACTATTCTTAGAAAGTGAAGGGATTATCAGGCTTCAGGCACAATAATGGTGTTCAGTCAGAGAAGTAGTCCAATACCATCAGGGCACAAAATCTTCATATAAAACAAAAAATTCTTTGCGAAGTTCTCGCACCCATTAAGTATACAGCACTTTGTAGATACACACAGAGAATAGCCATGTGCCAAATACTTTGGGTTGCTTTGTGTACAGAGTTAAAGTAACTACGATGCAGTGAAAATGTTCCTTATTATTGATTGTTACCTAAAGTTATATAGAAGATCGTGCTTCTCTTTTTTTAGGCAAACTGATGATTTTGATGTAATACATGTTTTATCAGCAGTCTATTGGGTTACAATATATAGCAACAGTTGTGCAATATTTTCTGTATACAATGCAGCATCGCCATCAATGGTAACATGTGGCGTTCATCCAGTACCGACCACCCATTTGTCATCCAGTACTGACCAAAATGAATGATGTACAAAATATTAAAGGGTAGCCAAGTTTATACCAATTTTTATATCTTTTCAGGCATTGTAGATGATATTTCTTCTACACAAAAATCTCTAGAGGTATAGACAAAGGCAAGAAAGGAACAAATGCAGTGTAGATTTTGGGCACAAGCTGATTCTGCAGATCAGGACAAGCACTGTTTTGGAACTCTATCTAACATCTTGTAATTTCAATGTTTTGACATGGCTGCAAATTATCAATGTCTAATCGTTTTACATATCTCCTTTTGCGTGAATAAAAATGTCTTACCATTAAATTGTTAATAATTTAGCCCATACAATCTGATAAAGAAGAGCAGTGGTGTATTCTCCCACCACCGGTAAACCAACTTTTTTACATACAAGAAATTGGAAGAAAATTTGAAGTTGTTGGACTGTTTTTGTTTTATTTGCATGGCTGCATTGATGGTTCTTCTATTATATCTAATTTAATATATAATAAAAAAACAATAAATAAGAATTATTGTAGTAAACCAGGTCAAATTTTCAGATTATACCACGGAAGAGACTGGTTGGTACTGGATGACAATTTTCTACACCATGGAAATTTCAACTTTTTTTGTCCATGAGGTCTAATCATCACACTAACCACATTAATGGCAACAATATGATTATGATCTTTTTGTTATTCAATTAATATTCCATTATTAATTTTTTGGGATTGTGCTTGGCAGGGGACAGCTATTTGCATAAAATTTTAAGTAGACATAAGCTAAATAATTAATACGTATTGTTATATCTCTATTCTCTTATCATAATTTTAACATATTCATTTAATAATAATAGAGCTATTAATTAAATGTTATCATCATTTGATTCGGATCCCTCTTGAATCATATTTCTCATACGTGCTTGGTTACTACAGCCACAATTTCTGTGACATATTGCGTACTAAAGTTTTGTGTTTCTGTGTTACGAATTGGATTTCCTTTCTTCCATTAATTTCGAAAATCACTGCCTTCATTAACTTCGTCACTTTTTTGTTTGTTCCCGGGCGGCGGTAGTTGCATTTTCTCCCGTCTGACGTCGCTGGTGTGTGTTTCTTGGCTTGCGTCGTCTGCTTTGCTTTCTTCCGTTGCTGGGTGATGATTGACAGGTTGGGCCTTGGGCTGTCTATCGGGTGGGGGGGACATATAATTCGTAACACGAAACTTTACGTATGCAATATTAAAAACCGCGTTTACCGTATCCATCATGAATTCTGAGACAGTCCTTCAATGGTGTTCCTGCTTTCAGCTGATTACCATATATCTCTACTTCAAACTATGCTTACCGAGTCCAATGGAATGGAAATATATCTTCTTGTCTCTGGTTTCACACCTGGAATTTCCAATTCTGGGACTCTGCACCAGTGGTCCGGAACGTCTGCCATGAAGATCTGAGTGAAGGCACTGAACCCACATGGAATGCAGGCAGGGAGGCAGATGAGCCACAGCAGCAGCTTCTGATATAAACCAAACTCTCCCACCTGTGGCAGGAGGTCATCCAAGTCCATGCCATCCTGTAATGTAATGGCAATTATTATAGAATTGTATAATAAATAAAAATACATAAATCCCTTAAATTAAGTAACTGAGAATTCAGTGGCTATCATACTCAGACTCTACAGTACAAGGGGTTTACCGTGGTGTGGTCTTGGTCTTGATTTCAGCTGAAGCCACTTGGCAGCTGGAAGACTCCTCCACCTGCAAACCCAGCACTGTTAACCTATCACCCACACAGCTCACCAAAATCCACGATTTCGTCCACACCCAAGGTCTTTAAAAAGGCCTGACAGCCTCCACACTCTCGCCCTATTAACAACGGCTTGTGCTTTTCTTATTTTGTACTGCCACATTTTCTAGCCGCGATGATGAAATTATGATTACACGAAATTTATGAAGACACATTCATGTCCAGGGCAGGAATCGAACCTGAATCTTTCTGTAACGAAATCCTGAGTCGATCACTCGACGAGTTTTGTTACATTACGACTGATGTAACCTTCATGGAAAATTTTGTGCGGCAAGAAAGCCCATTTTTGACTCTGGCCCGGGGTGGCAACACTTTAAATCCTACCCTGGATATAGGAACATCATGCGTGTCATTTATAATGTCACAAAGAATGACGTAACATGTAGTTAAAAACGTATACATACTTCTCTCCAGTTCATGTTATGTGTTGCGAGAAGACAATTTTGCAAGCACAGCTGAATCTCGCACCAGGAACAGGTAATGACGGCATTTGAATCACATTCACTCCCTCCCACGCCATTTGCGGCTCTGCATTTTTTTTCTGAAGTTGTTACTCCACAGGAAAATTAATGCCCAACGCATTACAGAACGGAAGCAGCGTGCCCCTGCCCCTGGGACACGTATTCAGAAGCAGGCTGAAAGGATGTGGATTGAAAATATAGAGCCTTCCGTTTCATAATGTACTCAACATAGATTTGCCAATCATTACGGAATGGCCGGGAGTCTCCCGGGCAAAATTTTATCTCCCGGAATAATGGCAACCCACCATCGTGAGGAAATTGGGGAGCTCCGAATGAGTGAGCGGTAATCCGGTCGAGAAGACCTACAACGGCTGGGGGTTCGTCGGGCTGACCACCCGTCACCCCAATACTGGTCTAAGATCTCCACGCTATAACAGGTGACGGAGGAACAGTGTGGGAGGGAGACCAGCAGTCGGTAGGTAAGCCAAGGCTCTCAAGGGCTGTCGCGCTGTGGGTTATTATTAATAATGAGATTTAGTATAATATTGTGGTTATTATTATTATTTATTTATTTTCTTTTCTTTTGGTATTAATGTGCAATTAAACTTCACAATATTATTTTGAAGATCGCCAAAAATGAGTCATTATTTTAAGTAAATGGGAGGGATAGAAATATAAAGTCTAAACACATTGTTGCTCGATTGATTGATTGATTTAGTTTATTTTACTCCGCGTTTTGTGCCTCTTGGCTAATTTGCGAAGATGGAGATGAGTGATGAAATTGATGAATGGACATTCACAAACAACCGAGCCCGAGCGGAATTCGAACCCGGGACCCTTGGCGTCGCAGCGCGATGTGCTAACCACTCGGCCACAGGGTCCGTCCGACATTGTTGCTCGAAAGTGTCTACATAAGAGCTACGTCAAAGTCTTGAGACTTCTTCATTTCCCTCCACCCCATTTTGCTTTTGGTGTAGATTTAGTTCGTATACTCTGCGTGTGGAATTTGTGGAGCAAGAAAATGAAAGGGGAGAAAGGATGTTGGCGGAGCAAAGCAGTGCGCGCTGCTGCAAACGGCTGGTAGCTGCACTCACTAGCCCTCTGGAGTCGAAACTTGCGCAGAGACTCGTTTTCGTTCTGTTGCTCCAGAGATTCCTGGGACAGGGTATAACATGTTATAGTGGGGTTAAGCGAGTTTCAAATGATATTCAGAAGAGTCTGAATCAGTATATTGATTTTGTTTTGTTTACTTACAAAGTGTGGTTGAAAAATTGTTTTCATCACATTTATTCAATTTTGAATTTATTCACAGCAGCAAGAAGGTAACAGCTGATATTCAGGAAATAATCTTCCAGAACATTTTAATCTAAAGGGTTTGAAGGGTAAAGAAATCTCACGGAATGTTATTCTTTAAAGTTGGCAAGCCTAACTGAACATACAGGGTGATTCTTTATGTAGTTTACAACTTCAATAATTTATAATTATTTTTTGGAACCACATACAGACTTGGTTTATATGTCATTATGCAGAAAAACACTTCAAGTTTTTGTATTAGAAATCTGTCATGCTTCAATGTGTGCACCGTTGGTCATCCTGGACATATCCCAACGAAAGTCAATTTCCTGCCAAACATTAACCAGCATTTCAGGGGTAACATTAGCGATGGCTGTTGTGATGCGATCTTGAAGTTCATGACGATTATGAGGTAGGGGAGGGGTGTACATCCTATCTTTCACAAACCCCACAAAAAAAGTCAACTGGAGTGTAATCTGGAGACCGTGGCGGTCAGGCAATTGGTCCACCACGACCTATCCACTTGTCTGGGATAGACCGGTGGCGCCGCATGTGATCAACTCCGCAACTACACACTACGTGAGTCAAAACTTGAAGTGTTTTGCTGCATAATGACATATAAACCAAGTCTGTATGTGGTTCCAATAAATAATTATAATTTATTGAAGTTGTAAACTACATAAAGAATCACCCATTTCCTGTTTGTGCAAATCGATGACAAGGTTCGGGGAGATGTTGTTGTGGAGTCTCGTTACAGCTCGAGGAAAAAGCAGGGGTCAGAATGTGACTGTGACTTTATTGTGACTGTGGCGTAATTGGCTTTACACCCCCCCATTTTCCTCTTGATCGAGTACACATTATATCCGACCTCTGTGGCGGAGTGGTTAACGTAGCGTGCTACACGCCGTGGGTCCCCGGTTCGAATTATAAGCTGGGTATGAGTGTTCTTTGTGAGTGCCGCTTCATCAATTTCATCACATCATCCTCATAGCCGCGATTAGCCCAAAGTGACAAAAAGCGACACTAAATAACAAATATCAAATCAACTACGTACAATTAATAAAATTACTGAAAGTTTTGTTTGTAAAGCTCTTAAAATGCAATCCAGAGAGAAACATTTGACAGTATCAGCAGCATTTGGAGCTCTCGTACAATAGAAAAATAGATTTTTGTCCACCATTTTGAAATGTGTTCACCCTTTTCACTCAAATCCAATACCAGGTCAGTTTTTCAAGGAATCTAGCTTCCATAACAGTTTCAGATTAAAACAAGTAAATTTGCGTCAGTTATCATAGTCGCAAAATATGCAGTTTTATCTCCACTTCATCCCTAAATTACGCATCATATTCCTAAAGTTTTATTTCAAAATTGTAGTCCAAAGAATGCCCTAAAAAACTTGAAATCTTCTTCCTTCTGGTCTAGACGGAGTTTTGAATAAACTACATATCGCACATAACATACGGAAAATTGTTTCTTGGTACGCTACCTTGAAAAGCGATCTCTGATATAGCTCAAATGCAACACGAAATCGGCCCAGCTACTATTAAATTTTCAACTCAAGATCTTCAAATTCATTTCAGTTATCAGTGTCACAAAACGGGTGACGTTCCGCATTTGCCCTCGCGTATCCTAAACCACGCAATAAGAGTAGTTGTAAGTCGTAAGACTACTCTGAGCGTCCTTCAAAAAGGTCCAAAATGTGGTCTATGTAGTGTCTTGAAAGTGTCAAAATGTTGTACAGAGAGCGTTTGATTCCCCTTGCAAATTATTATTCTAGAAAAACATGCTTGTAATTTTATAATTTCCAAGACCTACGTATATTTTGTATATACAAGATCTCGTATATCTTTCAAATTCTCCAATCTCTTGCACATGCATTTGGGGGGGAGGGGGCTGCACCCCATCAGTACCTTCTCTCGTAACCCCTTGCTTTCCACAAAGAGCCCTGGCCCGTGGGCTCCCACCAGAAACGGGCACCGTTAATTTCAAGCTACAAAAAAGCAGAATGCTTCTTATTTTTTATACTTAATAACAAAAGTAAAGTTCAGTTAGCATTCGAACAGAATAACCAAAGTAAAAATTGCGTTTAGACCGAAAGAATTTAGTGTAAAATACAGGAATCAAATTATACTTCCATATTCTACCATCTAACCCAAACAATAAATAGTTCCACAATTTTCAAAATTCCAAAAATGAAATTTCGACGTAAACGTTATGACTAAAATGTCCCCGTAACTTTTAAAGGTTGTTTGTGAACGAGTTGGTAAAAGGTAATAACAAAATAAAATAACCATGCATTTTCGTACACTAACTACACGAAATGTATAAATATAATAATGAAAAACGATTGTACTGGATAATCACTCATCTGGTGGGCCGAGTAAAAAGTTTTCCTAAAGAATATAATAATAACAATTTGGAATAAAGTATGTATATTTTTATTAATTCATAATAGTTATTATTGGTATAACACTCATATCAATAATTATTGTTATTATTACTACTATTCAACTCCAAAAGTCCAAACGAGAGTCTGATTTCAACGTCAGTGAAAAGAAACATTCGAAATCTGCGACACGTTCCACAAATTCAGGGTCACCTTGGTTTTCGCTTTCTACTTTGTCGAATGGAAAGGGATGAAAATATCAATCAAGGAACTAGGTCGACTGCAATTTTCTGGTAGGAACGTGGTCAGCTGGCTTCAAGGAAAGTGAAAATCACCAATGAAGCCGAGTATTTTTATGTATGTTCCCCACCTAAGAATTTATAGGACAAAAGCACAAAAATAAGCAACACTAAAGAATTTCGATGGAAAATTATTTTTCTTCTATTTTTTTCAAAACTGGTAGTCTAGCTGCAGGATTTTAGAACACAACATTGATAGGAATTGAATTTAATTATTTTCATCGAACTTTCAACAGATCTGTAAGCTACCAAAGATGTAGATTTTGTTCAAATTTTCGAAAACATGAGAATATTCCCCAGACAATATATTATGAAACGATATTGAACTGAAACAACAATTTTTGCACCTCGCTTCCAATGTACGTATCTAGCTGGAACTATATTTCAGGAGGGGTTCGAATCAAGTGTCTCATACGTAATACTACTACTACTAATAATAATAATAATAGTTTATAATTAATCGGTGATTAAGATGAATATGTCTATTAGTAATACTAATGTATTTATTAAAGTAGGCTATTCAATAATAATAGTTATTATTATTACTTACATTAACAGCTGAAAAACTGGTGTAATAATTTACATAACATTTTCATTTTCTAGTTTATGACTAGTTAAGATCACTAAACTCTCTTTAAAAGCAGCTGTCCTACTAAATAAATTAATGTAAAAAAAATAGATTACTTGTTTAATACCGTAAAGGTATTAGGTCCAATTGACAAAAAGAAAATTTCTTGATCATTATTTTTTTACTTATTATTATTAGTAATAGTAGTACACATATATTTCTGTAGACTGTCAATGCAAACCCGTACAGTCACAATCTAATCCTTATCTTCATGTAAGCTCTGCGGAAATGAATGTACTGCATTCACGAGTAAACAAGCATTTTGCCTATTTAATTTTGGACTTGGTAAGTTTTCCGGGTGGGGGGTCCCGACCCCCTGGATCGTGTTCTTCTTACGCTGCCGTAGAGTTATGCAAAACACAACGCATTGTAGAGAAGTATTTCAATATTTACATGTCTCATTTTTATTGCCTATGACTGTACAATGTACCCTTGTACTCCGTTCCTGCGTCATTGCTCATCAGATACAATCAAGGTGAAGATGTAACAATAACGCTAAAGTCCTCCACGTGTTGCCCGCGGGGAATCTCACCAAAAAGTTGTTCTGCAACCTCCAATGGAAGGCACACAAAACGTGATCAGCATTTGCATCACCTAATACAACTGAATGTGGCGGAAGCAATGAGAGAAGATTGGTTTTAACAATAAAAGCAGAAAAAAACACACTTAGTGGAATGGTAAATTGCTGGTTTTTCAGTAATTTCATGTGCAACTAATACCACCTCTAGTAATCCATTTAAAATGTTTATGTATTTCGTATTTTTCTTATTTTACGTCACATTTCTGCCTCTTTAGCTTAATTGCGATTTGCGAAGATAATGAATGATAATTCATTAGGCTGTACGCAGAGACATCTGGTTCAAGCCAGTGTTTCCAGACTGTATAATTTATATTTACAGTAATAGTATAGCAAAATCACAATTAAGAGTTCGATCACGCATTGATCACGTGATCAGTACATGTAGCTTCGCACGATCACGTGATTAGTTGTTGCTACTTCAAACATTCAAGGAACATTATTATTGAATCCGATGTGTATACCACAGGGTAATTTTATTTGCATCGTCCATTTTCTCTGCACATTTCCCGTTTTGAACGTATTTGTGGTTTCACTTGGGAAGGGGGGGGGGGGGAGAAGTCTGCATTTCACAAATTCAACGATTACATTAAAGCAGACATCAGGAATTTTGAAGTTCACAAGCGGTGATAATATTTTTTCCGTTTAGAGGACATTTGGGAGTGCTTGGGAGTGCTAAAATCCAAATAGTTCATTTAGTTTCATTTGTAGACACGTCAAGTTTGCTTCAAGGAAGTCTTATTTCTTAAACCTTTACTTTGAATTTGGCGAATCGAAAGATCCATGTATGATCTGATAATAGTTGTTATGTTTCGGTAACATACAAATAAAAGACAGACAGTACTCAGTGTGACAAAAAAATCCTCTTTAAACACCAAGAACAAAATTCAACTTCGCTCCTAATTCTAGATTTAACTCGGTTGCCATGAAAACGGTGCTGCCACCTGTTATCGAAAAATGACCGTAAAATCGGCTTTAGTAATGGCTTAAGATCAACAACTGTATCTGTAATTCGGTTATTTAACAAAAGGAAAGATGTATCACATACGTATTTGTGCTGTAATCCTGTAATGTATCTAATATATTAGTAATCGAATGTATTTAGCTGGAGTTTATATTTGATAAGTGCTCATCCAACTTATAAAATTGCCGATCATTTCATTAAAAACATTAATCATGATTCTATCCGGCTGATTAGATATTTTTGTTTTGCACGTATTGATTGTCAGTGACAGCATAACATAAGGTGAGCACAAGGAATTGTCCTTGTCAAAACATATATTGCTAGAGTAATATATTACTGTACTTTCATCGACCGTTAGATAAGAATACAAACATGCCTGTGTGATAGATGGGCTGTATAAATTCCGATCTTTAATTTTTTTAACTTACTGCTGATATTTTGTTCTTCGAACATTTGCTTTGCTCAAAGAACTCGGCCATAAATCGGTAGAACACCTACAACATGTAACTTACTGGTTAACAAGTTAATAATCTCTGGATGAAACTGGAGGCACATAGTGATTCGGATCCCACTTTAAACTGTAAGTCCAGTCGCGATTAGCCTTACTGTGCATAAAGTGGACTTAAAAACACCAACTCAATCAATCAACTCAATCAATGTGGATGAAACTGATGAAACACAAAAAAGCGCCCAGGCTTAGACCTTGACTAGTACCCTGGATAATGTGTAAAAAAAAATAAGTAATATACCAATGCACACAAATGCTTTCCCTTGAACAAAATTGCGCAATCAACATGATCACGTTTAATTACACTCAACAACAAAGTTAGAGTTTGAATTTTTCCCCACAAAATGGGATCTCTCTCGGGGAAGGAGGGGGGGGTGGCGACGCTAAGGGTGGGCCATGGTCCATCCAAAATCAGGTTGGCCAAACTTTCAAAATGTAATAGGCAAATTCTGTGATAAAAATTAAATGAACACATATAGGTACACAAAATTATAGATATGATGAAATACTCTAGAACATTCGTTTCCACGATCTCTGGTTTTGTAGAATACTTTACGAACTCCTTGTTCATGGAGATCTGAACCTAAATTTTATCACATTTTCAATGTAACTTTTGAATTTGTTTTTACCCAAAAATGTAAATTTCCAGTTAGTTGATAATAAATCCGTAATTGGATCACGTAAAAACAACGCTAAAATGTAATACATTTATATTGACTATGTGTATTTCACCCAGCAAGTTTCAGTTTCATTTGTAGACAAGTCAAGTTTTCTTCAAGGAGGTCTTATTTCTTAAACTTTTACTTCACATAATAAATATCCAAAGTTCAT
This sequence comes from Lepisma saccharinum, assembly GCF_977018435.1. NCBI lineage: Eukaryota > Metazoa > Arthropoda > Insecta > Zygentoma > Lepismatidae > Lepisma > Lepisma saccharinum. The sequence continues at coordinate 124,008,937 of NC_139229.1, forward strand.
AAAGATGCCCACCAAGATATTATTAGAATAATTAAATGAAGAAGACTTAGGTGAGCAGGCCATATGGCACAAATGGCAGAGGAAAGAAGAGTTTACAGGATTCTTGTTGGGAAATCTGATGGTAAGAGACCTGTACGAAGACCAAGACGAAGATGGAGGTAGGGATGGAAAAGATTCGATTGATATTGCCAGGATAGGAACAGATAGAAGGCTTGTATTGCTTAAACCTTCGGGTTTGAGAAGGCTAGAGAGTTAGTTAGTAGTCCACCCAAATCAACAGCCATCCAATGGCTACACCAAATCAAAAAATCAGGCACCGCCCTTGTGGATTTGGAGTTATGAGTTCGAATGTGACATTAGATTTTACGTAGTGAAATACGGTCATAAAGCCACGACAGCGGTAAACAAATAATATACCGCAATATAAGTACGCTATTTGATTCTCTCACGTTCGAATTTCCAGGTGAAAGTCTCTGAAGTGCTCAAATCTGCAATCCATCGACTCTGGTAACGTTCCTCCAGTGTTAAAATTGTCTGATGAAAATGTTATCTTTGCTTCCCACCCACATGTCCCAGATTGTAGGGGAAAGAATCCAAGTTTGAGACACAATGTGCAGTCTCAGGGGCATATTGCCACCAGGTGTACGATAAGCTTCCAGCAATTTATTCACCAAGGTCTCATAATTGTCTGCTCTTTTGTTACTAAAGAACCTTAAACAATGGTTTTCGAAACAAGTCCAGCATTTCAGTTCATAAAAACTCAAAAGTTTTTATATGTACAAATGTTTCATTCGGAGATGTTACACTAAAATTTTTACAATACAAGCGCCATAATACCGTGAATATTCTTCCATTTCGGTTCAATAAACACAGGCAAAACCCTGTAAATGTTGCCACTGTTTAATAATTGAACAACTTTCAGTCCAATTTCTGATGATGACACGTAGCAATTCACCCCAGAGCAGGAATCATTACAATATCAAAGTAAAATGTATATTTACGAACAGAGGAAGGCGGGGTATTGCAGCAGTCATCATTGATTCGAACATACTCACACATTGTTATAATAAATTCCATTGTTTCAGCTGTGATCCTAAAAGTTTGCCTATCCCTTGAAGAGACGTGAACCTTGCACAAGATCGTGTTTATTCACTTTGCGTTATGACGTGTTTGCTTTGTTCCTCAAATCTGCAGTGAGATGTCTGCATGACTATTGTCATCTATGGTCTCTTATAGTCACCATGTTTATGGAGTTTCAGGAATTTACAAAGTAGCAATGTAGCTGTCAGTTCTAATAGCAGATTTAATATTAGGTCAATAACTTTCATTTCCTTAATTCGAACCACAGTATTCTGTTCTGAATTCATTATGTGCAAGCTAATTTTCATCTTTGATTATTTCAAAATCTGAAGATGCTGAATAAAATCTAACAGAGGTTTCAGACTCAGTAGGTCGAATTCTATAAAATTCAATAGGTTACCTTTCAATAACCTTCTCGTCGTTGTTCAGTGTAATCAGTATTTAGAAGATACCGCAAAATCTAGTAAATAAAACAACAACTGCACTGCTGTGGAAATTGCAATAACAAGTTCCTCGTGTATCGTTCAGTCCCTTTGATCTCCACTGTGTAGGAGTGTCAGCCACATAATAGCAGGGGTGCGCAGAGATCAGTCTATGAACAAGTTTAATCACCAATAGACACGGGAAGGCAAGGTTAAGATATAACGTTCATTGCCTCGTATCTCTCTGTAAAACAAAGAACTTCGAGTACATATGGCATTTGCACAGACATACAAAGAAAGCCAACAGCATACTTATTTATCACATTGATGACCACCAATTACTATGGAACATGCTCTTTTCGCATCTGTACAGTTGAAAGAAATGACGAATGAAGTGACCCTCCTCCAGGTAGAAGAAAAACAGTTGTTAACAGTGGCGGCTATTAGGGGGGCGTGGGGGGTCAGTTGCCACCCACTTTTTGACATTTTTGCTCCCGCACTATGATAAACCTTATCTATCAAGGGAAAGTATACCGTCCTTGCCCCCCTCCCCCAGTTCTGGAACCCAATCGCCGCCACTGGTTGTTAAGCTGTTCTGTTACTTAAGGCTACTTCACTTCGTACCTATTTAGGCTGTGGTCGATAGGCATAATAATAATAAAGGTAATAAAAATAACTGTCGATTTGATTAAACACCCAAGCCAATAAATGACCGTACATGTTCCGGGATTCGAACCTACAAACCCGCCCGGAGGCGAATCGAACAGATAGGGGCGCTGATGCTTTTCAAATGTTCATCACAGGAAAAGGTTATACGGGTGGAATCTCGAAGGTTTAAATTGTTGATAGTAGTCTCAATTTTAACCAAATTGTGTTCCAAATAATTTTTTTTGACATGGATAACTACTTTCTTTCACCAGGAATTCAGTGGTGAAGTCAGATTTGAAAACGAAGTTTTGAGAAAATCAAAATAATATTCCACCAAAGTAATTGAGTATCATTAAACAATAACACACTGTGTTATTCTGCAGAAAGAAATTCAAAACACATAAAACAATTCGAGATGCCATTTTAACTCACGCGTGAAAACAGATATTTTGCAATGCTACCAGTGACTTTCCACATGTATTTCTATTTGTAATATTTCCGGACATATCAACAATGTGATAAATCGGATTGACTCTTAGGGAGATTTCAGACCGAAGCGACACGTTACTCTTGGTATCCGACCCTCAGAAATATTGAACCTTCGAACCGAAGCGACACAACAAACTGCACGTGTCACTTGTCGTTTGCATGTCGTTTTCTCAATACCGTGCATAGTGTCGCCTCGGCCTGTTGTTCGCGCATGCGCGGTGAATGTTTTGATTTAGACTGAAGGGGCTCGTGTGGCTTCCGTATAAAATTCTCCGTGTCGCTTGTCACGTATCGCTTGCTGCTTGTCGCTTCGGTCTGAAATCTCCCTAATAGTATTCGCTAGATTGCTGCAGTGGGAGGATTTCACACAAGAGGCAAATAGTTCGTACGGACGACGCTAGATAGCTTCTTGAGAGCTTCTTCGCTCGAAGCACAATAGTACCCGTTTAACTATAATTTGTCTGTGGTAGTGGGACCTCAAATATGTGAAGTGAAAGAGACAGTGAAAATTAAACTTAGGTAAACATGCTCAATATTTCCAGTTAAAATGTAGTCTAGCCTATCTTACCAATACACAGTGATATATGAAAATGAAATAGATGATTGTGGGCTGAAACTGCCAGGACGGATATTCTACATACACGTGTCTAGGATTATTGTCACATTAAAATGACATTTCATTCTAAATGCCCGAGGGTGGGAAACCCGAAGGACTACTAGTAAGCGGAAATGGTCCCATGCAGTACTCCAGCATCCGCAATGATATGGGTTTCAGCTACAATAATTCTTTATGATTTTATGTATTAAATATCCGCCATTACAAGTTGTTGCTGGTGTATAGTTGTTTTCAGGATAAATAGAATCACAGCAATAACATGTGAAGGGCACTCTCTAGGAGGAAGAGGACACTGTACTTGTACAATTTGCGGAAAAAGCAAGATGAACGAACTATCCTTCTATTTCGTTTTGAATTTTTATTTCGTCCATTTTACTACGCTTTTCTACCTGTCTAAGTTAGATAAAGGACCTCCCCGATGGCGTAGTTCAAGCAAGGCGTCCCGGGTTTGATTCGCGCTGGAATCACACAGCGCACCGGTTCGAATTCCACATTAAATCGAAAGCCAAGTCTCCATTAGCCCAGCTGAGCATAAAGTGGGGTTAAAGCATACTTTAATAAACTGGAGAACCCATACAATGCATTGTACAGGATTCGAACCTACAAACTCTGGCTTCTTAGCTAGCTGAGATAGCCACGTAGACTGACGACTTTGCGACTTTGTCCTACATGACATTTCGGTTGGTTTCAAGCTTTTTGATATCAGCTTAAACGGCAATCTTAGCGTAGCCAAGGGTACAATGTTTGAATCCCGGGTAAGGTATGTGTTTTTAGTCCACCATTTATCATCCTACTCCATGCGACCATTCATCCTAGAAAGGTAGAAAAGTGACGTAAAATAGCAAAACTACATGATGCTATTCCATTCAGTATGATGTACTGCGGGTCTAAAGAACTACAGGATAAACTAGATATATTCTCTGACCGCTCTTACTTTCGAGATTTTCTTTTGGTCTTAAGTCCACTTTATGCACATGTAGGCTAATCGGGACTGAATCTACAGTTTAAAGAGAGATCCGAACTACTCTCTACCTCCGCCTGGTATTGAACAGGCCCCCTTTGTTTGCAAAACTGAGTCTCAAAGAGAAATAGAACACGATATAAACAATTGTGGGTGTCGCAGAGAGAGAATTTGATAAGGTGGGGGTCAAAATATGTGCCATAATGTGGGATAAACACGCATGCGCACACACAGACAGACACAAACACACATACACACATAAAATGTCGTTCTCACCGAAGTTCCCAGGTTCGAGTTCCGGCCTGGGCATGGGTATATTTTGTGAGTGGCCCTTCATCAATGTCATCATATCGCAACTCATCCTCATCGCCGCGATTTGCCAAAAGTTGCAGAAATGTGACGAAAATAAACTAAATCAATCAATCATTACTTTTCATCGCTGCGTTTAGTCAAAAGTGGAAGAGAAGCGACGTAAAATAAAAATATAAAATACATGTATGTAATATTGAGAGTTGACGTCACGTTGACAAGCCATAGGAAAATATAAATGTTTTCAGCACAGAGAGGGAAAGAGAGAAGGACAAAGCCGAGAATGAGAGAAGAAAGAGAGAAATAAAAAACTCCGGATAGAAGAAAATAGCCGACAGGGAGAGAGAGAAGTAAAAATGTTGAAAAAGAAGGAGACAAGGGCAAAAAGAAAGCGCTTCACAGACTTGCAAAGTGTAACGCCGTTCCTCGAGGGGATTTTTATGGATGCGAAATTTCCCGGGTGGGAAATTTTCACTTAATGTAATGGGATGACGTAAAGCGGGACTTACAAATGACAGATTCACGTCATCACCATTACAAAAGGCAAGCCAAAATCTTGAGAAAGAAAGACATAAAAAACAAAAAGAAATAGAGAGAAAACGAATAAAAACACAAGGAAAATAATAAAGAATTTTCACACTTGCAGGGAGAGTTAAGATACCCTTCCCCTTTGTCGGTGTTCATGTAAACAAAGACGAAAACATAATCTGTCAAAAGACAAACGCCAATCATTTTCTTACCTTCTTTGTTCCACACGCATGATCGCCCTTCTCTGGATTGTCCAATAAAGTACTTTCTTCTTGTATTTCCTCACTGATGCGTTCCGTCTCTTGCAAAAGTCCCCTTGCACACTCTACACCACGATTGCTGTCTTCTGGCGTCCTAACTTTCACTATTCGAGGCTTTACATTTTGTCCACCGCACAAACTCTCCGTGGCAGACATGGTTCTTATCGAACCGAACTGATCCGTTCGCGAGAGCCGATTAAGTCATATAAGCTCGAGCGAAGGCAGGAAACCGCTTTCCAACACAGATCACGTGAAAGTAAGCGACCAGCGTTCCGCCGCCAGTTATTGCAAGGTCTTCGCGCGTGGACTCGTTGAAGTCTGTTTTAATCTCCGATAAATCCCACCAAAATGATCCCGGTTTATTTCTTTCCTGTTGTTCTGGCAACGGCTCCCTTGACGCGGAATACACGGAAACTTGTAGAAGACGGTTTTGCTTGTCGCAATCCGAGGTGAAAACTGCTTCCTGGAAAATGTTTCGTTCGCTGTTCTGGGAGCAAGAGGACATGTAGCAGAACAGACCAAGGACCATCTGGATGGGAGGAGGGGAGGGAAGGCAACGGGTGTCCGATGTAATCTCTGCACGTTTTCAGGAGGAAATTGGAGAGACTGGGAGAAGCTGTTAATTAAATACAAATAAAAACAATGCTCCTATTGGAAATGGACGAGGTTACGGTGGTAGAGCATTTTCACGAACGAGTGACTCGTAATGATTTCCAAGACGTGTATCTAGTCGCTGTTATCAAGTTGCCGCCGTTTCGGTGGTTAAGCACGTTGAGTGTTCGGCTCATGATCTTGGGATCCAATCAGGCCCGTAGCTAGAACTGATCTCCAGGGGGGGCTCACGGGTTATCAGGGGGGCTCACAGGTTATTAAAAGGCGCTTTGTAAACCAAGTCCATTTTTCAAAAGTTTAACAGTATTAAATGAAGGTAAATTATGCGTGTCGGGGGTCATTAAGTTAATTTAAGATATAAAACGTAGAAATATCATACAAATACTAGTTTTTTCTATATCTTCTAAAACATCTCTTGAAGTGTTAATGACTGCTACTGACACCATCCCTTAGTACCCACTTTATACTATTTTTGATGATACAGGTATTTATATCATACATGTTAAAATGTATGATATTTACTTCAATCATAGTGCTTATCGTACATTCCACCCCCGGCCGAAGCAATAAAACTCCCATTCGTTCCCAAAACTTGGGAGCTGTTGACATTTGACGCAGATGTGGAAGGAATTTGGATAATGACGTCAAAGTCACAGATTTCTGTCAAACGAGGCTGCAACAGGGGCAGGGAAGGTACAGATAAAGAAGGCTCCCTATGAAGGATCTTTCTAAAGTCTAGAGAATCTTCTAAACACTTGCCGCTGCTTAGACTTCTGCTCATAAACAGGCTGAAAGAACGAAGTTGGGAACAAAATAATATATTCTGTCTACATTTTCACTCTTCACCTGAAACAAATTAGAATACAAAATAATTTTACCTAATGTCAAGGGGGCTGGCGGCAGTGTGAGGGGGGCTGGCGACCCTGCCAGGGGGGCTGGCGACCCTGCCAGGGGGGCTCAGCCCCCCTGGCCCCTGCCTGGCTACGGGCCTGGATCCAACCTTCCGGATTCGAGTCCCAGCCTTGAAATGAATGTTCCTTTACGTTCCTCCGCGTCGATAAGAGGGAGGGTCCGGGGAACACTGCCCCCTTAAATCCGCCATTGCCCCTAAAGCTTTCCGTGGCTTAAAGAAAATGTTACTTTAATGCTTTTAATAAATCAAATTATTTTTTAAACTTTCCATGTAGATCAACTTTTTAGTTATTATACTTGTTGGTACATACACGAAGTTAAATGCAATCGTACAGTAAAATATCGTTAAACCGGACAAATTGGGGGGGGGGCGGAATAAGTTGACCGCTTTAACGAAAGTCCGGATTAACTGAAATAACCTAAAAGAACAGTAGAAAGTGCATTAAAACTCCGTTTATAGCAACAAAACACGTTTATTATGGTGTATTTAAAGGGCATAGGCCTAAATACACTATACAGTACAGTACAAAGTCTGCGTGAAACAGAATTTCATCAGTGGTTGAATGCCTTTTCTTTGGGAAGTTCTCTTGTTGACTTCTAGCCACATTTAAAACCTTGCATTCTGCTTTTTTATTTTCTTTTTGCCTTTTGCCTGTCCAGATTAAGCGAAGTCTGGCTTATCGGGGTACGGATTAACGAGGTTTTACAGTAATAATAATTTACCATATATATTAAAAGGTACTACTTTCATATTAATGAAAACTTTTATGGCATCAATACATAGAAACAATATGTCATTTATAAGCCTCATGAAGTTATATTTAAATTTGGTCCCTCAAACGCATGAGCCTATATATTCCTCATCATCGCGATTAGCTTAAAGAGGCAGAAAACGACAAAAAAATATACAAAGATGTACCAAATCCGGCCCACTTCCATTTTACACACACATACTTAAAATATTAATCCATAATATTGAAGTAAATGTTCTTCTAAGTCACTGGAAATTTTGGAGGCCACGTGGAAGCTTCGAAGGAGGCAGTGCCCCCGGCCCCCCTTAACGACGTCCCTGTAAGAATAGATGATGCGTGCAAAATTTGAAACAAGTAATTGCACTAAAATGTGTTCTTATTAACATGATTAATTACTTAATCAGTTAATGCAAGTGAAGCAAAACTTGCTTGCTAATAGGGAGTAACAAAATTTAAATTATTTTTTATAAATACAAACATATTATATACGCTTGAATGTTTTAACAACTGTTAATAGGTGTCGTTTAACTGATGGTAAAAATGATTCGCTGGCCTGTACCAAAGAGGTAGCTAAGAGACGTATTACTCAGTGTCAATGCCAGTACAACGGAGAATGGATGCACAAAATTGTCTGTGACATTGAGCGACTCGGCTCAGTCGGTAACGCGTCTGACTACCATGCTCAAGGTCCCGGGTTCGATCCCCGGCCGGTTCAAATCCGGGAACTTTTCTAACGATGGAAGCGGCCCCGGCGCCCACCCAGCGTCGAATAACATGGGTACCTGGGGGAAACCCTGGGGGGTAAAGGCGGTCAGGGGCGTGATGCTGATCACATCACCCCCACTCACGACCGGATCAAGAAAGTGTGGGGCGTTACCCCCACACCCCCTATACGCCTTCATGGCGTGGTGCTAAGCACAGGGGAGCACTTTACCTTTTATAATACGAATTTGCAACGTTATTAACTCTTAATTGATACAAATTCACTAGCCTAGCAGTCTTTCCATCACTTCATGGAATTCAACATTCATATCGCTTGAGGTTAATTCTCTGAAGACCAATAACCTCGAACTTCACTGCTATTCGTAGCTCCATTCATAAGAGCGCCGTGCATATTTTGTTGTGAGGTTGGTTATCATCTTCGAAAAGGATGTCAAGATCAAGATGTCGTTGACCTCTGTGTGGACACTTTTCCTTGTTCAAATGATTGCGAAAATGTAAACTTTTCGAAATTCTTTGCTTGTATTTTCGATCAACGTTTTCAGTCCGTCCCACATTCCTTGTACACATTAATCTCAGTGTAAAAATCCGAAGTTCAATCGACAATCTCCTTTTCTCCAGCACGAAGACCAAATTGCATGAATAACCGAGAAACGGTGGAGAATGACCTCGCAGAGAGGTGATAGGCGTTGACATTTGGTCAAAAATTCCTTACAGAGATATTTGATTTTAATTTTTGTAATTTAGCGTCGTTTTTCTGTCACTTTTGGCTAATCGTGTAGACGAGGATGATATGGTGTAATTGATTAAGGGACACTCAAATAAAGAACACACGTGCCCAGGCGGGAATCGAACCTTGAACCCCTGGAGTTGTAGCGCGCTTACATAGATATGTCTTCTGTTCATCAGCAAGAAATTCCCAAAAATCCCGTTGCGGGTTTGCCGCCATTTTAAAACAGAAATTCGCCATTTTGGATTTATGCTCTTGATCGTGGAAAGTATATGTCTTACAATGATGGTGTTTATTTTATGGAGATTTCAGGCAATCGACAAGAAACACGTGTCGTTTAGAAACCAATCAGAAATAAATGCAACCTTTCAAACCAAAGCGACAAGACAAACTGCACATGTCGCTTGTCGCTTGCGCGACGCTCGGCCTGGCCGTCTTCTCAATACGGTGCATCGTGTCGTTTCGGTCTGTTGTCCGAGCATGCTCGGTGAATGTTTTGCTTTGGATTGAAGGGACCCGTGTCGCTTGTCGCTTCGGTTTGAAAGCTCTAGAAATGGGCATTCATTGTTATTATGAATAATTACGTGTTGTTTATTTAGTTGGGTTATTATTAGGCCTAATATGCACACATAGGAAACTGAAGTTTTATTATATGTAACACAACAGGAGAAAGACAATTAAAAGATCGTGTCCTTCAATTGGGTGCGCTTCTTGCATCACATTAGTTTGTTTGATAGCCTAATCGGGTCTGGGCCTAGTGTTTAAAGTGGGATCCGAACCACTGTGTAATTTGCCTTCACCACGTGGGACCCTTTCATTACAAGCCGATGACGTTACGCCATCGGTGAGCCTGGCATCACATTAGTCGGTGGCTCTCGTGATTGTTTGTATTTTGGTTGTCTCCAAACTGAAATCTTAGCCTAAATAATGAAACCGTACGTTTCAAGATCAATGCTCTAGAAGCCAAAATGTATTCTGCAAATATAGGGAATATATAATTTGACAAAATTTCAGGAGGGGCCAATGCCTGGCTACGCCAATGATTTAGAAAACCCCAACAGAAGCGCCAATGCAAGCACAAATAGTGTGAAAGATTTGTGCATCGTTTGTGCACAATGGCACATCCTGTACGGGGTCAGCCCCCAACCCCCTTTAACAGACAAGGCCTTTTCTAAATGAGGCTGAAATGGTGTCAAACGCTTATGCACAAACGAAAATTTGTGTGCACAGTAAACCTTTGGCACTATTTGTGTTTGAACTATCGATAGTGGGAGGACGGGTGCTCTCTAAATGAACATCTTTTACCCAGTATAATAATTATTCCCTTTTATTTTTCATGGATTGTAAACTTAATAAAACTTTTGGTCATCCAACCTTGAAAGTCGAGAAAGCCTGTCAAATCTGGAGATGAGATTCGACATGCTGACGAAAGTCATCGATCGGAAAGTCACTTGGCATGTCTTGGTCCTCAAATAGTTGTCGACCAACAAGTTTCAACACGGCCGACGGAACTTAAACTTTTCTTTTGTTCAGGATGTTCAAACCCGCTCATATTTTGAAATCTCTGTCTACACTACAATATTCGGAGCTTGAGCAATCTTACATAAATTTTAGGGCGACATTTGGACTACAATTCTGATTAAAAACTTTGAAGTGCAGTGGTTTGGAATTACTAGAGGTAAGCAATGGGGTACCAATATGTGGGCCACACTGTTGGAGCTCAAATTATCATAGAATACTTGTTTGTCATTGTACTTTAGCGGATCACAGAATACTTGTTTGTCATTTGGCGAAATCGGTCAACGCGTTTCAAGATGGCGAACTTTAAACTTGCTGAAATAAAACTTTGGACAATACAATTAGTACGGTTGAAATGTACAATAGATATTAACAACTTGCAAAATTGCGACAAGTTGAATAATTCCTACGAACTAACACAGTTTACAACCAAGCTAATGTCTTCCTGCTTGACATTCAAACCAATTCGAAAGCTGATCATGTCCCAATCGTTAATCTTTTTTACGTGGAAAGAGCAACTACCCACGCACCCAGCCATTAATAAGTATTGAGTTATTTACGCACTTACCAAACAAGCCTTCAGCCTTCACATTGTTTAAACAGCGTCGGAAAGTTGCTTCCGAAGTGCCTTATGACGCAAAAACCACTTCCATTTTGTCACACAAACTTTCACTCGTATTAAATAACTGTTCAACAACTCAGCAAACAAAGGACTAAGTCTAAGATAAACTAAGATACAATATGGCGCTGTAATGTTTTGGTTTCAATTTGGGTGAAAAACCTTTCGGTATTTCCCGGTAACTCCCGTAGTAAAGCTTTTTTGTTTCGGACCTCCGTGGCGGAGTGGTTAGCACAGCGCGCTACGGGTTCGATTCCCGGCCTGGCCTTGGGTGTTCTTTGTGATCGTCCCTTCATCAATTTAATCATATCATCACTCATCCTCATCTTCGCAATTAGCCAAAAGTGGAAGAAAAGCGAAGTAAAATAAACCAAATCAATTATTTTTTTATCCTTACGTAACCAGTATTGATTTCCTATTTTCCCGTACATTTTCATTAACAATCAAAATCGTGTAATTTCAATCCATTACGATACAATACGAGTTCGGCGAGCCACATACAACTTCAAGTCGACTGCAAGATCTTGCACATTTAGCGTTCGGCGCGCGTGGTTGTGAATATAGTAAAAACGAGAAGTCTACAACAAAGATGCAAACATGGATCAATAATCAATATTTTCAGTGATTTAAGAAAAACACAAATTGATGTACCAAACTTTAATAACATCTTAGGCTTCGTTTTGAGCATCACAAGCTGAAACGCTCACACTGAAATAATTTTTTCACCTTTGAGTAATAAATGGGCAGATCAGAGAAATTAAAGCAGCTTAGAACTAATTAAATCGGAACTGATGGTCACAATGAATTATGAGCATAGTTGTAAAGAGTTTTTTGAAATTTACAGAAAATTAAAAAAAATGCTTGGTTGTGCAACACAGTGGACAAATTTATATAGGTTGAGATTAAGAAACATGTAAATTTGTAAATTTTATTCTGCACTTATTCTGTATATTATATAAAATGTAAATTAATTATTTTGTTTAATGTTATCCATTCTACAAACATTTGCTAGAGTGACACCACGCCGCTAAATATGGGCAAAATTGTTGGCCGAAAGCTTTACATCTCCCCTAAATTCATGGCCGAAACTTGGTCACCCTAGTTTCAATACACTTCAATAGCAATATAAGCTCAAACATTGTAAATACGTATACGAAAATTTGTATATCATGAATGTCATTCGTTTCAAGTTTATGTGGTACAGATTGCACACACCTCTACAATCATTTGTTCCTCGAGAAATTATGGTTAGTTATGCAATGCAAGACTATTGTGATTATTGTCATATTTATTACTACATGTGATTTATTATTGGAAACTAATTGACAAGTAGTTCTTTGGAGTACCAAAGTGATAGAATTCTATCGCTCGCTCTCTCTCTCTCTCTCTCTCTCTCTCTTTGTGTATGTGTGTTTGGTGTGAGTCTATCTGTCGCTATCTCTCTACCCTATACACACAACACACACACACACAAGTAACCTTCGAAACCTTCAATTGTTCTTTTTTCTTTTTGTCCTTTTATATTTCAATGATTGACGATAGCACTTTTACTTTTTTTGTATCCTCTAAATAATTATTTCCAATTTCCTTCCGTGAACAATCAGTTAACAAAAACAAAACAGATTAATCAGGGACAAGTAACGACAAAACAGGGAAAACTGATAATAAATATCACAATTAAATTCTTAATAAGCGCTGCTGCCTTTCTTTCCTCCTTTGATGGTCTATTTATATTCTAGTCAGACGACAACCAAAGGCACGTGGCTTTGTGAACTAATGACGCAAGTATGATTTCATATTTCACATACCACTTGTGACTGATTAAGGAAATAAGGGGAAATTCAAATCGAGTTTGTTATAAAATAAACATTTTAAACACAATGACACGTGTTTTTCTTCCTAAAGCATCATTCACAGTGTAGGTATTTTAGGGCCTAACCTGGAAGTAATTTCAAAACAATTTCATCAAACGGTATCTTATAGCGAATTTTCTAGATAAAACAGTGGTGTAAAGCCTATACTCTGAGTTGGCATACGTCCAATATGGCGGAATTTCCAATGTGGCCGCCATGCATTCCTATAAGATACAGTTTAAAAAGAAATTCCTTTGCAATTACTTCTAGATTTATCTCACTTTTGAGCAAAATGTACTAGACCAGGGATCGCCAAACCGTCGATCGCGAGCTACCGGTAGCTCGCGAGGCTATTAGCTCGTAGGAGGTTAAGTAGAATTCGCAAACCCAGCAATGTGACCTCTGCCGTCAGATTTTGGAACTAATTGGGCTGGGAAGGCTTGCCTGGCCATGTGGACGCAAATGGAGAAAATACAGAAGAGTAGGCCTACATTGATTAGTGAGGAAGTGTTTTTGTCTAGAGAGGCCTAAAACTAACAACAACCCAACCTTATCCTGTGATTACAGGACATTTTTTTCAAAAATGCAAGACAAAAATAGGATCTCAAAATATGACATTCAGCGTTACATTTCGCAATAAACGCTTTCCGATTTCAATCCTCTGAGGTGATCTCTTTTGATTGCATTGAAATCTTGGGGTCACGGATTCGGTACCAGGTAGAGGCACTGTAGGTCCGGGAACCCTTGATTATTAACATAAAATGTGCATGAAAGTGGCATCCTTCATATAAGAAACAAGGTGATAATGACTAAGAAATAACTTTTCTGATTTTACTGACCTTGGTGAGAAAACTATATACTTGCTGTGGGGAAATTGAAATGAATAATTTGATTATGCATCTTAAAGCTTTTATAAACCAAGAAATAATGTGAAGAAAATCAATGCACTCCTGGTAGCTCGCCGTTTATTTTCAAATCTAAAAAGTAGCTCAATGGTTCTGGGAGTTTGGAGACCTCCTTAGACTATCAAGAATATGAGAATGCTGCCGAGACCGGAACCAGCAGAGTGATTATTAGATGTGGGGGTGGTGATCTCTTCATTTTCCACGGACCTATTTTACATTATAGGATTTCGATACATGTCTATGCAAAGTTATAATAAAATTGCCGTTGTCAGGGGCTTAATGAAACACGTTGAAATTCCTGCAACTCACGCCCTATCCTGAAAAACAATCTTGCATTGTGCATTGCCTTTTGATTTTTACCATTACCTGGCTTGTCTACCGAAATTACATAATCAAAAAAATTGCAGTAACAATGGCAATATTCTCCTGAATGTACAGCTTTCTCCAAAAGTATCAGGACAACGACATGTTATACTAGGCATCCCAACTTACACAAGGTGTTGGTGTGTTGCATGTAGAGTAGGCGTAATGTCAGGGTTGCCAAGTGTATAATAGAATAATAGGAAGCCATTATAAATACAAATAAAGCAATGGAGGTTAATTTCATTTTTTAAAAAGTCTTCATAGCAATTTAATATTTTTTTCATTGGTTACAAACGTTAATTCCTTCTAATTAATTCTGAATTTTTTAATTCACTCTCTCCGAGGCTTGTATGTAAGAAAAAAACAACAACAACGATAGAATGCAGGATACAGCTAATCCCACGTGAAGAAAGATCGAATCATGAATTATCTTCATGATGAGAGTACACATTCTTTTCGTCCTGCTTCCTCTACAATATAGCTTTGTAGGGGGGAGGGGTAGTAGACAAACAAATAGTATTTTTATGTATATTGAATTATATATTGATAGAAACACAGGCATACCAAAGATTTATATTTCGTGCATGTATGAGAGGGGATATATGATTTGTTAAGTGGTTTGTTTGTGGTTAAGAGAGAGAACGAGAAATGTATAGGGAGATGGGGGTAAAAGACGCGATTCCTTTTAATTGCAGAAAATATTGTGTACTGACAAACAATCAATTATGACTATCTAATAAATACCATATTTAATGTAGGGGAAAGCTGTTTGTTTTGTTTATGTTCAGAGCAGGTCCGCAGGATAAAATCAGTTTTCTACATGTTTTTATTTTCCATGCGTTTAATCCACTAAAACACTCATTCTAATTTCGCATTTATAAAAACGATATCCTAATGTTATATTTTCTGATTGAAATAGAGAGATGCTATTATATAATATCTCACCATTAATGTCAAACAGAACCATTTCATATAACAACAATGTGAAACAATTTAAAGCTACGAAAAGTCCTTGCCTCCGCAGAGATTTTAACATTCGACCATTGGAGTGAGAATCCAGTACGATAACCACTACTACAAGTGCTCCTTACTTCTTAAGCCATGTGAATCATCTAATCCCCCTCCTCCTCTTTTCTCTTTCGTAAAGAACACACAAAACATTAAAACAAATATTTACACAAGAGGCGTTTTAGTGGAACTGCACCAGACCGAAACGCATTCGTAATGTGCAAGGTCAGAGGAACTCTTATTAGTTATGGTGATGTGATGGATTTCTCCCTCCTCCCTCCTTTTTTTAACAGGTAAATTCACTGACTAAACGCACGGCCATGAAAATAGGCTGCTGGGCAGAATTGCGCTGGTGCCACATATGGGAAGAGCAAAGCGAGAGCGGGACAAAAATCGATGGTTCCCGCGCACTGTGTGGCAACGTCAAGCGGGCTACGTTGCCTTGGTCGAGGGTCGGACCTCCGAACACGTTGGGTTGTGGTCCAACGTGGCAACAGCGCGAACTTCTGCCACCCGCCTAATTTTATGGCGGTGCGTTTAGGCACGAGGAAACAGTTACGGAAAAACAGGTTGTGTACTAACTTGCATGCCTTGCAGCCCGTAGCCAGGAATTCTTAGTAGGGGGGGGGGCGAAGTCAATCCTAGAGGGGGCAAATTTTTAATATATTGTGTTGCATTGGCACATATAGCAGGGTACAGAGGGGCACTTGCCCGCCTCCTTCAAAAGTGATAAGTGACAGAAAAGGGATGATATCTTGAAACTCCAACGAACAATACAATTTCGAGCAACATCAAATAACAATATTTCGATAATGACTTTTCGGACTACCAAAGAATACAAATGTAAAGTTTAACATAAATAGGCTAATCTGGACTGTAGGCTATCTACTTTATATTTAGAGGTCAATAATGTTAATAGACGATTAATATGTACCAACAGCTTTGGGCTTCTCTGCAGAACTGATTAAGAAAGTCCTTTATAAATCGTGCTTCATAATGTTTCCCTCTAGTTTCCAGTATGCAAGATTCTCACTCACAAAGGAATCTAACGAGAATCCAACGACACAATTGTCCTGTGTTATGCAAGAAAAATCGAATTAATTAAATAATAATGGTTACATATTATCTACACTTTGATGAATTATTTAAAAATTTGTAATACATTTTTTGTAGACCTACTTGCTAAAACATTAAAAGATGGGTCCCTTATACTCCACCACGAATTCTATTTGCTTCAAATGAAAGACTCTTGCATCACGTTTGCCTACTGGTTACGTTAACCATTTCGATAAATATTGTGTTGTTGAAATACATGTGTTTGACACCCGACAAACAAATAGGAATCCCTTGATTGATCAATGAGTTCTCGGATTACAGTGTCATCAATCATTAATATTTCATATAAAGTTTTATAAAGGGAAATGTTGTATCCTCTTTACAGTACGAAAAAAAAATACCTTCCTTAATGACTATGGTACGAAACCGAACGATATAAGGGGCCTCCTTCGCCTTACCCCATTTCCGTGGCACGGGGTCTCTGGGCCGCTTATCGCCACTACTTTTTCAGCAGAAGCTTACAAACCCCAAATATCAGGGGTTTTTTTTATGCTGATACTGATTCCTGCCAGTCACAGAATGACTTAAGATATATGAATAAAATTAGGAGAATCCAATCCATAGCAGAAGAGTTTACATAATTATTTGTCAAAAAATTAGGTTGTGTCTGAGGTACTTTAACAGACAACGTCTGCTACAGACACAATGCAATATTATAAATATAAGAAAATAAATAGAATATAATTTGAGAGATTTTCAATCGTATTTATTTCAGTGCAGCTTTTTTCTACTTGTCATTATCTTGAACCTATATTCATAGGGTGCCGCCTGATAACAGCGACAACTTCCACAGTGTGTACAGGACATCAAGCCAAGCAACTTTTCTCAGTCACTATTTGCTCGTCTAATTCTTCTTTCGTTGTATGGCATCTTCTGTACATAATGTATTCATTCCCATTGATAGCTTCGCAGTTGCAAATGTCATTTATTTCTATACTGCCGTTTAAAATTATGAGAGCAATATATAACATGCTATGGAAACGATATCATGCAAACAGTCAGGGTTAAAACTTAACGTTCTCTTTATAAAATGGATATCATAACACACACCTATGTTGCTTATCATATTTGATGCGTTTGCATAGAGAAATGATTCATAAGATTTGAAATTGATAGTTACACTCCATAAGATGCTTAGTGTAACCCGTATCAAACTAGAAATTTTATCGCTTTCTAAC
Source organism: Lepisma saccharinum (assembly GCF_977018435.1). Classification (NCBI taxonomy): domain Eukaryota; kingdom Metazoa; phylum Arthropoda; class Insecta; order Zygentoma; family Lepismatidae; genus Lepisma; species Lepisma saccharinum. Next base: position 124,026,536 of record NC_139229.1, read on the forward strand.
CGAAATAATAAATGTTAAACACTATCACATTTTCATCGTGTTTGATAATAATTTGGGCCAGTAAGCTGCCCTACATCTTTCACTAGCCGACCTATGGTGGGATGGTTACATAACACACTACGAAGCCAGGAGTTCCAGGTTCGAGCCTGGGCATGAGTCTTCTTTGTGAGCAGAGGCGAAACCATAATTTTTTATGTGTAGAGGGGGTCAAGTACCAGGACAAATGTGCCAATAATAATAATAGTAATGTAGTGATGGTAATGGTATAATAATAGTAGCATTACAAGACGTTATTATCGTCCTAAATCATGCAAAGGGGGCAGAAGTTGGTGCTAAAGCATTTATATTTGAACAAATGATTTCAAATATTTTTTCAACACGTTCAATTTCATATTAGCTAATAATAGAAAACAAGCACACAAACTGAATTTTTGAAAGACAGAATATGCATGACGAACATTATTCTTTTCGTACATATGATACGTATAACTTTCATGTAACATACATTTTACACATATGCAACATGGAGCGACGTAAAATAAGAAATACATATGCAACATGTTAACGCTAAATTGTGTTTGTGTACGTATTCAAAGTTTCTTTAAAATATATATATTATTTAAATACATTACATGATCAATTCATCCGCCAAATTGTCTCTCAAATGTTCATGCATTTAAGCAGCAACAAACTGAAGTATATATCTGGCCTTACTTCTCTCTCGGGTAATTTAAAATGCATTACAGAAAATAATTATATTGGGATCGAAGTGAGCAGGAAAATCTTTAGATCCAAATATTTGCAATCTGAAAACAATACTGATTTAACAGAGCGCAAATAATTCCACGTGGTGCCATGGCATTCTCTTTAACATTTTTTTTTCATTTAGATCGTTTTGGTTCCCAGGGCTGATTCCCCCCCCCCCTCACCTGCTATGGCTCTGAACTTGGACTATGAGAATAGCAGATATTGAGCTTGCGAGCGAAGCCAGCAAGAAAATTTTCCGAAATGTACTTTGATTTGTATAAAATTTGAAATCGAGAGGGCAATTGCCCCTCTGTGCCCCCTGCAAGTGCCTTTAGCCGTCTGGAAGAAAAATGCAAGAAACACTTGAAAACTAATTCCATCTTGAGTATCCATTTGTCCTGCTATTCTTAGATTCTGCTAGTCATGTTTCTTTACTTCAATGTTTGCCCCCTTAGATTGGACTTCCGTCCAAAGCCCCTGCCCCCCTGTGGTTGCAACACTGTTTGTGAGTGTCTCTTCACCAATTTCACGTCATCACTCATTGTCACGATTAGCTAGATATGGCAGAAAAGCAACGCTAAGTAACAAAAATCAAATATCCATTCCCTCTCTCTGTCACATGAATCGCTATTACCAAAAGGTAGACTTGGAAACAAAAAAATTATGCAGTTCAAACTTCATACCAACACATCCAAGAAAAACATCCAAATACATTAGGCACCTTTAATACAAGACTACTCAAAATGTCACAACTGTTCTACATACTGAAAATTGCGAAAACATTTCCCGAAGTCTGAATCTGGAAGGGAATGTTTCCCCATTCTGATACGACATTATACGGAATCCCACACACCTTCATAAATCACAAAATCAATAAATGTCTTTGTTATGTTACTAGAGTAATACAGGATATAATTGTAAAGATTAGTGAGAATTCCAGGTAGGAATGTGTTCTGAATTTTTCACAGGGGGGCAAAGCAGGCTCTTAGGGGGGGGGGCAGTTGCCCTCCCTGTCCCCCTCTAGCTACGGGCCTGCTTGCATTTCGAGCTACTATGTTTTGTTAAGCAAAATAAGCAGAATATAACATAAATTCACAATGGCTGGCCTTTTTTCCTATCATTTAATGCTGGTTTTGTACTTCCGTAAGCTGTTCACGACGATGAGAATGAAACAGAGGAAAAATCAATGACAATAAAACTTCGCAGCGATCTGGAGGATACAGGTTAACAAATTAACTAAATACTATTACAGCATTGAATTTAATAAAGTTTGCATTTCACGTGTTATAAGTCGAGACTAAGTTGTTTCACATTGAACTGTGGAGTGAATCAGTCTTAAATTCAAATAGATAAATTTAATGTTATTTCGATTAACAAGTGAATGGCAATATGGTGGAGACTTCGTAAGGAGATGTGCCGAATGACCAACAGTGAAATACAGTGTGGCCTCTTTAATTCGAACTCAAACGGGAAACGAAAAAAGTTCGAATTAACAAAGTCATCACGTCATTAAGGATGATTTGAAGGGGAATAAACTTTTGTTTGAATTACCTAGTAATTACAATTATCAAAGTTCGAATTAAACTATGCAAAAGACCATGTTGATGGAACCAAAACGTACTGAAAATAGTGAAAATTGAAGAATAAATATCACAAAAATGCTGAATTATGTTCATAATTTTCACATGCAGAAAATCTTGCAAATGCAGAAAATAACATCTTGCATTGACTTTGGCGCATCCCACATGGTTAGTTCCCATAATTTGTTGTAAATGTGCGTTCTTGAATGATAATAAAATTTGTATGTAAAATTAAGGGAAGGTTGGCTTCATGGTATTGAACCTGCGTTCACATTCAGCTGTAGATACTAGTACAATTTTGATTAAATGTGTTTGTTTGAATTGCTGCTTTAATTCCACTTTGTGCAGAGATAGGCTAATCGTGACTGGACATCAGTTCAAAGTGGGATCCGAACCACTGTGCAATGTGGATTGAATTCACAAGTTCTTTCAGTTTTGGATTTCCTTTGAAGATGTGAAATTATTTAACTAGTGACTCGCATTGTACTTAGCATAGTTTTCATTTCAGAGAGTGGGAAAGAATTATCCCGGGTTGTGATTTGACATTCATAGCGAGCAAGTGAGATGGTTCAAGACAGAGGAGGAAAGCTTCCTCCAGCCCCTTTCAAATTGCGCCTTGCCAAGAATGATCCCGGCACAATAGGTTTCTAATTTATGATCTTTCAGGAAATACCTCAATAGTAATGCTGTTGGCTTTTAACATTAGTGAGTTTGCAACTATACATTACACTGAATACATAATGCATACAGTATGCGAAGGATAAGCAAACTTTTACGCAACTGCAAAATAAAATTTCAAGTCTTCAGCGCTCAACAGGGTTTCCATAATATTATTAAACTTACGTTGCAAGAATTAAAAGAACACAATTTGACTTCTTAAGTATTATTTAATCTTAAAACAATCCGATACAAACTCATTTGCAACTTTTGACACAAGACATTTTAAATAAATCTTCTTACATAACAAGAACGAATCGAAATCAACAACTTAAAGAAAATATCGACATTGATACAGCGTTCTTAATCTCAATGGTTCCCTGTTAATTTTATAAACTTGTGTACAACAGAAATAAAGTAAATAGTGTCATTTGTGGGTGTAGAAGATAGTCACAAGTTACGATTTCCATCTTTTTTTCAGCTACCAGTTTAGGCCACCGGAAATGATCGAGAATAAACGGTGAATGGTTCGAATATCCTGCTACTAATGTATCAGTACATAAAATACATTGTTGGGTTTATCACTGCAAGGACAAATGTTTTCTCTAGTTTATTATGAAATGACTGAGCATTTCATTGTTAACAATTAAATATATACAATTGTAAATCAAAAGCCTTGTATGGTTGGGAACATTCTTCTATAGTTTTCTTTTTTAATTTTTCGAATCCACGACGCCTTCTCCGCATGCGTCACTCGCTTGACGAATGTTGGTGGATGTTCATCCCAGGAAAGTGGAGAAAATGGACGATAACCTGTTGACAGTGACGGCGACTGGGTTCCAAAACTAAGGGGGCAAGGTGCCAAAACTGGGGGCGGGGGGGGGACAAGGACAGTTTGCTTTCCCTTGCTCCATAAGGTTTAGCATAGTGCAGGGGCAAAAGTGGCAAAAAGTGGGGGCAACTGCCTCCCTCGCCCCCCTAATCGCCGCTACTGCATGTTGTTCTTGGAACGTGAATGTCACCATCTTTAGTGTCTATGAGTCTTCCAATGAGCCGGACGATGCTACCAATTGTTTCGCGCAATCTTCATGAATTTAGGTATATTTTAAAATTAATGCTTCTAACTGTCCTCATTCATGAAAAAAAAATTGAAAAACCTAAAACTTGAATGCTCCTCGAATATGACACATCTACAGATAACCAGGCAGGCAGGAAGATATGCGCTTGGTGTGGCTGGAAAAATTTCGTGGTAAAATAAATATCGTCTTCAAAGTTTCGTTAGCGAAATTTAATTATTATTTTTTTATGTAGAATGCAATCGTTCACTTCAGATCGACTTTGAACAGTAGGTTCTGTACCGAATAGCTTCAAAACATGAATTCGATTTAAACAAACTGTCCAAAATATCTCAATTTTGACCTGTACTGTACTACTTCTTTGCGTGAATTGCAAGGTTACATAATAACAACGTCTGCCTCTCGCCGAGAACTTCCATTCAATGCCGCTACATATTAAAGGCGCGCTCTACCTCTAGAGTTAGGTGCTTGTATTCCTTTCTGTGCTGCCAATCTCGGGACGACAACGAGAACGTCAAGCACATATCGTTGTTAGCTCTCTCTCTCTCTCTCTCTCTCTCTCTCTCTCTCTCTCTCTCTCTCTCTCTCTCTCTCTCTCTCTCTCTCTCTCTCTCTCTCTCTCTCTCTCTCTCTCTCTCTCTCTCTCTCTCTCTCTCTCTCTCTCTCTCTCTCTCTCTCTCTCTCTCTCTCTCCTCTCTCTCTCTCTCTCTCTCTCTCTCTCTCTCTCTCTCTCTCTCTCTCTCTCTCTCTCTCTCTCTCTCTCTCTCTCTCTCTCTCTCTCTCTCTCTCTCTCTCTCTCTCTCTCTCTCTCTCTCCGTTAGTAGGAATGTAACTATGTAAACTATGTAAGATCGAATTTATGAAACATGAAATAAATAAGTACTGTTCTCTCAATCTTGAACAAATGTAATAATTACTGTGAGACAGTCACACTAATAATGGAAAAGAGATGCCGAGTTAATTTTTAAAATGTTGATTTATACGTCCTGTGTCTGTGAATAGAGATAGGGGGAGCTGGTGGGGCTACAGCCCTGCCCGAAATCCTGAGAAAAGAATCATATGAAAGCTGTAAAGAATTATGAACAGTGGCGGAGCGTGACCTTTCCAACAGTGTAAGCCTAGCATGATGAAGGCTTGTGTTTATTTTTGGGCTGGGTCAGTGATTTATCCACAATCATCAACCCCTTCCCCCATTTTTTCAGAACACTTCCCTGAATTTTTTCACAAAACCCTAATTTTGGCACTAAATTTAACCTTACACCCTTTAAAAACGAAGTTACACTAAATCAGATTAAATATTCTGGATAAATCCCTGAGCCTGGTGTTTTCTTTGCTAGGGTGTATATCTCCTACATTTCAACTGATAATTACGTCAGTTTTATTCCTATCACAATGAGTAACGTAACCATAAAAAAATGCAATGTTAGATAAAATGAAGAATAATGATAATAAAGAAACGAAAACAGAAAGAAACAGAAAACTGATGAATACTTTTTACAACCGCTGCATAACCAAGTATCAGCTCGTACCATGAATCACAAAATCGGGGCACTTTATTTTTCGTTTCTGTTACCGTGCCTGCTAGAGAAGTGGTGGGTGGGCCTACCTACATCCACAAGTTTCTTCTTGGCAGCAAAATCCTAGCTGGACAACGGCGTCTTCAACAAGTTCTCCACCCCACCGCACAATCATACTCGTTTTCTTTCATAATGCAGTTGTTGTTGTTCACTATAACACTACAGCAGAGGAATGACAGCCCCCTTTTCAATGGATGGAAGTCGCAAAGAAATACCGCGAGACTTTAACCATGCACACAACACATGAAAGGGGAAACAGAAACAAATCACATCCAAAAGCGGTCACTGCTCAACGCACTGATGTTTCGGACTCAGTGGGGAATATCCCTTTCGGACATAAATAAATGCCCTCTCTTGCCTTAAAATTCCCTTATATTTCGTAAAAAAAGAAAGACAAAATAAAATATGAAAGAAATGCTCGCTAATTCTGAGGATTTATCCAGAAATTTCTGTGAAAGGAGATGTAAGTGCTATCTAAGGGTAGTGTAAAAGAAAATCCTGCACCTGAAAGACCATAAACAGCCATTTCGTACGTTGTTCGAAGAGTGTTTAAACCACGGACTATGTAATTAATAATATTTTGTTCACATTTCACATGAGATTTGTAAAACTGGTTCAATATTCAGTTTTAATTAAACATTTTAATTTTTGAAAAAGTTATTGCACTTGTTAGCTCAATTACTACCAGCTGAGTTCAAATATAAACGAAAAACAGAAATCTTAATATTTCCAATGTTTGTGCTCTCCTACAAGCGAAAAACAGAAACAAGCGTTTGTATATCTAATTTTCCCGTTTCTCGCTCATTTTTAGATGTTTCTTCTTTTTCTCCTTCCTGTTAGTTTTTTGCTTCAGAATTCCCTGTTTCTGAAAAAACCTCCTTGAAACACCACTGGCTCAAATTTCCTTTGCAGCCAACCATTCATTCATACCCGACAACGCTGGAGAACCCTCCTCTTGCAGGACCTGGGTCTCGCTCGCGCGTGTTCACGGTTAGCCAGTGAAGCCAACCCAAGCATAATGGTGCTAAATCTCGCACAAGTTTCAAAAGTCGTTTGGAAGTTGGGGATATAAATTAAACAAGAGGGCCGCTGTTCGTGGTAGTTGAATTTTCTCAAACTTTTCACGTATGACGTCGAACTCATCCCGTTGGTTGAACCATTCGAATTTATATTTATTTCTTGTTACAAATAAATATTAATAATATGTAGATCGCAGAACAATTTAGTAGTATGTAGCATAATTATGGAGTTTAAACGAGACCATGGATGTCCAGAAGGGGCAAGGGGAGGAAGCTCTTCCTGGAAAATGAATGTCAACCATAAAAGAATATATTTCACACATATCATTTCATTTCAGTCACATCAAATTATGTTAATTATTGTAAGGGCGTTGCAGAAAAATGTTAACTTCAAATTGAATTTGTATCTTTTGAGGAGGCAACTTTATTATGGGGGAAATATACCTAGTTTACCCCCACCCCTGAAAAAATTACTATGCTAAATCCTCCCTGGTGGAAAGACATACTGCGGACATCCATGAACAACACTCTTTGTAAACATAAGGTTTGCAACGCTGTTGTAAGCCTCTGGCCGGAAGGTTTACACACGTGGGTTTTGGCCCGCTCTTTTCCACCCAGAGAGAGAACGGGCCTTGCACCCAGATAGGGTAGGCACTGCTCGTTCGCGGTCAGAAATTTGTAAGGCAAAATTCAGAAGGCTTCCTCAAGCAGAAGGCGGGAGATCCCATGTGCCGCCTGGCGCTGAAGTGTTGCAATCTAACAAACATGATCTCGAGCACTGGTGTCGACCCGATTTGAACTTGGAAGTTGTTTACGAATTTTTGCCAGATAATTACATACATTTTACTAGAACTAATGAAGTGTAAGCCCGACTTACACGGCTTACATGGACGCTCCGCGCCTGATTATGAAAAACCCAAAGTGATAAATTACCTTTAAAATAACCCTCAATTACCATTTTGGTATTTGAACAATTTTTAAAACAAGGATTAAAAATGCAATTTACAGTAGAAATATTTTATAGTGAATTCCGTCCCTACCAGGTCTTAGAGCTGCCTTGATGTGTAGGAAATAAATATGCTTTTCTTTACTATTCTATTCTATTAATAAACGTTATTTCTTACTTGAAATATAGTTGTGAGAAGAGATTAAAGTGAAAGTAAATAAATATAGATCATTATTTATTTGAAAGTAAGTGGCGCTCGTGCTAAAGTTAGAAGAAAATTTTAAGCAAAAATGGTTCTAAAATTAATTCACATAGTGGCATACCAGAAAAGATCAGCAGAGGTCTCCCCCCCCCACTTCGACTGTTTTATGTAAAAAAAAAAGTAATAAACTTTTCCCTATGCAACAGCATATAATATTCGCGCCCACACCGGCATCTGTTCTATACAGTAGCGAAGCGTAGTCTTACGAAGGAGGCAAGCAATGTTTCAGTACAACAAAACATGTAGTACAACGACATGCCGAGGGGAAAGATTCAAGGTTTATAGCCTCATTTACCCAGTCGCTGGATTTGTCAAAATATCGTAATAAAGTGACTGTACTAAAAATAAACCATATGATCCGCAAACGTCACATTTACTTTTTAAAAAAATCCAGGTAACGTTATTCATATGATATTAAACGTTTTGCATATGCGAACTTTCCGCATACGACTAAAGGGAGACGGAATTTCTTACTTACTTATTAGTACCTTTATTTGTTCATTATTATTTAATATGGTCAAACGGTGACCAAACCGATTTAGATAAAAAAAAATGGGAATCATTTGTTTATTTTACTATTTTACGCTGCATGATGTAATTTAGTATTTTTGGGCACCCTTAAAACCGCATTGGAGTAACTTAAACACTAAATAAAAAGTTAAACACAAACAATAAAAAATTCATTTCAAAGCAAAGAAACACATGTATAGACGATGTACTCACCACAATAAATTTCAAACTTTTGGTGTTGGTCGACCCCCTTCCACGATTTTCATTTTAACACTTATCTCTCTCGAGCTAAACGAAGCAATTTTCAATTGCTCAATAATACACCCGCACTTCACATCAACCGTTCCTAAATACGCGTTCATTCCGATAAATTCACAGCACAAAACACGAAGCAACAAACACTCACACTATCCCACGCGCTTTCCACAACTGCAAATGCAAGCATCCACACAAAACACTTTGAAATTCTCTGAAACAACAGAAAGTGATACCAACCTATTTCCTTAATTTTATCCGTCACAAAGGAAAGATATATCAGTTTGGAGATAAAAATTACGCTGAGGAATCAGAATCATTTCAGCAGAACGAGTATGTACATTAATATTTAAGTAATAAAGTGTCATTCAATGGCGTGCCCGGCGCGAAGGGGGGGGGGGATGGATGGTAGACATAACCCCCTTTTGGCCCAGTATATCTAAGAAAAAACGTCAAAGGAAGGAAAAGATGACAAAATGGGGACCGTACAAAAGACCCTGGGAACACCACTTGCGTCATAATAATAGAACTTAAAACATATTCGGGCCTCCCCGATGGCGCAGTGGTAGTGTCGTCGCCTTGTAATCAAGGGGTTCCGGGTTCGATACCCGGTGGAGGCACAAGTGTTTCAGATCCCATTTTAAACTGTAGGTCCAGTCCCGATTAGCCTTACTGTGCATAAAGTGGACTTAAAACAACAAATCAATCAATCAATCAATCATTAAAACATATTCTTGTGCTCATAATATGCAGAATGTATACGATTTACTTCTATGCCATGTACAAATATCAGTAGATAGTTCTTTCTCAGATAGCTTTATTTTCACCCCAAGTTTTATTCAAAAGCAGTCAATTTATTGATTGTAAAATTTGTAAAAGAGCTCACTTGAATTACTGCGTAAATAATTTGGCAGTTGCAAACACTGGTAGCGGTCAACACTTCTGGCGTAATTTGAGCTGGACCGACCAGGAAGCAGGGTGCAGGACCAAGGTCCGTCCAATCTTCCCTCCCTCCCTGAGAAAACTCTTCACGGGGGTGCAGAAATTCCACTGCCCCAACTCCCAATGTCAACTTTTTTTACGCGTTTTACATTTCGCGAAATCTAAAATAATTTGTAATATAATATGATATATATGGAATTTAGAACAGTGATAATAACTTCTTTTAGTTATTTTATGACTAACAATTATTATTATATTTGCGATCTTGTTTACGTGTTCATGAAGACAAATATTCGTTACTAGTGTTTGCTGGCAACGTACCCATAGATGAATCCTTCTGCTATCGGTTGAACTCGGCTATTTTCGGGAATCACGCAAGCTCGGAAAGCACAGCTTTTTGTAGAAGCTTTGTGGACGGGTTCCACCACAATTTCACGCTTCGCCATGTGACTCCTTCGGAGGCCTTATTTTCCCGCAGAACGGCTGCAAGCATTGAGGCTGGTGCTTGCTACAGAGCTGCTGGGGGAGTTTGCGGCCGCATTTTTTCGGGAAATCGAGTGCGATGGAAACTAAATACGGTTAGAACATTAAGTACATTAAATGATATTCGAATTATGCAAGCAGTGCTTGCATTGCTTGTACTATATCTTCGCCTCTGGTTCTATATATTATGTGCATATGTGTACACGAAATTAATTTTTAAGTAAGTTTACTTACTATTCGTTATTTCTTAATAAAAAAGGCCAAGATTCGTTTTTAGAAGACTGGCATATTTTTATTCATGATGCTACATAATTACAATAATAAATCGGTATTTTGTAATTAATGCATGTGTATTTTTTTTTGTCGTTTCCTTGTCAATTTTTTAAATTACATATGGAGTGGAACGAATATTTAAACAACGTTCTCCTGCTCTTTGCAAAAATACCGCTGAAAATTATAATAAATAAATTAATGAATTAATAAAAATAATAATATTAATAATAATAATAAATAATCCGTTGCTCGACAGTCCTTGAAGGGCCTAGGCCAATCTCCCTACTGCCAGTCTCCCTCCCACAATCCTACCTAGAGGTGTGGAGATCTTCAACCAGTGACCATAGGGTCAGCACGTCGAACCCCCAGCCGTTATAGTAGATTTCCGAGACCGGGTCACGCTACTCACTCGTGGTTCCCCAATTTCCTCACAGGCCGAGAACCCAGAGACTGAACCCATGGCGTCCCGCAGTCGGAGCCCAAAGCATCTCTCTCGACTGTGGTGATAATTTTCACCCGTGAGAAATTGCAATTGCAGACTAACTTGCTACATTTCTTTTTGGTTATTTCTTTACAGTCTTCACTTCAGAAGCCACGACAATCATCATCATTATCGTCCGATGTTTCCATCATCAGAACCAAGGTCAAGCCCTTCAATTTTTCCTTCCCTCCGTAAAAAGATACAAACAAAAATACTGGTTGAAAAGATTGCAAACTGCAAAGAGCTGGAAACGTTGAGTCACAGCAGTGTGCTGCTGATCAAGTTCATAAGAGACTGACACCACGTTTGCATGTGCGTCTGGGGGGAAAAGAGGAGGTATCGTGCATAGGAAAATTGTATTTCCTAACTGAAAAGAAGTCCTCTGCGCAAGTAGGGCTCGAGCAATAGACGTGTGAATGGGAAAGAGATTACTTGGAGGGGAAAACGCGGCTACAGCTACCAGCCTTTGCAGCAGCGCGCACTGTTTCCCTCTTCACACTCGCTTTCTCCCCACCTCCATCGGTCTTTCGTGGGTCTTTAAAAAAAAAAAGCAACGGGTGATTTCTCAGAGGTGTCCTTGCCACGACTGGCTACTTGCGAAGAGGACCCACTATCCACTCCCGTAAAGTCCAATTCCAAGTACAACAAACACAAGTCACACCATGTGACCACGAGTCGCGATACATTTCGTATGGAAGTCTTTTTTCTCTCTTTACTGCCCTTCAGGCAGGTTTTGTCCCCTTACGCTAAAGGATTAATTTTTCCTCATTCATCTCATTTCCATTCTTCCTTCTTCTCAACGAGATTCCCCGGAAAGTGCCGAAAGGCAGAGAATAAGCAACACACCAAATGTGTCTTCAAGTAGTTAACAAATTAACCTCATGAAGCATGCCATACACAAGGAGAGCTCAAAGAAACAGCTTGAAATTTTGTTTTTGTCTTTTCTGTAGACAAGGCAGGGATGGTCACATGAACTCTTGAACCAATCGGTTTGCTCCAGTCGCCATGGAGAGGGGACATTCTTGAGGTATTCTGCTTTGCCAAACTTATGCTTGGCAAAACATGCATCCCCAACAAGGCCAAGACGCGGCAGCAAAGTCTAGCGGTCGCCGCGGGTAGCAGACGAGTGGGTCTCCGATCCTCTGCCTCTCGCTGAACCGCGAGAAAAGGGCGCATGTTGACACCAGAAGGTGTCATTTACGACTGACCTAAATCTGTCTTTTTGGCAACACCGCTTTTTGTACTTGGAAACTCTGACATCTGGGAAAAGTCTGGGTTTGTTTTTGGTCGTATGCTTCAGAGTTCTACCGTACCTGCTTCACAGGTGGTAGGACTCAGGTGCCTGCAGTCTCGTGTCACTCCTTGCTTTCGTTTTGAAGCCAGTTGGCGGAGCTTAACTTTGTCTGCGTAAGATGGCCGCATCTACTTCAACCAATGACTTAACAGATAGAAGAACATCGCATCTGCTGCTGCAAGCGCACGCGGGCTGGAAGTAGCATGGAAGTACGCTCCAACTACAAACGAAAACTCGAGGTCTACTTTACACTTAAATACTACAAAACAAACTACGACTAGCTTTATTTGCTTATGGAATATTATTCCTTCAGGTTTCCTGTTGCTTCTGTTAGTACAGCCGTGTGTTGAGCGGCCACCATTGCTTCCTAAATCTTATTCAAAATTACATGCTTACTCCTCCCTCTTCATTCTTCCATAGTAGGACCCCACTCAATACGGAGGAGAGGTTTGGGGGGCGTGTTGCTATTGCTATGGTTCGCTTCCTCCAGAGATTCCTGGGACATAGTGTATGTGCTCACAATTTACTCAAGGCTAAATGCGAAGCAAAGAGTTCGGAATCGGGATTAATTGCAAAAGAAAGTCTATAATAAGTACATCAAAATTCGCAGTAGAATACAAAAAGCCGGAAATTATAAAAAGATTTCAATAACTCGAAAAGGGTGCATTTTACGGTAAAAATTAAAGAGGAGAAAATTTCACACACGAAAACATCCATTCTTACTACCTCAAGGTCAACTGGAAGTCCCTGATTGGGCGTGAACTGAAGAGCCAAAGAATTGCATCGCAACCTGAACTCTTTTTAGCATGGAAGATATCCATTTTAGCGCCTGCACATCTTTACTTAATGTCTCCCCCTACATTTTAATTAGTGAACTAAATTTCATTTACTTCTATTATAATTGCGTATACTTAATAAATACCATATATATTGGGCATCACGATGTTGTTATTCACGGAGCTTCACATGCCTTGCCTGTTATATTTTGTAACCTGTTCCTGACATTCGACTTGATTAAAAGGATATTTTGGCAACAGATGCATGATATGACCTTCACCAGTCCCTGTGCTTTCATCTAAATGCAATCAGTTTCAATTGACCTATTCGGAAAAAATGGAGATTCGTTTGTTTCACAAACTCCCTCGTCTGCTTTCGTTCACGAGCAGATATCATGTTTTTAAAAAAAAATCAATGTGAATTTCTTCATTCCATACATGTTTCTTCTAATCAAACAAAATGATCTGTTACATGAATGCATTATTTCGCTCTATAGACAAGTGACTTGACAATTTAAACGTAAAAGGTCTCCCCGATGGTGGTAACGTCGTCGCCTTGTAATTCAAGAGGCCCTTGGTGGAGGCACAAGTGGTTCGGGTCCAATTTTAAACTGTCGGTCCAGTCTCAATTAGCCTTTCTGTGCATAAAACGGACTTAAAACCAAAACTCAAACTCAAAAACTCAATTTTAACGTAAAAATAAACAAAAAGAATCAGGGGCGGATTAACGTCCTTCTCTCGAGAAGGTATGGTATGAAGAAAACATACCAGGAATGTATATTGCTATCTAGAAAAAGTTGATGGGAAGAAGGCAAAACAGAAAATCGAATTTGTCCTTGTAAAGCGTCAAGGCAACAACAACTTTATTTGAACGATGTGTTAAAGATCGTCAGGAGTTTAACAGCGGAGATTGACCAAAATAAAAATCCATACAGCCATCCTTAACAAAAGATAGTATATCACGTCTCTTTAATTATTTTTTATTGCATCCTGTGGGCGTCTTTCGGCGAAACAACTTCACGGTGTGATGACTGCAAGATCACAATGTGCGTGGACTGCGATTAAATAAGCGTGGACTCCATGACATTTTTTTTTTTTGTAACACTCATCTTTTCTTTCTTAATGTCAAGGATACAGAATAGGTCATTGAAGTTACATGCTGGAAAATCAAGAATATCAAAAATATATTTATGGAGTACAATAATGACTTCGTGATAGACTTACTACCTAAGGCCTTTGACAGTTTCAATCATAAACTATTAGAACACGCCAGCAGGAATGGATATTTACCTACATATAAAGACGGTGAAACAGTCGAATGGTATGGTCTATCCGTGAATAGAATTTTACTGTTACTTTGGACCATAATATTTCAACTATACAATTGTATGTCTAGCTGCAATACTACCATAGCATTGATGGTTACTTCTAACATTCCAACAGCATTTTGGCCTCCCCGATGGCGCAGTGGTAGCGTCGTCGCCTTGCAATCAAGGGGTCCCGGGTTCGATACCCGGTGGAGATACATAGTGGTTCGGATCCCACTTTAAACTGTAGGTCCAGTCCCGATTAGCCTTACTATGCATGAAGTGGACTTAAAATAGCAACTCAATGAGTCAAAAACCAACAGCAGTTTCGATCTCTTATTTCCACAATTTCGAATCCCTCCCGCCTAAAAATATCCTGGGTACGGGCCTGATTCTGGTTATTGTGAATGATATACCACCTCCAAATGGGGTGAAAACTCCCTACTGCTTAAAATCAGTGACTTATCCACACATTATCAACACATCGCTCCCCAAAATTTCCTCAATATCCTTTCATTTTTCACCAAGGGTCAATTTATAGTCATTTCGACTCTAAATTTACCCTTACATCCTCTAAATACAAACTCATCCATCATGTGGAATTCTGGATAAATCCTTGCTGTATTTAATAATAATGTTCCTGCAGCTTGAGCACGTCTCCGGATACAACTAGACTTTCCCTTTCCAATAAATTGCAATATCTGAAGACATGTTTCAATCGCATATTTCGAAACTAGTAGAAAATTGGAGCGGTTGCATTGCTTCTTTTTTTTTTCGCTAATAATATCTGGAAAATTTAACAATGGTTCCGTTTCGGTAGGTTGAGTTCGCGACTTGAAATACATTTTTCTGGACTTCACTGGAGCGAAACTTACAACCGACACAGTTATCCCTCTCGTTGTATCTGTGGTTGTTGTGTACGAAGGTACACGTGAGGTCAGAACTGCACTTGGCGTTCTTTCTTGTGAAAGACTTGAGTTTTCATCTTGCGAAAGAAAAATTGCAAAAACCGGGTCTTAAAAAACGATACTGAACTACATCATTCATTACAATGTCTTTCAAATTTAGTGAAGTACAGCCAGCCATAACAAAAAATAATATATATAATAATAATATTATAATATTGGCCACACAGGATTGAAACTACACAATTAATTACGCAATACATTTAAGAAAATGAAAGGAAAAACATTCTTAGATCAGGTAAAGGGATTTCTAGGAGAATATATTACCAATATATATAATAAATAAATTTGTAGGTATGTAACAAATCAACTTTAAAAAAATCATTGCCTACTTACAATTTATATACGTACATTATAAGTGTTTACACCATCTGTACCGTATATTACGAAAATTTCATATGTATGTGTGTCTTAAAAAGTATTCTTATTATTTCTCATGTTCTAATTATGTATTGTATTATACATAATACAGTAGTACAGAACATATTGAGTGAATATAAGTTAAACCTTTTTAAAACACACATACATATGAAATTTTGGTAATATATATAATTTTGGTAATATATTTTTAAGACACACATACATATATAACTCCATGAACTAGTGTACCTTGTACGTACATCAAATAAATTCATAAGGAAAAGTTTCTAATGAGATGTAGTTAAAATGTGATCCAATGAAATGTATGATAAACTTATGAATGTATACATTCTAAAGGTCAATAAATCTATCTATCTTTCCATTCTCCGTGGCGGAGTGATTATCATTACGTGTTACAAAGTAGCAGGTCTTTGGATCCAGCAAATAGCACATTCTCCTAAATGATACAACTACACCTCCAAGATGCAGAATACGAGAAGAAGTATTTGTTGATGTAACTGTAGCTCTTCGCGCCATCGATGGTAGGCTAGGTTTCCCTTGAGGTCTCTTGACTTCTTACTATAACCTCTGACCTCCGGGTCGGATGTCAGAATAATTGGCTTCTGGACAAAAATGGAATTTAGAAAGTTTTGTGCGACATTGTCTCCATCTACCTGTAGGGGTTCCGTACGCAATGTGTGGTCACTACAATTCGTGTCATCAAAGAAAAGTTTCTCCTATACACGTGTGTTTCATTTTTCTACGCAAGCAGGTTTACGAGACATCGATTATGTCGTTGGTACCTCTGTTTTCAAGTTGTTTATCAAGAGTCACCTTTACAACCAGAAGAAAACCGCTACTTTGGCGTTTGGAGGTGTAGGTGTCGGGTAAGGATTTGTAAATGGGGACAACGGTCACGTGTCAAGACGGAAACTCTTTAAGCGGCGTTTGTAATTTGTATCATTATCATCATCGTCAGCATTTGGGGGAATGACTTTTTAATTCATACTTGGAGACCGAAGAGGTTGGAGACGATGTTAAACATTATAGAGATCATTCCGCTTCAGATACAAAATAAGAACAATACTTTCCTTTTTTTCAGTTATTGGTCTTTTTTAGTTCTTTTCTATTAGTTGATAATTTTCCTGGGTACTTCTCAGGAAAGCTGGAAAAAGTGCCCTTATTTGGCCGTCGTGCCTCTGTTGACGGCTCAATGCAACATGAATTAAGTCCATCTAAAGTTATCTCGGTTTTGACTGATTGATTGATTGATTTCGTTTATTTTACTTCGCTTTTCTGCCACATTTTGCTAATCGCGAAGATGAGGATGAATGGTTAAAAGCTGAAATGGTTGAGGGGACAATCACAAACATATATGGACAACACAACATGAACGCCACTGAGGATAGTGCCTCGATAGTTTGCAAACTGCAGTCCAGGTTGTACTACGTGGAAGTGAGGTTGGCATTTGGGTGTCTTTTGAAAGAGTCACCCTTTATATCTCAAAAGTTTTCTCGGAAACTAAATGTAAAGTTTTGAAATTTTCTAAAATTGAATACCCACAAAATGCTAATTTCAAGCAGGGTTGACGAATGAGCGCGTGAGAGGGAAAGGGACTGCACAGAGGGTAAAACGCTGCTGCAGCTACTAATCATTTCAGCAGCTTTACTTCGCCAACTCGCTTTCCCTCCCGTTATGCCCCACAGACTCTTGAGACGTAGAGCCCAACACATATATTTCTGCCGTGCAATGCGCGACACAACTCAAGAAGCAGTGTTGCTAATGGAGCAGATAGAAAAATCGCTGCAGTGCTGTTACGTACAACAAAAAAATTAGAGAATTCAGGTCTATCTAACGTTGAGTTTTAAACGTCATGCATTATACCAGGACTAGGATTAATATGTACTAACAAGTGGCTTTGTATGTAGCTACATAGGGGAAGCGGGGGCTAGTTGCAACAGGGGTAGGTTGCAACACTGTTAATATCTTCTCAACGTGAAGAGTTACGAGAACGAACTTGCCCTTCGCACATGCGCATTTCGTGGAGGAAGAAACGTTCTAGATTATTGGTGCACGCGAGCTGATAACAGTTTTTTTGTTGGATTCTCCTTCCGTGACAGAAATAGTGCTTCATTATTACAGTTGGCAACACTAGTTACTATCTAGCCAATGAACATGCACTGCATAAAAGAAGCAACCACTTCGTCATGCTATATTGCCACATTACCGTCCCTGCCGAACGGTGTGAACCGCGAGCTGGA
This sequence comes from Lepisma saccharinum, assembly GCF_977018435.1. NCBI lineage: Eukaryota > Metazoa > Arthropoda > Insecta > Zygentoma > Lepismatidae > Lepisma > Lepisma saccharinum. Next base: position 124,044,307 of record NC_139229.1, read on the forward strand.
GCGCTATTCAATTGTTTTCAATTATGTTTGAGCGAGTGTGTCCAGGAATGGAATGACAATATGGCAACAATGGCGAAGGTTGGCGAGCAGCGTAGAACACGTGATGCTAAGAGAGAGGGAGACGAAACGAAAATTGGTATGTGCGCAACGGCAAAGATATGTGTGTTGCACTCTAGTACGGCAAATATGCAGCTCCATATTGTAATCTGGATAAACAACACTGTATATCAGATTCAGAAAAAGAATACAAGACATGTAGAAAGTTGCAAAAGCTTTCGCAGCGATCACAAGAGGAAAAGGTGGATTAACTGTGACCGCTACGGAGATTCATTTGGTATCTGTCGGCCAATCGCATTAAACACGGTTCATTTTAAGGAAGAGAGTAAGTTTTTATCACCTCAAGGCTAAAATGGGGGAAGACTAAGATGTATCCTTGGAGGTCAACTGGGAAAGAAGACGGAAAGCTGCAAAAATTGCAAAAGCTCAAAGAAGAGCTAAGAAGATCGTGGGAAGAAGTGTATAAGTTTTACAATGATGTTTTAAAGGAATATACAAAAAATCATGAAAGGTTAAAGGAACCACAAAAAATTCGTGAACATAATGGTGGGAATTACAGCAGTATTGTTGTTGCACTGTTGATGTCATCCTATAACAAAGGCGTTTAGAACGCGGGATCTCAGCTAAGGTTGAGCTGCGGTACTTTACACTTGACACAGGCTTAGAGTTTGAATATGAAATAGCCGAGAAGTGTGTATTTTTCAAAGTTTGTTTAAGTCTACTCCATGCTCACATTAGCTTACCGCAACCGATTTCTCAAGATTTTCCTTACTGCTGGACATTTTTTAAAAAAAGTTAAAATAACTGCATTGGTTTAAAGAAAAACTATCACTCTTACTTTCAATAGACCCAAAGGAAAAAAGAATACATGTCTATGACGTCATCTTTTAGAAACAAATTTTCCTTGCGTAAATAGGACAAATACTGCTGTTAATGTTAACTGTTTTTATTACTGTTAGGTGTTCAATATCGTTAAGCTTTTGTTTGTTATTATGTTGATAAATGAAGGTATTCATAATGAAAGCTGTAAGTTGAACTGTTGGACAGTAAATTCATTATTGAATATTAATTAGTAGTCTGTTTATGTTAGGTATGTGTAAAACGAATGTTATAACACCATTAAGCCTTGTTTCCATGATACGAAAAACTCAATATGCTGACCAAGGCAGAAATTTATTTTATTATAAAACATAAACTAAACGTAATGTTTCAACCTTCTAGCAAGGTCTTCTTCTGACTCAGTCCCGATTGACCTACCCGTGTATAAAGTAGGCTTTGAACCAGTGCCGGATCTATAAACCGCAAAATCCTCGCAGTTCGGGGGAGGAGGGGGGAAGGGGCTTGCCATGTTCTTTACATACTCAAATATGTGTATGTAAAACAATAAACGTAATAATTTGTCTAGCGCCGCAGAGCATATAAGAAAATACCACGTAAATATTGTAAGTTGAAAGGATTTTTTATTAATTTTAAGTTGGCTAACATTCAGTAGTTTTCGATTAATAACTTCTGCTTAATGCTCCATACCAATAACTGAACATTATGTTTTCTCTATCGGCGAGTTTCTATGCCATAGCTTTGTGGAGTGGGACTACTACTTGAGTGTCTACTGTACGTACAATCGCCGGCAATAAAAATTGGGCACATATATATATCCTGAAATACACGCTTCCCTGCAAGGTGTTATGTGTGTTGCTTAACTCTACGGCGTTGAGTGGATTTTAAAAGCAAATCTACCACCGCCGTAGAGTTAGGCAACACACATGGTGACATGCAGGGAAGCGAGTACTTAAGGATCTAAGGTGTTCTATTTTCATTGTCAGTGGGTGTACATATGAGTTAAAAGGTTAAACGGGTCTTACTAGAAATACTCGTGGATAGAAAAAAACTCGGGGTCCATCAAACCTGATTTGCTTACGTAACACAACGCATGATAAACTGAGAGAAAAAGCAGAGAAATTACAGAAATAATATGAAACAGATATATTGGTCCATCATTCTTCAGCTGATTTTTAAACAGCTTTCAAAAGTGACTTATCAAAAGTTGAATCTTTACATGATTTTGCAAAACTTCTGTGTGAGAAGTACAATACAATTCTACCTAGCTCTCTAACGGAATGTCGACCTCCGTGGCGGATTGGTTAGTACAGCGGACTAGGACGCCAGGGTGCCGGGTTCGAATCCAGTGCTGGGCATGGGTGTTCTTTGTGAGTGTTCCTTCATCAATTCAATCTTATCACCACTCATTCTTATCGTTGCAATTAGCCAAAAGCTGCAAAAAAGCGGCGCCCAATAAAAATCAAAACAAATCTTTCCACGCACAAACACACAACCACACCAACATACGTACACACTCTGATTAAACTGAATAACGTGTATTTTACATAGAGGGGGGCGGGCCTTCATGGTAGAATGGTTAGCACCAGGGGTCCCCTGTTCGATTCCCGGCCTGGGCATGGGTGTTCTTTCTAATGTCCCTTAATCAATTTCATCATATCATCACTCATCCTCATTTTCGCGATTAGCCAAAAGTGGCAGAAAAGCGAAGTAAAAATAAACCAAAACGATATTGATGGGACATATTTTGCGGAAGGGCAAAACATTTGTAGATCCGCCACTGCTTAAAACAAACTTTGGCCTCCCTTAAATCCTGTCCTTTACGACGAGAACGCCATAACTCCCGCCCATGTCGAGAGCCATGTATACCTGTCTCGCAGATACTGCACCTATCAACTGACACAATAAGGATGACAGACAGAAAACAGAAAATCAGAAATTATATCATAAAGTTGACCCCTAATATATTTGTTTACCAACTAAAGCTCTTATTTATTAGCATGTTAACTTCAAGATTTTTCTTCTTTAGTCAAAACACCGGAAGTAAAGCATGCACAATTCCAGTGTCTTTTTGTGTTCAAAACAACAATAAGACAGGATGCTCATCTGTTTTCGTTTCTTCAGGAACGCGACCGTATGCAGTTTTGCAATGTCCCATGGTTTCTGCGACTTTTGATAATTCTTTTCACAATTGTTACGTAAGGTTGGTTTCTCGTCTGCTTCGTTCTCCACGCCACAGTGAGTACCCATCTGCGTGACGTCGACGCTGTGGCTAATCCCGCAATGCAACACAACACGAATGGCATGTCAAAGCGTAATAAAGAAAAAAGGAAGCAATACACAACACGAATGGCATGTCGAAGCGTAATAAAGAAAAAAGGAAGCAATACGCAGATACGTAAATATTACTTGGAAAGACAAGCAAAGCTGGTTGCAATTTAAAATACTAAGTACGTATACACACATACTTGTACGTGTGTGGCGGCAGTGGCGGAGGAACATTTTTGACTTGAGGGGGTAGAAGGTTCACTGGGGGGGGGGGAATCACATGTACAGTCACCGGCAATAAAAATGGGACACGTAGATCCTGAAATAGAGTCATTCAGGGGAAAATGCACATACGGGTTAAATGCGCAGAACAAAGTTTCGCAGTTATCTTGCAACACTGATCAATATGGGAGGCATCGCGTGCAAGTCGTCGGAAGGACGAGAGAGTTGCAGAAACAAGAATTGAATTTCGGAGGTAAGTAGGACAGATAATACCACATTTATATTTTAACATGGTTTGATGTAAGGTTAAGGCAGTGTAGAACGAAGTGTGTGAGATGGCAAGATGTAATGTTAGTAGATAAATGCACACTCAAGTAAAGTAGTTGAGCTGTTGTGTAAAACAGTATGGCGCATGCGGTCGAGAACGAAGCCGGATGAGCAGGGTTGCCAGATGCAAGAAAATTGTCTATGAGGGGCAAAGTGCTCATATTGGTGTTGGGGTAAAAAGCACACATGTGCAAATTACCCCAAATTAGTATTGTATAGAAAGGAAAAATACTATGTTTGGAACTGCATTTGTGATTCAAGATATTAGATACTGATACATTCAATTTCTAGTTAGTTCGGATGTATGCGTTTGATTTGTGCATATCTAAAGATGATCCCTGTTGTTCATGTTTGATGACAAGTAGCTACACAAGAATTTTTCCTTCCTCTTTCAGCCCAATGGTTCGAGAATATCAAAGACGAACACAACGATGTTCATATGGAGAAGAAGCAGTCCAGGCAGCCTTAGCCGCGATAAGAGAAGGCATGAAAATATACACTGCCAGTAAGACATTTGGTATTCCGCGCAGGACATTGCAACACAGACTGCAAAAAGATCCAGGATATGAACCAAAATTAGGTCGGCCAGTTGCACTTGGTGCTGGAGAAGAGGAATTGGTGCAGCATCTGTTAAAACTGGAATCGAAAGGTTTCCCGCTTACAATGGCCGATACTAAGCGCCTAGCTTACCAATATGCAAAGAAGAAAGGAATTCCCCATCCGTTCAGTTCGACGAGGGAAAGTGCAGGATATGATTGGTTATATGGTGTGCTACAAAGACATCCAAATATCAGTGTGCGAAAGGCCCAGCCTCTGTCCTATGGACGTGCTGATGCTTTAAGTAAGGAGGAATGTAGGACATTTTATAATCTTCTAGAAGCTGAAATGACTGACTCAAATGGAGATCGTCTTCTGCCTTCACATATCTTTAATTGTGATGAAACGGGATTACAGTTAATTTTCAAGCCAGGCAAAGTATTAGCAGAAAAAGGTAAACGAGCTGTGCAGGCCCTTACAACAGGAGAAAGGGGAGAGAGTGTAACAGTTATGGGATGCATCAGTGCTAGTGGCTCCTATATTCCTCCTTTTATAATATTCAAGAGTGTACGGATGCGAGAAGAGTTTAATGATGGACTCCCTCCCGGATCGGTCGTTGCCATGTCAGATTCTGGATACATGACGGAGGTAACGTTCATGTCCTGGTTGAAACATTTTGCCAATCATACACCACCTGGCAAAGTGCTCTTGCTACTGGATGGACATTCCACCCACTATAGTAATGTTGAAGCCATCGAGTTCTGCATTGCAAACCAAATTTCTTTACTCTGTCTTCCGAGCCACACAACCCATTGGTTGCAGCCCCTAGATAGAGCAATCTACAAACCCCTCAAACTTTACTGGAATGAACAGTGCTCTTCATTCATTCGTCAAAACAGGGGAAGAAAGATCACTAAATTTGTTTTTGGACGTCTTTTTGCTGCTGCATGGGGAAAGGCAGCGACAGTTGGATCAGCAGTGAATGGCTTTCGTGCGTGTGGCATTTATCCAATTAATCCCGATGCAATACCGGCAAGTGCCTTTTATACTGGAACTGAGACAGGAGACTTATCTGTGGCTGGTAAGTAGGCTAATCTAATATTTTTCGTCATCTGATATCTCTGTGTCGTAGGTTTCTATTTCAGGCATTTTTGTCTGCACAACTATTTTCTTTACCTCCAGCAGGTTGTATCTATTTCCAAATTGTACGCTATTCACCTCATCTATTTGTCGCAAGCGTTTGTGGTTGAAGTAGATATTGTCTTTTCTCGTCTTAATATAGATTTGTCTAATGCACGACATTTTCGGACACTGTCCATTTCCAGCTCCCAACCTCCTTAGCGTATATCTTCAATGTTTTTTCTTTTCCTTCAGCATTGCTGTTAGTACTAGATATAGACTATGCCTTATTCATTTTCTTCTCCGTTCTTCTCTCGTAGGCTTGTCACAAGAACCCACTCTTTCAGACGCAACATGTAACGTAGTTGATGTCCCAACAGCAAGTGGCAGTTTGGAGTCTACATTGCCACAGCAGCCTACTCCCAATGTTGCAAGCACACAAACTGCAACTTTGTTGGATGAAATAGCCCCTGTTCCTACACGTGATGGTGTCCGTAGACTTTCTCCCAGAAGTGCAACGCGTTTGACATCTCCTGATCATGTCGAGGTTTTGAAATCCAAACAACAAACACGATTAAAAGGTGCTTCACAAAAGAAGAGAGGAGGCGTAACGCAGACAATGAAGCGTTCGCCGAAGACTGGTGTCCGCTCAAAGGTCGGTGCAAATGCAGCTCATTCCAGTCATGCTAGTAGTGATCCTACCAACTATTGTGCTGTATGCAACGGCTATTATTATGACGTTGACTTAATCAAGGTAGGAGATTGGGTGAAATGCGTAAAATGCCATAAATGGTGTCATGAAGCATGTCTCATTCAACGTACGTCAAATACCTTGTCACGTGTGTGTCCATCTTGTGTGTCTTAACTCTTTCAGTCCCAAGTTCATGGTGTTTTTTTTTCTTTTTCAGATGCATACTTTTACATCTTTGCTATTGTTTTTACTTTATATAAACACTTGCAAGAATGTTGCTTTCTATGTTTGCACAAAATAGTAATCTTATTTTTCACTTATGATGTTCAAAGTTTCGATACCAAATGTTCCATGTATAAGCTACTACATGTGCGCATTTTATACAGATATGCGAATATTACCCCAATATTGGGGGAAAATGCTCACTTTGTAGACTTCAATTTACGGTCCTGTAACATTGTTATTAGAAATATTTTTACTGTGTTACTTCTGTACAATAATAAAGGAAGGTCCATTGTATGTTGTCTGAAATTTTCACGCTGACCAAGCCTTTACGCTTGGTAATACTTGATGAAAAAGCTTACTGTGCGCATATTCCCCCGAACTACTCTACTCTGCTTCCCTGTACGGCGTTATGCGTGTTGCCTAACCCTTAGGCGATGGTCAACTTTCCATTCAAAATTTGCTATTCAGAGAGAATCAGTATAAAATTGAGCTTCAATTCTTCTTCAGATTTTGGTGACATTTGAGAAATCTGCATTCTTATACTGATGTCACTTCGGAAAAAATTGAAGCTAGCTTTTCGGAAATTAGATACCAAAGTTTTCTTAAAAATTTTATACATGCACATCAGTATATAAATAATCTCTCCAAGAATACACTCGTAATGGGCGCCATCGCGTAATTGTAGCGTTAGCCTCCAGGTAGCAGTATAACGCAGCTAAATCAAACATGGCGTGCAATGGTGAACACAAAGTGTTCTGCGTATTACAATTCGTTACATGTAAGTCGGTTGTGACGGTAAAACGGAGATTTCATACGAAATATCGAACAGACAAGACAATTTTGCGTGGTACAAGTTCAAGGAGACTGGCTGCCTGTGAGATGCAAAACGAACAGGCCGAGCGGGGTCATCGGCTGACATTGATGTCTGACGCGTCATCAAGGGTGCACATATCGAGCACCTGTAAGGTACGTACCAAACTTTGATAGATTCTTTATGTACTGATATGCATTTTTTATTTTTTTCATTTTCTTTCTTAGATGCATGTGTTATAGTTCTTGCACTACAAACCCCGGAGGAAATTATGAATCACCCTGTATTGGAAAAAACCATAACCATAATTATTGTTATATGCACAAGTTTTATCATTATCCTGACAACCACCTACAAACATTTCTGGCGACGCCGATGAATGGGACGAAATTGGAGTGGGCAATAGTCTCCCCACTGTTTAACCTAATCAAAAAATGTTATCCATATCGCATATTCACTTCATTCTCCAAATTCGCTCTCGACTTGTTCATGAGAATGTGGACTCCAGATTATTTGCTGGGTTTTGCTGACGTAACGACTGCGCGATATAAGCGTTTTCTCAGGTGCCGTCGCCGCCTTACACCATCTCGGCTTCCTCCTTTTTTCCTCTCCCGAAAGCGTCGCCCACCGAACGGAACGACAAAGCGCTTTCTAAACCTCGGTTGGCATCGCCCCGGTATGCAATGCTTGTGGAATCTTTTCCTTTCCAAAACCACACGCGAGCCCTTATCATAATACAAGAAAGTTTTGATCTTCGAAAAGAGTAAGTGAATAGTGTAACATTTCCCCGTCTTTTCCTTGATAATAATCAGGCACTAATAATAATTTAAATAATTATATTTAATTAATTAATATCGTATTGTTATTATTACATGGATATGTAAAAATATGGTAAAATAATAGAGGTTTAACAGCATGTATTTATTATCTAACTTATGAATTATCCTGGCAAGGAAATTAATGTCAAATAGATATAGGATCGAAAATTTATTGAATAATAATAATAAAAAAGAGTTAGTACCAATTGACGAAATGTAAAGTTTCTGATTAATATTTTATGCATATTATCATAAGCAGTACTGTGCATAAATTTTTGAAACTATCATTCAAAGCAGAATGATACCAATTCCTTGCCTTCAAATAAGTTCAGCGAAAATAAATATATAATCGATTATATAAAAATGTTAAACAAGTATATTTTGATTAATTAATTATAGTTACTTAATAAGTCTTTCGGGGGGTCCGGACCCCATGAATTTCGGTCCGGCACTTTCTTTCGCTTCGGCCCGACTTTATTCCAACAGCAAAACGCTTTTTGGAAAAAGCGGCATTAAATACAAACATTTTTTATGTTCCTGTTCCCTTTTCGGTTTCGATTCTGCATTAACAATTTTTAGCTTCAGATCATGCTGATAGAACTAATTAGAATAAGAGAAAGAATAATAATTTCCACCCGAAGTTTTGGCGCAGTGTATCGACGTGTAAACTGTGTTAAAAAAGGCAAACGTAAATGACACCCGTTTGAAATATCAACGGCACAAACAAGTCGATTGGGGAAAATTCTGAATAAAAACACTTCTTGTATATGGAGTTTTTATTTTAAACCAGTTTGATCTGTATACTTGTGGTTGATATTGATTTCAATTGCTGCAACTGTCTTATATTTCTTACTTTGGACCATTGTCAAATCAAACAATCAAGAGGCACTTTTCAAACCTTACACATTTTGATTCATTTGAAATTTGGCATATTGAAAGAGCCACCTTAGGTAGAAAAATATACAGAGTTGCAGATCTATATGCATACAGTATTCTGGGACAAGAATGTGGCGTTTTCGGCTACCGATGAGGTTCGTACCAGGGTACAGCATGAACGGTGCATGTTATGTTGAAAATTAAAGCAGTTTAGATTGAAACTCGCCTATTTCCAAGCAACTTTCCCCCTCTTTCCATTTTTCGCTATGAGCAGTAATAATGCATTTGCCTACGAGACACGACTTTTGGATCACCCTGTATTTCTAATAACTTGGAATGTAAACATCAGCTTCATGTACGTTAATACAAACAATATTGTATTTGATTTCTGTTAGTCCTTTACCTTTGAAATACAGGAATTTTGTCTATCAAAATATGTTATCATGCATTTCTTGAGAAAATGGCTACCAGAATTTTCTTTACACCGCCTTCAATTGTTTTTTACCCTAGCATAGGCATGCAATATCTCGTATGAAAGAGGCCTTTAAGACCTTTCCAACGTCGTCTGAATCACTTCTATAGGTGTCCTGATTGTCAAATATTACAATTTAAAGTTAACAAGATGTTGGAAAAAATGGTCAAAATCGGACATTTTGCACCCCTGCAATTTCGGAATTATAAAATATATGGATCTACAACTTTGCATATTTTCCTACAAAAGGTGGTTCTTGCAGTATGCCAAATTTCAAATGAATCAAAAAATGTAAGGTTGAGGACCTTGTTGATTTCACATGGAATGGCCTCTTCCTTCTTAACACCTTTTCTCCACTGCTACAATTTGGGACGTTATTTGAACTCTTTAGAATTCACGGTGTACTAGTTAGTCTTCATATGATCTACTACTGCAGAAAGTAGTTTGTTAATTTATCGTATGGATGAGAGAAAAGAAAAAAACAAAAAAACAAGTTGGCATTGAAAGAATAGTTTAGCAAATATGATACGGTCGCCTTCCTAAAAGTTCTTTCCAAACGCACCACAATATGCTGATGGCCTAAACACCTCATTATTTGACGTTATCCTCAAGTTATGTGGTCTGTAAATATGTATTAAATAATTATAAATCATTAACATTGCTCAACTATAGTAATTAAATTTGCACTTACTAATTACTCAACTCGAGGATAACACGAACAATAATTTGTTTGCGCTACACAGCGTATCATATTTGCTCCTTCAATGTCAGCTTGTTTTTCTATCTGTAATCTTAACAGCAGACTGCTTACTTCCTTACAATATTTCATCACAGTAGGACTCACATATCGCAATTGTCGGTATTATTGTCTCCTATTGCCAGGTGCAAAACCAATATCTTATATTGAAGGCTCTGTGCATATAGTGGGGAGTAAAAAGTAACACAATACATCAACGAAGTACAACCTTAACTGCATTTTCAGATTAATGAGGATCTGGCGTCTAGATCCACAACCAGTACAATGATAATCCTCTCTGAGGTTTGCGTTATGTCCTGTCCGTGTATTTGTGAGTGTCCCTTCATCCATCTTATATCATCAACATTCATTCTCATCTTCGGAATTAGTCAAAAAGTAACAGAAAAGCGAAGTAAAATAAATCAAATCTAATCAAATCTGCGCATAAGATGTGTTTAAAAAAAACACATATGTAGATACTTCACTATTCATATATCATTTGGGTACAAGTGGAAACTTAAAAATAGTATTAAAAAAATAAAAAAAGCAACACTTTAAAAAAAAATCTCAACTAAAACCTACAGGTGAAAGTTTATTTAAGATCACTTTATGCTCAGATAGGCTAATCGAGACTGAGCCTGGAGTTTAAAGTGGGATCCGAACCACTATGTACCTGTACCGAATATCGAACCAGGAACCTCTTCATTACAAGGCGATAGCATTACCACTACACCATCGGAGAGGCCCTTTAGACCTACAGGTAATCTCATTCATTCTTCCAATAGAACCAACATCCACCCTAGCTGCAATGCGACCACTTTAAAACACTACGTAGTAAGGAGGTTATGTCGTCCTTCATGTCTGGTCAATGTAGATTATTTCTTCTACCCAGTGACACGAATGCAACTAATTACATAACCGGCTTATATAATGGCTTGCTCGAGCTACATAAAGCAAATTGTCAATTATTGTTAATATTTATTTGCTCGTTACTAGCCGTAGCCTTAATCCCCTTCCGTAAGAATCGCACGGGGTCAGTTCATTGCATAACAACTTACTTATACCGACCTCATTATAGCAAAGTAGAGGAATATTGTGTATCATATTAGGTTCAAGGTATTGTTAGCGGAATTTTATATTAAAAAATACGAATGTCAAAATTAAGCGTTGTTACATAATTTAGTGTCACGTAAGACTTATTATCCACATTTCATGATCCATGAAACAGGCTGTTCTTGAAATACTGCAATAACCCCAGGCACGGACTTATGGTTCCATCACACTCTTGCATAATGTTTATTTCCTCCCCTCCGTCTCGTTCGATAAGGCCCTTCGCAGTCTTTGGAGGTCTGTCACCGATGGCCACTAATTTCTCGCTTGTATTTCCTCTTCGTTTCACCGTCACCTCTCGCTGAGCACCTCCAGATGGGATCTTCGACCATCGGTGCGACAAGGTCGTCGGGTAGTGAAAGTACTCGGTGTCCCTCAAGGTGAAGTTCACAGCCACTCTTCCAAGCTTACAGAGCCGGGCAGAACAGTGTTGCTACGAGAAGGGAAATTTCTTTCGGCGCAGGGAAATTTAGGCAGAATTTTAGACGAATAGAAAAAATAATGAAAAAATACTAATTTAGCACAGCACGCTACGACGCAATGGGTCCCGAGTTCGAATCCCGGCCTGGGCATCTCTTGTCAAGATTGCACTTTATGCACAGTAAGGCTAATCGGTACTGGACCTACAGTTTAAAGTGAGATCCGAACCACTATGTGCCTCCACCGGGTATCGAATCCAGGAGCCCTTGATTACAAGACAAGGACGCTACCACTGAGCCATTGGAGAGGCCTGCACGAATAGTATGGTGTTGTGTTGCCCATATGTATTTGTCCCTTCTTCAATTTCATCATATTATCACTCATTCATGTCGCGATTAGCCAAGAGTGGAAGAAAGGTGAAAAACTAAATCAAATCAATCAATCAAGAAATTTAGAAGGGAATTTGAAAAGCATGACTTTCAACGTAATCTCACAACAATTTATGAATTGATAGTATTAATAAAAATATGAGATTCACACATTAGAGTCTCAATACATTTTCCCTTATTTCATTGTGTAATTTAGTCCCGTCTTCCCGGAAAACAAAAACTATATTGATTGATTTGCTTTTTATTTTACTTCCCTTATTGTGCCACTTTTGGCTAATTTTCGAAGCTGAGGATGAGTGATGATGGTATTATGAAATTGATAAATGGACATTCACAATCATCCATGCCCGGGCCGGGATTCGAACCCGGAACCCCTGGCGTCGTAGCTGTGCTAACAACTCCGCCACGGGGCCCGGCGGAAAACGAACTATACAATGTTGATGTGGCCTTGGAAACAATTAATATATTTCCAGTATCCCATAACTATTCAAATTATTGTTTGAGTGAATGAATTATGTTATTGTAAGTCACTTTTCTGCTACTATTAGCTAATCGCGAAGATGGGGATGAATGGTGATACGATGAGACAGATGAAAGGGCAATCACAAACAGATGGACGACACAACACAATCCCTGCAGAGAATGATCCTGACTATAAGTCCAGGCGCCAGGACCTCGCTAGTCTGCAAAATGAAGTTCAGGATGTACCACGTGGAGGAGAAGTTGACATTTGGGAGTCTTCACGAAGGGTCATCCCCTTACAGCCCATAAAATTATGGTAACGACCAGTGGCGGCGATTAGGTTTCAAAACTAGGGGGGGCAAGGTGCCAAAACTGGAGGGGGCAAAGAGAGTATATTCTCCCTCGTAGATTAGGTTTAGCATAGTGCGGGGGCAAAAGTGGCAAAAATGGAGGGGGGCCAAACGTCCCCCACCCTAAAGCCGCCACTGATAATGACAAAACTAGTGTACGTCTAATGCTTATGAGACTTTTCATATTTCGTACATTTTACGAAAACGTATACAATTTGTTATCGGTAATTTTACTTATCTGCTAATCCCTCTTTTAGTTTCAATAATTCAATCAAATGTAATATTTCTGTGAACTAATATTTTCTGCGTCAGTCAGTGCTCGGTCCAAGGGGTTGAGTGGAGAGGAGGAATTTGATCTCCAGCTAGGAAAAATGTCTCCCCAACTAATTGTATGTCTCGTTGAAGTCACTTCCGTTAACAATTTCCACTTCAAGAGCTGCTGTCAGTGAAAATAGTAATGCCTACTGCTGGTGTGGTGTGCACTGCTATCACCAATAATAAATTGATAAAGTTTTGTTGATCGTGATTTCAAATTTTTAAGATGGAGGGAAATAGGGAATTTTGAACCTTTAAAAGTGAAATTGAGCGTTCTAGTTCTGGCAACACTGGGACAGAACAGGTCCCTTCACTTCCTAGGAAAAAGAACCACTTCAAGGAACGTGCGATATGTTGCACAGGAAACGTCCCTAGCACCTTGACCAACTTAGTACCTTATGAAACGGGTTTCCCGCAAGAAATCGAATGCCAATACTTTGAAGGAGCAGGTTATTCCCTAATGTTGGTAATCAGACTAATTGACAAGTACGAGGGTCACTATTTATATTTTGAGCCTAACAATGAAAAAACAGGAATTTGGCATTGAAAACTGCTTTATTGTTTTTCGAAGTATTCTCCTTTATGGTCAATACACTTTTGCATTCGTTCGAACCATTTGTCAAAGCAGTTTTTCCAATCTTCTTGAGACACCTCCATAATATGGTTTTTTGAACGCATCAACGGCGTCATCCGCCGACGAAAATCGTTGTCCACGCAATTTATTCTTTACATTCGGGAACAAGAAGTAGTCATTGGGTGCCAAATCAGGACTGTACGGCGGATGACTCATCAATTCGATTTTTTGACTGTTCATAAAGTCGGTTGTTAGACGAGATGTGTGACAGCTGGCATTGTCTTGATGAAGAATGATCCGACGGCTTTTGTTTGTTTTCCGTATTTGACCGAAGACCTCTGCCAAACAAATTGTTGTGTACCATTCAGAGTTGACCGTTCTACGTTCCTCTAAAGGCACGGTTGCCACATGACCAGTTTTCCAGAAAAAACAGGCGACCATTTGTTTCGATGTGCTTCGAGCGCGAACAACTTTTGTTGGATTGGGTTCATCTTGAAACACCCATACAGTCGACTGCTGTTTACGTTCCGGCTCATATGCATATAACCATGATTCGTCACCTGTTACAATCTTATATACGTCTTTTGAAGCACCACGATTGTATTTATTGAGCATTTGTTTGCACCAATTGACGCGAGCATCTTCTCGAGTTTTTTGTCAATTGTGTGGGATCCAACGAGAACGTACCTTTCTCACAGCTAAATGATCATGTAATATTTTATATATGCTGGTGGAACTAATGCCTATGGTTGCCTCAATCTCACAGTATGTCACATGACGATCTTGCAGTATTAGGTTTTGCACAGCATCAATGTTTTCTTGAACAACAACTGATTTTGGACGACCTTCGCGAATCTCGTCGGTGAGCGAATGGCGGCCACGATTAAATTCGTTATACCAGCGTTTCACAGTGGCAAAGGATGGGGCTTCATCGCCAAATGTGGAAGTAAGTTGATCGATGCACTCTTGTCTTGATAATCCACGTCGAAAATCGTGAAAAATCATCGCACGAAAATGTTCACGAGTTAATTCCATTTTATTGTTGTCGCGCAATCTCCAAGGCAACATAAACAACACAAATCAAGCTATTGACAAAACATTTGAAGTACGTTATGGTCAATAATGCCAGACGATTCCGTGCAAACGTCAAATCGCGCCTAACTTCAATCAGTGTTGCCAAGGCTCAAAATATAAATAGTGACCCTCGTACTACATTTAGTATGCTGAATGATGCAAAAATACTGTTAAATCAGTGAAAAGATATATGGAGGGTCGTGATAGAAAATTGATGATATTGAAAGTAAATAATCAATAAAAATTATTATTATAAACTAATAATAAAAATTATTATTGTTTTTGTTATATCCTTAGCGAGACGCTTTAAATCGATAACCAGATCAGAAAATATTTGAAGGTATTTTTTCAATCTCTGATTCATTCATTGTTTTGTGCCCAATATCCAGGTTTTTCATTGAAACTTAGCTACAGGTATTCCGATATTTCGACTTACACTTCATGTTAGCGTAGGTTCATGCCCGTAGTCAGAATTTTATTTACGGGGAGCCTCATCTCTTATCTGCACGGGCGTCGCCAGAAATATTTGTAGAGGATTTTTATAAAATGTAGATAAAACTTGATTAGTACAAATAATAATGACGATAATAATTAGTTATTTTAAAACAATAACTTTTATAAATTTTTAAAATATACCAATTTCAATCCAAATTTATTGTTATTATTACATAAATGAAGAGATTTTGCTACTCGATCCACCGTATCAGTGAATAACTAACACAATTGATGTCCATTATTTTTCTTATATTTTGTACAGTTAGGGTATCATAGTTATTGTATTTTGTTATTAACTTGTACACAATCGTTCAAGAAAAGAGGCTTTTAACAGTTAGTGGTAAATTTTAATCATAAAGATTATATTCTGTGACCTCTCACAAAGAAAACTGTAAGTTTTGGAAGCTGTGGATCAATTTATTCTTTGGATTAAATGGTAGAATATAAAAACATAACCTGGTTTCTCTATTATACAATGAACATTTTTTGCTTACTTTATTTCTGTTATTAACAATAAAAATACCATTTAAATTAGATATTTGTAGGATTTGGGGGGATTCAGCTCCTTACCCCTACCCCTGGCTACGTGCCTGCGTAGGATCCTCTTATTTAATATCATCTACGTATCTTCTGTATCTTTTTCCCCGATCCTTTCCCCGTACAGCTTAACCAAGATAAGAACGCCCCCGTCAAACTCGCGAACTAAAGTGCACAGCCACACAGTCATTTATTTGCTTTCTCCTCACGCTTCCCTTTCTCTCGTGCCTGTGAGCACTGCGACTACAGCGCCACAAAGGCATTCTCATCTTGGTCAAGCCGTAGTCAGTGTGCCAATTTCATTTCCTTGATCACCCACAAGATTGCTCTTCTTTCACCAACTCTTTCAAAGTTCCAACACAGTTTCGTTTCTGTTCATCACACAGCCCATTCTTCGCCATAGCCGCACTTCCAAAGCTTCTATCCGCTTTGTTCACTTCTTCCTAGCATCCATGCAACGCTACATTCCACACAAAACACTTCACAGTCTCCTTCTTAATTCTTTGTTCAAATACCCATAGTAAATACCTATTCTTCTATTAAAGATCTGCTTCGCCATTGTTATTATTATGATGCATCACAGGTATCTGCAACTAAATAACTTGTCCAATTCTTTAGACTCGATGTCTCACGTTAACGTTTCTTCCCAATAACAATTTCCTTCGTTTTATTAACCTTTATTGTCATCTCCAACTGATCACAGTGGGTATTTAAGTATTCTAACGCCTATTGCTAACAAGGCCATGTCGTCCGTAAATATAATACATATTATTATTTTCCCCCCTTCCATATTCCGGAAAGAGTTCTTTACTAATTCTTCGAAGAAGATGATAAATTATGTAGGTGATGGGCAGCATTCTTGTTGTACTCCCCTTCCAAATCCACTTCCTTCTGTCATTTCTTCTCCAACTACCACTTTAACTCTTATAACACCATTAAGCCTTGTTTCCACTATAGCCAAAAACTCAATATGCTGACAAGGCACAATTTATTTTATTTTAAATACTTGTATTCGGTACAGAGTCTGAAGAAGACCTTGCTACAGAGTAGAAGGTTGAAACGTAACGTTTAGTTTATGTTTTAAAATAAAATAAATTCTGCCTTGGTCAGCATATTGAGTTATTCACTTTAACTCCTTGTTTCACGTTAGATATTGCTTACAAGTATCCTCTCTTCCCAACCCATACCAATTTTTTCTAGTATTTCTGTTTCACACCTTTCCTTCCAACAAATGCCTTCTCCAGATACACATGTTATAAACACTTACTTTCCTTTCTCTGTGTGAATTTCGCCAATTGTCCGCAGTCATCTAATTACAACTCTTGTACCTCTTTTCTTCCTGAAACCGAACTCTCCATCAACCTGTTAACGTCAGCATCTTTTTCTACTTGATCTTTTACTTGTCTCGAGTAAATCCGTAGCACAGAAGAGTACGATAATTTTCGTTCAGTGTGATAGCAAGCTGGTTGTCCAGTATTTACTACATTTTCCGGCGTTTACTTTCATCCTACTAGGTAATAAAACTGTTTCTGTGAAGTCTGTTAGCCAATCGGCTCTCTCGTAGATTTCACTACATACGTGTAAGATCTCCTTCTTATCTTTACTCAAGTTATGATGGACAGAAGGATTGGATGTACGTATTTGAGAAAATACATGCATTCGATAGTTCTATCAATCAAAGGTCGAGTAAGAAACGAAGATATCCTTAAACATGCACATAGAAAGGGAAAATTGTGAAAATCGAGCGCTTAAAGAAGATGCAATTAGATAGGCCATACCTAGGGACACAAATTTATGGTAAATAAAAACTGAGAAGAGTGGTAAATAAAATGTTAGATCAGCGGTATATACCAGCGGTGGAAAAAAAATTGGCACACACTTTTTCATTATGAAAGGAAACAACATACCAAAGAGCTATAAATTGATAAACCACTTCGTTTTTATATACTGTATAGTGGGATCCATAAGTATTGCTCGGCAAATTGTCCATGACTACTTTCATTAATTTCTCTGTTAAATCCTGTTAGTTTTTAAGTAAATCATTTTTACTTATACTGATGCAGAGGTTGCCAGCTGCTTATTTGGCGTTTTGTTCGAATCCTTGAAGCTCTCATTGCGTAAAATAAAGAGAGTAAACTTGGTGATGGACAATTTGCTTGGTAATACTCATAGATCCCACTGTACACATACACAAGTATTTATGTCCAACCAAAAAGAAAACATCAACACAAAATTACTTCATTTCTAAATTGCATATCTCAAGTGATTTATTCATTGTATGTATTTAAAGGATATCCTTGCTGTCCAACAAATAAAATAATCACTTCTGCACATACACAAACACATGTTGAAAATCACATGTTGAAAATCACATGATGATAAACAAATTTCATTCATGACTGAACACAAATGACACCATTGTTTCCCTTGATGTGCGGGAACAGACTAATCTTATCGCTGCTACAGCTAGCAAGTTCAATGAAACTGGAAGTTGAGTAGACATTCGATTGCCGGTTTTTGCGTGTTTTCTACTTAATTTGATGATATTTCACGAAAAAGCGTTCATTTCGTGAAAAAGCACACTTTTCGCATATTTCATCATTGGGGGTGTAGTTACGTGCAGAATGTTCAAAATTGCATTTTTTTTTTCACATTTCGCGATTTTGCGCATCGCGAAAATTCAATGTCCCTTGCCGTACCCTAGGCACGAAAGAAGAGTTGAAGGCAACAAGGCAGTGGTAAACAGATCAAATTGCCAAGGCTGTAGATTGTGACATCAGAAGACAGAAAAAAGTGAAACAAAAAAAGAACACAATAAAAGTAACTACCAGAACCCAGCGCAAGGAAGAAAAATAGAATACTGAGTAGGAAAATGCTTAGGAAAAATTACGTCGGGGGAAGCATTAGACGAACAGCAAAAGAACCTCAAGGTTGAGTAGTTAGAGAAAGAAAAAGATGTTTCTAAAAAGGCTGATGGACGTAGCCTAATCTTCCGAGCGGTCCTTGGAGAATTTCTCACAGTTTCGGAATTCTAGATCAGCAACACTGTATACATGTAAAAATTATCATAAAAAGAATTATCCTAAGACTTCTTAATGATCAGTGTTTTTCACATAGTTCCATCTACACGCCTAACTTGAAGTTTGTATCAAATAAAGTACAAGGTCCACATAATGTTTCGAAACAAGAAATAAATCTATTTGCACTATATTTCTGACTGCAAATTCCATGCTCCAAACGATCAAAGGAAGAGCAGTGGATTCATGCAAGAATTTCATAGCTACTGGGTGTTACCAAAGTAATGCATCACTCTACGGTTATACCTGGATATTATAGTAACAGAAGATGGTTGTACAAACACATTAAAATCAGTTCTATATACAATTTTAATTTAATTGAAGACGAAATTAAAGAAAGGATTTCAGCTGGAAACAGAGCACACTATTCAAATAAGAAGATATTCAAATCTAAACTAGTTTCCAGGAAAACAAAATTAAAACTGTACCAATCCATAATAAGACCTGTTGTTACATATGACTGTGAAACCTGGGTGCTCAAAGACGATATAATTCGGAAAGTGATGATATTTGAAAATATATGGCCCAACAAGACAGTCTAATGACATATGGCGAATAAAAACAAATGAAGAGCTTGATATATTAATAAAATATAAGAATATAAGAAAATACATTAAAGCTCAAAGACTGAGCTGGTTGGGTCACATTGAAAGAATGCCTGAAGAAAGAATTGTAAAGCAAATTTACATCTGGAAACCTATTACTACAAGGTCCCAAGGAAGACCCAAGACCAGATGGATAGACGACGTTAGAAATGACATAAGATGCATGAAGATCCAGAACTGGAAAAAAATGTTGAATAGAGACGAATGGAAGAATATAATTGAGCAGGCCAAAGCCCATAAAGAGCTGTAGCGCCTCAGAAGAAGAAGGAAATATAGAATTTCAGATTGTACAATTTCGAGACAAGGTTATTAGTACTATAGCAAAAGTTTTTAAGTTCAAAGTATGAAATCAGAGAAAATCTATGTACCCTATGGCTGCTTACAACGTACACTTGCGTAACTACAAAAAGAGTATTTGAGACAGGATGTACTGTAGCTACACTTCAAACAGCTCAAATGTGATAGCAACAGAAATCGTATGCAATTAGATTACTGCGAAACCAGCATACTAAAATTATTACATAGTATAATTATATTTGCATAGAAAAAGTTATACTAAACAGGTGAGTGCTACGTTTTGCATGTTCTCTCGTCAAATTCGTCCAATCATCGTTCATCCTCAATGTGGCGATGCAGATGCAAAGCCCAATTTCTGGACACAAAATTGAATTGACGCCCTAATGAACATTAATTTTCAACATTTTTTAGTATTGTTCTTTGATTTATTTACACATGCATAGGTGTTTGGTATCCTCTGGCATATACCTGTTAGGTCCGCAATTGTAATTCGTAACTCTGTCCACACAAGAAATAAATACAGAAATTAATTTAATATGGAACCAGATTTGTGGCTTGGAATGTCTACAAAGAAATATCAAACATCCTATGAACATACTAACCGCAGTGGAGGGAACAAAATTAGGAGTCTGGCAGAAGTTACAGTGTTGCCACATCGTTGCTCACAACTGGATTTGTTTGGATATTTCCGAAAGTGTATGTGATCGTTCTGCAGTCCGCCTTTGAAATATAAAATGTCATCAATCTTTGCTGTTAAGACTAGTAATAACAACGGCTCTGTTTCCCCTTGGAGGCAGTGTTGACTCTTAGACTTGGCAACGCAGCATGGGGAATGTTGCCACATTGTATTGGGACAAGTTCTTGTCTCTTGGGGCTTTGCCTTTCAAAAACGTCAAGCCAGCTTATCGTGGCCGTTGGTATAGTGTAATTTGAATAAATTTCGGAGATTGCAATGTTATCGAGAACTTTATTTTTTATTTTATTATCATTTTTTCTGTGGATTTGATAGCTTATTGACAAGGTCATTTGTTCTGGATGTGCACCATAGGTTACCTGCCTATTACCTACGTATACAAAATAATGGTGTATTTTAAGTGATGGAATGGGTGTGACAATACCCAGCTGAAGACTGCTATTAGCCTCACTAAACACATATTATACAGTACATCTCACCTTGACTGACAAAATAATATTTTTCTTGGCTTGTTAGCAGATTAATGTCCTCTAGCATCACTGCGCAATAACATGCAGCGGATTGGAATTCAAGTTCTTTTACGTAATAAGGTTGAAACAATTCAGATTAAATGTCATTATAAAGGATCTTTTTGGAATTGGAGATATATTTAAATGGGCAAGCGTTTGAATAGAAAGGAAATGTATATTCTGTAAGTTTCACATTGAATATTTATATACAAAATTAGAAAACTGGAAAAATTAACGTTTTTCGCGCTGGTTATGTACGTTCATTTATATGTCCATCCGTGTCGACTACCATAGCTACATAGATAAACTCAAGAGATACAAGTAACAGATATTTGCTCTATGCTTTGATTGATTGATTAATTGAATTAAGCTATTTTACGTCGGTTTTGTGCAATAAATATTTCACTAATCGCAATGATGAGGATGAGTAACAATACGATGAAAATGGTGAAAGGACACTCATAAAGAACATCCATGCCCAGGCCGGGATTCGAACCCGGGAGCCCTGACGTCGCAGCTCTGTTCCATGCAACAATAAGTCGATCGTCTCGTTATTATGTCCCTGAGGTGCAACAATTACTTCGAGATACATTTTGACATGTTAGAACTAATAGTAAATACGTAATTAAATAAGTAATTAATAGTATCCCAAATAATTCAAACCACTTTT
The DNA here is from genome assembly GCF_977018435.1 of Lepisma saccharinum. Lineage (NCBI taxonomy): Eukaryota > Metazoa > Arthropoda > Insecta > Zygentoma > Lepismatidae > Lepisma > Lepisma saccharinum. The sequence goes on from NC_139229.1 coordinate 124,065,881, forward strand.
ACCTAATAATATCTCACACACCGCCCATAATACAAATGTGAATTTGGGGAAATTTGAATTTGGGGAAATCCAAATATCGACATAATATCAATTTGCACTGAAATGGTGATTTAAAAACTTTTGGGCCATAAATTCAAAAGTTACTTCAGTATACACGCTTGAATATGTGGAAAATGAGAAATCTTCTCCCACAGCGGAATTCACAAACTTCCATAATGCAGGTAACAATTCTTAATAGGATCCTCCAATACAATATTTTATAATTTAATACAAAAAAATTACTTGATATAAGCCCATACTCCTTTCGTGGCTATTTATATCAATGCCTATAACATTGATATGACCATGGAAAATATAAATAATTTAGAATACTAAAAATATCAAATTGGTGGTTTAACACAATGATTTTTGAAATGGTAATAAGAATCACTTAGAAATTAAATCCTCAGAAGGGTGAAATGTAGCCTAATGAACCGCAATTCTTTAAAGTTTGTAATGACATAAATCTCTGTTTTGTTAAACTTGGGAATTTGACATTATTTCTAGAATAAATGTACTAATTTCGAGGTTAAACGCGATTGAAGGTTTCTAATCGTGTTATAAACTTAACATTAACGAGGCTTGGTTTCATAATTTACCGTGGGGAAGATTTTTGCGAACATGAAAGCGTTAAAAATCGTGCATATTTCGTTTGTAGGTTTACTTGTTGAGTAGTCTTATGGAATATGGCAGCCATCGGACAGGATGCATGCGAATCGGTGATCTCAAGAAGCAGTCCACCCCAATAACAATATAATAATAATTATTGACTACGTTCAAACCTCATTGGCACATATAATGTAATACATTGAAGTGTAGACAGAGGCGTTAGTGTTCGTGTTATCAGCAAGTGAGGCACTCGCGGCCGTTTGTCGGCATCGTAGAGTGTCGATGAAGCAAGCGCACGACAGTTCCCGAAATTATCTTAAAAGTTATTTACTTACCAGATTTATGGAAAAGGAGGTGTTCAAACTAGTCGCCTTCGATGTGCACACATTTCTGAGACATATTTATTAAGACACCCACTAACGTAAATTGTCGAGGGGGGGGGGGTTACGGAAGTCCTGAAGTACACAGGAGACTGAAGTGATAAGGGTCCTTGTTTTGTATTGTGGCCTGTTTATTAGTCTGGCGACTGTGAAGTGATAAGGTGCTTTTTACGTATTGTGTTTTTTCTAGTGTATTCTAACGCAGTGCGTGTTATGGTTCAGCAAATGTTTTCTACTGCACAGCGTGTATTTATTTATGATTCGTATGTGATAACTCAATCGGCACGTGAAGTTCAAAGGCGATTTTAAACAAGATTATCGGGTGTAAAAGTTCAATGCGATTTTCATCTCTGGTGTAGATTTAAAAATTGTTGTATACGAATACAAGTCAAATCCACACACTCTGGAAGAACTTAACATCCGCAAAAAAATGACCATCATTAATCAACGGACACTGCAGCAAGTTATGGGTAACTTCATCAAGAGGTGTCAAAAATGTGCGGACAACGAAAGCGGTCTGTTTCAGCACCTTCTTTCATAAATTCGTAAGTAAATAAATCACTCTTTAAACTAGTTACGGAAACTTTCGCGCTTGATTCACGGACAGTCTACAGTACCGACATACGGCCGCGAGCGCGTCGTTTGTCGATTGCGCAAACACCGACGGGCAGTCTACACTTCAATGGATCGCTCTGTATAAGTTGGCGCCACTGCATTACAGTACGCAGAATAAGATATATATGGAACTTTTTCTTACGATTGTTAATATTTCGGTGGTTAAAACGAATAGATTAAAGGAGGTCGCTTGTGGCAGAATTATCCACGACGCTTCGAGAGAGATGGTAGCAGTCATATTTGTTAAGGCGGTTCAAAAGCGTGGCATGGCCTTGGATTAAACATGTTACTGATCTTGTTGTTGGCAACATTGCAGAAGAAGAGAAAATAAAGATGAGTTGCATCTGTCACAGTTCACGTGGCAAGGGACGGAAGAAATGCATCCCAGAGAAACATCAGTCATTGGTATATATATAAAAAAACAGCATCCTAGTGAGCAGGGCAATGCAAACACCTAGCATGGAAGCTAGGATTAGAAATCTGATTGCACGTTGATGGAATTAAGAAAGCGGAGGTGGCCGGTATTTCAGGAAGGAAGAGCATACCAGATAAAAGGGAAAGGATGGTGTAACAACATCGCGAACATTGCTACCTTCATGCAAAGACGTTTTCACTGTTCTACTGCTTGCATTAGTATCATTTATCGTTCCCTAAATCTTGATGACAACTGAGCGGCTCGGGAGTAAAACTTGATAACCCACTCTCGGATCAAAATTGAGTTAACAATTGATGCAGTTGCTGTACAATAGTGAATGAAGATTGAAGTTCCTTCAATAGCCAGTGATAGAAATACAGGGAACATCTGGGCAACCCATAAGCCACATTTCTTCAATTCCATACTTTGTGGGTTATCAAGTTTTACTACCGAGCAGCTCACGTATGTCATGTGGATTGACTATTGGAAACTATCAAGAGTGTGAAACTTGTAATAAAATCATTCTGTTTAGTATGCTTAGACATAAGAATTGATTTTTAACATAAAAGAAAAGTTTAAATGTAGTTGTGCACACATACAGTGTAAATTATGTACTTGACTGAAATATATTTTTTCCGAAATATGACTTCATGATTTAATGCGCATAGTCTTACTGAACACTGATGGCGCCCGAAAATTCACTGGTGAAGAAAGGCGGGGGGGGGGGGGGGAAGCTAGAATATTTTTTGCGGAGCAGTCATATTTAAAACACCTACAAATACCATACAATGCATATTTAAACTAAAACAGGATATACTCGTATTTTTGTAGTTCTTCTTGTTCGTGTTTGGACTCTTAAGAGGGACGCCTCCCCAATTACCTTCGTCGCAAGATAAAGGGAATTACAAGAACGTGATAGCCTAATTACGTCATCTACATCGAGAATCTGCTGGTGGCGGCAGGCTGTCTGGGAAAGCAGTTGATAGCCTGCCTTGTGGACATTCGAAACTTCAACGTATTAAAACCCGTTTTTTATCGCAACGAGAACTGTGCACAGGTATCTCAAAACAACATTCATAGAGGTCATCAGAAAATTGTTTTTTTTTCTTTTAAGGAGAGAAAGAGAAATATGTAGTTTACTTCAAATAGTGTGCGTGAGCAGGGGCGCGCGGAGTGAGAGGGTGGAATGCAATCTGTAATTACTAATTAGAATTAGAAAATGGTAATTTCCTCCCATGTAGTGAATCCTTGAACCTACATTATTGGTAGCCTGCAAAGTTCTGTCAACTAGCGCAAGTAATCTCCGGTGTTTCGGGTTTTGTGCAGTGTACGGAATGTTGGGTGCTTTTACTTTTTACACACACAAGGGAAGTACTTAATTTCCAGGGAATAATACCTAGGTAGATACAGAAGGTAACTCGAGAATTTTATTTTCATCTTTCTGTTTTTATAGTTTCTAGAACATCAATATATTGCGCAAACATCGACAGGCAGTCTACACTTCAATGGATCGCTCTGTATAAGTTGGCGACACTACATCACAGTACGCAGCATAAGATACAAGGAACTTTTTTCTTACGATTGTTAATATTCCAGTGGTTCACTCGGTTGTTGATGGCACTGAGCCGAATGGTCACGATTAATGACATTACATCACAGAAACTGTAGAAGTATATCAAACATTATTGGTTCTCGAACAACGTGGTGCAGCTGAGAGCGGGGGGGGGGGGGGGAGAGAGAAAGGTGACTGACAGAGCACCTATTTCGCGTACATTGAAATACACGCAGAAGTGTACTCGTGTCATGCCTTATTTGTCATTTCGACAGTATGCCAAACTCCGTGGTGGAATGGTTAGCACAGAACACTACCACGCCAGCGGTTCCGGGCACGAATCCCGACCTCAACATATCATCACTCCTCATCTTCGCGATTAGCCAAAACTTGCAGAAAGTAGCGAAGTAAAATAAATCAATCAACAATTACCACAGTATCTGTTGAGAGAAAATTTTAGGATTAAATCTTTGAGCGTCGAGTTGGAAACAGCTTCCAGAACACTGCTCTGAATGCGAAAAAACAGGAGAACACGTTCCAAAAACATTGTCACTTGTTTCGCTCTCTTTTGTTTTGGTCTGCCACCCGAATCACACGACAATTTCCTCAATATTAAGCAACTGGAGGCATTGCACCTCAGAAACACTTTCTCTGGGCTCCCTGTTTCAACAGATCCGCGGCGAGAAGTGGAGGGACGAAAGATAACATTTTTTTCAAAGCGTTTCTTTCTACATCAAGTGATCCACTCCCTCCTCTTCTGTTCTTGCGAAGCAGTTTATCCCCACCCGTTCACTGGTTTGGAACGACCCAAAAATTACAGAGGCAAAAGCGATTCCCATACTTTCATGTCTGTTTCAATCCAAGTCTTCGCACAAATTGTGTCAGTCTGTTGCGGTCGAAGCCTAGACCGGTAAAGTCTGACATGTCGCTAATTACAAGCTTTCACTTACATAGCTACGAACGATCAGTGATGGATTTCTGGCGCGGCATTAAGCCTGTGCTTTTCTCTGTTTCAAGGAAGAAACACTGGATACAGAATATTACATATCAGTACTAATATAACCTGCTTGGTAAAGGGTCGCGCTTTCATTGTGGAAAAACAAGGTTAATGGAGGAAGAAGAAAATTACTAAGAACACTTGTCGTCAGGAAAGTTATAATTCTTACTTAAGAAAAATACTTGTTTTGTTAAAAGTTTGTCATTAACTTCTCTTCTCTCTTGTATTTGTAACCCTTTTTCTTGTCTCGTCTTTTCTTGATCATTTTCTTCTCTACATTTTCTTTCCGATTTGGTCTCATTTATCTTTATATTTCCCTTCCTCTCTCTGTCTCTCACCATCCCTCTGTCCCAGACGGACATAACCAACCAACATAAAGGGCTACAGTCGGATTGCGCACACTTTTCCTGTTTTATCAGTGGTACGTGCGCACAAAAAAATGAGGCGATGTTGTCAGATGTAAAATGTTCTCAAGCCGTTTTCACTTCTGTTGTGTTTGTTTGTGTGTGTGTGTGTGTGTGTGTGTGTGGACTTCCACGTGGTTTTGCAGTTATTAACCTAACCTAACTTTTGAGTTTGAGTAAATTGGTATGATTTACTATTTTATTTCTAATTTCTCTTTCTCTTCTTGTCTAAAGAAAAAAAACAGTTTTGCTCATAGACTTTAAAGCATTCAAAATTAAAGTGGCAACGTTCGATCAAAATCTGTGCGCTGGATCTAAAGTGTGCGCAATTCGGTTGCGGTGACATAAAGGGTATCCCAGTTAAAAGTAGCCCGGCTCCGATCAACAGTTACATGCGAAGGATCATAAAAACAAATGAAGTGCGTGTGTTGATGACCTTAGGTTCAGTTCACGTTACAATGGACTATTGCGTTTTACTGGTGCAATATAGACGTCGTTTGCCACATAGACAAATGTCTTTGAGCCGGGCTACTTTTAACTGGGACACCGATTATAATGGTACATAGAACACTGCCATTGGCTAAATAAAATGACAGCGTTTGATTTGAAGATGAGGACAAAGAAACATAAGAACTTTCTTCTAGTCTCATGTATCAATACGAGTACTTCTTTAATAGTGCGTGTTGAACATGAAATAACATTGCACTTCTGGATAGAATTAGCCAAAAGATGATCGAACACGAAACCGCTCAACCAAGGTTATAATGTAATTCAGACAATCGTCAGAATGTACGCCACAGTTACAAATATGCTACACAAAGAAACGATCTACCAAATTATTGACTGAACCGAGTGTATGTCATGTTCCACGTGAAAAAAAACCATCATAATTGAGTGTCTCACAGATAAACCTGACATATTAGTTGGCTCTTTACGACAAACAATTGTGCCTTATTATAAGCACGAGCTCCCTTTCCGTTTGCTAAGAAGCTTAGACCGGAGTGATGAAATCCTTATTGACTGTCACCAGGCGCCTAATTGGATCATTCGAGGCCTTATGAAGGTAACGTCACGACTCATTACTCTGATAACCTCCTGTAGAAGGGGTAGAGATGCGGAAAGGCTGTAATCGATCGTCTTTTGTTGATTGAACATTAAATCTTGCCCTACTATTTCTGTTAGCGGTAGATTTGGTTGGTTGAATTGGTGTTTCAAGTCCACTTTATGCACAGAAAGGCTAATCGGGACTGGACTTACAGTTTAAAGTGGGATCCGAACTACTATGTGCTTCCACCGGGTATCGAAACCGGGACCCCTTGATTACAAGGCGACGACGCTACCACTGCGCCATCGGGGGAGGCCCTTGTTAGCGGGAGAGGGAGAGACTTGCAGTGGGGCAACCAGCTCTCTTCACGGCCGATGGATTTTGATTTTATTTTATTTTTGTTATTTAGCGTAGCTTTTGTGCCACTTTCGTCTACTTGCGAAGATGAGGATGAGTGATTATATGATGACATTGATGAAGGGACACTCACAGAGACGGGATTCGAACCCGAAACCTCTGGCGTCGTATCGCGCTGTGCTAACCACTCGGCCACAGAGGTCGGGCTGATGGAGTTGACGAGCTGTATCTTTGCTGGAGGAGCTACAGGGGCTTTAGCCACTGCGTGTCATTCTCCTCTTCCTTTGTAAGAGATATACAACACCCAAACAGAGAGTAGGTGGCAATTATGGGAATCTCTCTCTCTCCCCCCCCCCCCCCGCGCGGAGTATCGAGGGTCACTCACAAAGATACAGCTCGTCAACTCCAGTTAGTAAGTCACAACAATTTGTTTCAGGCGAGACACCACTGGAGCCACTCTAAATCTTCTACCTCATTACCTTTTACAGTGAGCTGTCGCTGTTTGTCTATTGTCATCTTTCTGCTATTGTATAAAACACAAACACACTCTCACCTTCATATTTTAATGTATGGATAGACAGATAACACTATATTTCAATACACACTCACTATGTTAACAAAAAGCAGACATCCGTGACGCAGTGGTTAGCACAGCGCGCTACGACGCCAGGTCATAAAGTTCATCCTCACCGTCGCGAATATCCAAAAGTGGCAGGATAAGCAAGGCTAAATAACAAAAATCAAATCAAATGTTGACATTTTTTTTCCAATACCAGCTGGCCACCCATCGCTAGACAGTAGCGCGTGCTTCTCTTGGGTATATGGACTGTTTGCAACTGCATAGGTAATGACTGCTCTGTAAAGCCTTATTCAAGAGTTGCATAACGAATGAACCTGCATTTAACGGCTACAAAGTGAAAGAACGAGAGGGCATCAATGCATAAATAAATTATGTGTTTTTGATTCGATTAGAAAGGCATGCGAAGGAAGAAAAGAATGCACAGTGTCAAATAAAAAAAAAACAATACATTTCTGATAAAAACAAAGAGAAAGGAAAAACAAACCGGCAGTTCAATTGGGCGAACGCAGATCGCCATGACGATTCGACCTTCGATGAACCTACAAATGGTGTAAATGAACTGAGAAGTATGTCATCCTGGCAATATTCATTAAGTGGTGTTGTTTCCGAATACACAGAATAACGTAAACTTTATAAACGCTACAGGAAACTCACGCGGTCATTATTCTGTGCAAAGAGAAGGACAGAGGATTTAAATTAACATTTTCTTTTTAACGACTAAACTGGATGATTGATTTTCTTTTATGTCATCGATGGCATTATGATTGCTTTCATTTCTTGATAATCGAGAGATTGGGAATTCGATGCATAAAGGGGAGGTCAATGAATAAAAAAACAAAAGAAAAGAAAACTAGTATAAGCAGTGCATATTATTTGCATTTAAGTCCTATTTTATTTTCCGTATTTTAAATTACACCAATTGAAAAATCGAGTGCATTCCTTCTAATTATAATATAATCAACAAGTTTACAATTCAAAATAAACACGCAGAAGGAATCTTTTTTTAAAAAAAATAGTGACACCTGATACATAATACGCTAAGGCAATGGCTGACAATAAGCAACGGTGTTATCCAATCATAAACTTCCTTACAGCGTCAAATTAATAGGTGTAAACGCAAAGATATCAACTTCAGAAGTATTTTATGAAACTTGATATTTTTTTAATATTGTAACAGTACACTAGGAAAAGATTTAAAATGCTTCTTCGTAACAAGTGTTTGGTTATGTTAAATATTCTCTATCTGTAACTCTATGTAATATTGTAGAACCAACTTTTCATTTTTTTAAAATTGTGACACTGTTTAAACTCTATTGCAACCAGGCCCGTAGCCAGGCAGGGGCCGGGTGGGGGGCTCAGCCCCACTGGCGTCATCGTCAGCCCCCTTGTATTGTCGTTATCAACCGGTCATTATGAAAAACTATTGTATAATTTGTTTGTAGTGACAAGTGAAAATGTAGACAGCGAATATTATGTGGTCATAACTTGATGAAAGGACAAATTCACAGAACGAAGGTCAGCTATTACATTCCTTCATCTTGTTTATGACCTGAAGTCTAAGTAGCGAAAAATACAGGGTGTCTACAAATTATTGATAGCGGTTTCATGATGTTACTGTGCATGTATTCTTGAAAGTATCACGAAGCAACTTTGCAGTTTTGTAGAGAAACTCAGCAAGTTTCGTGACACATTACAAGTTATGGGAGTTTTCTGTTCGCCGTGGCGCCGTTGAGCATATTCGTGACTTTCCGGAACTCGATGCTTTTTGTGCAATCTCAACATTTAGAGTTTACGGCCCCTTCTTCTTCAGCGAACAACCTTTACAGAATACGGGTATCTTGACATGTTAGGAAATTGGCTCATGCCCCAGTAGGAGACAGACAGTGAGAATTTTATCCACCAGTTGGATGGTGCTCCTCCACAGTTCCATCACGATGTCCATAAAATCTTAACCACCAGAGTATCAAACTGATGGTCAACAACTGCTGTCATTGCCTCACGGTGACTTTTTTGTGTGTGAGGTTATGTGAAGGATCTAGTGTTTGTGCCTCCATTACAGAGTGATCTAGCAATGGTTCACCGCGTTTGGGAAGAATTTGATTATAAAGTTTATGTCTGCAGAACCACGAAGAGGGGGCATATCGAACACTTATAATGTGTCACAAAACTTGTTGAGTTTCTCTACAAAACTGTAAAGTTACTTCACAAAATGTTCAATGATACACGTACAGTAACATCGTGAAACTGCTTCAATCATTTGTAGACACCCTGTATTTAGTAGGTTGTATAGTTTAGAAAGTTCTTGCATAGCAGGGCCCTGGCCAGGCTGAGCTCCCCCTTGAAATTAGGTATAATTATTTTTTTATAATTTGTTTGCAGTAAAGAGTGAAAATGTAGACAGCAGATATTATTTTGCTCACAACTTGGTGAAGGATAAATTCACAGAACATAAACTTCATCTTGATTATGAGCTGAAGTCGAAGTAGAACATAAACTTCATCTTGTTTATGAGTAGCGGCAAGTATTTAGAAGATAGGCTATAGAATGTTCTTTCACAGAGGAGCTTATTTATCCGTACCTTTGCTGCCCCTGTTGCGGTCTCCCGTTTAGACAGAAATCTGTGACTTTGACGTCATCATCCACATTCCTTCCATATCTACATCAAAGGTCAACAGTTCCTAAGTTTTGGGAACGAAGGGAAGTTTTATTCCTTCAGCTGGGGTTAGATGTACGGTAGGCACTATTATTGAATATTGTATAATATAAATATCTGTATCATCAAAAGTAATGTGTAATATGTAATAAGGAATGATGTCAATAGCAATTAACACTTCAAGAGACGTTTTAGAAGATACCTATAGAAAAATGTACTATTTGTGTGATATTTCTAAATTTTATATTAACTTAATGAGCCCCCACAGAAATAATTAACATTGCTAAACTTTTGAAAAATGAACTTGGTTTACAAAGGTCCCCCCGATAACCCGTGAGCCCCCATGGAGATCAATTCTAGCTACGGGCCTGATTGCAACGATGATGATTTCAATAGTAAATGTAAATGCAAAAATCAAATGTTGAAGAAAATTAATAAACGTTTAAAACCTGGTTTTGGAGCGCATACCACCAGCCAGGACGCTGGAGAGGGACAGGGGAGTCACCTCCCCTTATCGGCTGTTTGTAGCCTCTTGCTGCTTCCCCCTCCAAGCAAGAAGAATTGGATAATTAAATACACTTTTAGCTCAAGTATACATTTCATATGCTCTGAAAATTTTGCTGTTAAAGCACCATAGAGACTGTTCCTTGCGGAGCTACAAACTTGACTGAATCCAAAGTTATACATCATATACATCAGCACCCTACTGCTCTAGGAAACAAATTCAAACTTTTATCTTGACGCCAGTGTAAAACCTTGACAAGTAAGGTTTAGGTGTTACAGGTATGTTTCAGCACATAGGGGCATTCGTACTATTAATACGCTGTGACACTTGGACGTTGGAAGAGGTGGGGGAGGGGATGTCAAATCGGTTCGTTGATCACCCCTGGAAATTGACATAATTTTTTTCAAGTTAGGGAGAAGCTAAAAGCTTGTTATTTTTATTGTTAATAGCGGAAATACAGTTCTGTCAGTTAAGGTAGTATTCGAACAGAATAACAGAAGTACAAACTACATTGATCGAAAAAAAACTGAGTGTAAAAGACAGGTTATATTCTACCATTAAATCCAAGAGGTTTCAAAATTCAACAAATTAATTTTATTTGAGACGTCAAACAACAAGTTTCACTAAAATTTCTTCTTAAATTTAAGCTTTTTCTTGAACGTATTTAAAAGTTAATAACGAGCAGAATAAGACATTTCACTACACTTACTGTATGAAATGCAAAGACATAATGAAAAACAGTTGTGCTGGATATTCATTCATCTCGTGAATCGAGTTGAAGAGCTTCCCCAAAAATATAATAATAATAAATCTACAATACGCAATAAACAGGTATATTTTTACTTGATTATAACAGTTATTACTGTATAATAATCATCATAACGTGTTATTATTTATTCAAATTCTATCAATGGTCTGACCCCACAAAAAATATATCTAGCGACATTCATGTAGAGACATGATTAAACGGAACAGCTCTACCGTTACAATATTTCCTGGCCAGTTTTCTAAATAGCACATAACAAAAATAGGGCCGCCATTTCCCAAACTGGTGGCCGTAACGCAACTTAGAATTTCGAGGATCTTTTAACATGTTGCTTATGTTTTGCATCATCACTAGTACTAGATCAGTGCAACGTTTCATGTTTCTTTGAATTATTTCGAGGTAACACCTACTTTATGCTTAAGTTTTTTGGCCTATAAAAAAAGGGAAATACCGAAAACGTGGCGTTTCGGAGCGTCCCCTCAAGACGCTGGCTGTTCGGAGAGCCATAGTGGGCGACAAGCCTTAGAAAGTGAGTGACTGGCCGCCATCTATTTGATCGTTAGATTTTTACACGAACTGAACTAACGACAATACGCTCGTTTGGACAATTCTCAGTTACAAAAACGCAGCAAAAACTGAAAGATTTTACATCAAAATAACAAGGTTCTGTTTGAATACGCAGAGGGGCTTTACATAATTTTCATGGCTTCCGGATATTTGCAAATAAATATAACAGAGAGAAAGTTAATCGCAGCAATCAAAGAATCACACAACTGTGAATTATTCGTGACAAAATGGATACAAACGTACAATCTAAACTAATGTGGAACTAGAGAATAGAAATCTCATTTCAACACAGCAGCATATACTATTATATAACTCAATTACACTCTACTGGAATTAAAAACCAAATCATTCAGTTTGGAACAGTACGAAAAGTATAGCCAGAAGGAGTGAGAAGTAGGAAAGATACATTTAGACTTCTAGCAGCGTAAACACTTCGCTGTTTTCTTTCTTTCTCTGATGACTTTGGTCGTTTACTTTCGCTTAACGGAGCGTCACTTCCTCATCATGAGGTGCTCTCAAGAAGTGATCTGAAAAAACAGAGATATTTGTTCATGACGTAGGACAATCCATTGATGAAATTTTAATGAAGGCAAAAAACAAACGTAAATCTCTCTCTGTAATGATCACACTGTCAAAATGCTCGTTCGCAAAATCTTGGCCAAGGAGTCAAGTTCCAACATTTCGGGTTCGCACTATTAGCAACCTTGACCTGTGAGTACGTAACATGTTCGTATACCCAAATGTCTATCGATACGTATAAAAAGACACGTTGTTCCGTTTTGAGATCGTTAAGGATGCATAATAACGACAAAAACGTAATGTTGTTCGAAGATGATGCCAGCCTCCATATCATCTGCGACGTCACAGGTTCTAGGTTGAAATCCTGGCCAAGTTGTTAACATTTCATTGTTTGTTTCTACATTTAATTTCACCATCGTCATCGTAACAATTAAGCTACAGTGGTAGATAAGTGATGTAAAGTATATTGGGGAAAAACAACTACAAAAGGCAAGTAAATTATGCATTCCGTGCGAAGAGCAACAATCTGAATTGTATGTTTCGCCTGTTATTTGCTATTGTATGCCAGTGCACAGTGGTCAAAGTGAATGCAAAACCTGGCCAAAATTCCAAAATTGAAATTGCGAAAGTAGGTTTGGTACCCTTCTAATTCTACAGTAAAAGGTCCATTCTATTGAAAACTACCTGATGTTACACAATAAGTGTCGCCCTCAGTTGGCTAGCAACCATTGAAGTGTGGCTATGATGTTTGTTGCAGAAAGGACATTCCCACGTAGTTAGTTTTGTGTCTTTAGAAACATTTATCGGATGCCAATGGCTGTTTGAAACTTATTTCTTGTTAATTTTAAGCTTTAATTATAAAGAGATACTTTTGTAACCTGGTATTAAATTGTTAATGTGCCGGAACTCAAGTTAGTCACAGATTTCTTCTATTTCGATACTTCTCGTTGAGTTACAAAACAACTAAAACAAGCTCAAGTCAAGATAAAACCATCTTATGTTAGAATAGTGTTTCTAGTTTCAGGATCCAAAAGTAGTTTTTGCCCGTTCTTGTCCCTCTTCATAAAAAGTGTTAAAATGCAATTGGATACGCGAGATCTTCATTCTTCTTAAGTTGGGTTGGGATGGACATCTGGGCAATTTCGATGTAAGCATAGGGCCAAGGAAGAGGGATTATAGACACAGACCTTTTCTTCACATCCCTTGTGCAGCTTAAAATACACTATGAACGTAAGAAACTAGGAAATGTTGATATTTGACAAAATCTTTGTCCTTCAGTGACAAGATTTTGCTTGCCGATCAGGTTTCAATTACAAAAGGAAACCACGGCTCTCACAGAAAAGTGTTCTATGCGCTTACTTAACAGAGATCTACACAATAGTGGCATGTGTGTGACACGACTCCCTAAAATATGAAGGTAATAGATGTTAGCAGAAACGAAAATCTGGACACATTCCGGATTAGCCTCTCCAGGTTACGTATGGACTGCATGGAAATCAAAGCATGACAGGTGAGTTGAAAGGTAAATAAACAGTTGATGAAGAAAATGAAACACAAGATACAAGCCGGGATGAAGATAGAATTAGGCATCATTATAGATGCACCAAGGTAAATGGGAAATGGGACGTCCAACGACAAAAATACCGAAAAAATATTTTTCCCAAGAACTCCAAGAAAGTGGTGGATATAACGGGAATTGACAGAGACCTCAAGAAATGATCCTATAGGCACTATCTTATGAACTGGGCCTAGACGTGGTGAAATTTGAGATGGGGACCAAGCAGAAAATTGAGCTGCACTTCTCGCTCTATCAACATGCCATCTACCATTCACAAGATACTTGTCCATGGTCCAGGGATTATTTCGGATGCTCAAGATGCCGGAAACAAGCATATAAAGAAGTATTATCCGTAGCGCCATACTCAGGACAATTCTCGGGAAAAAAAGATGATGCATGTAATCCTTCGACTCCTTAAATCCAATCATCTCCACAGAGAGTCTGAGATAGACACTTCAAAACGATGTATATTAGACTTATCCTAAACGTCCACTCCAGACACTGGCTGATGTTGAAACCGATCGAGATGGAAATTGTAAATACGTTGAACAACGCGTAAGTCGTGGTTTCGCTGTATTGTGAGTGCAATTGGTATTAAAATATCATAATACTGTGACACTGTCTCATATTGTGTTCCTTCCCTAAAATGATAGAATATGTGGGAAAAAATCTGCATTCTGAGATCATAGACCAAAAAATTAATTTTGACCAGGGTTTCCATGGATCTGTACCACTGTGCAGTGTTAGAAATTGGCGGTTATAAAACGCGACTAGAATAGTGGATATTAATAGCAAATTTTCATGGAAACTTCTGCTACCGCCGTAAAGCTAGACAACGCACTTAACGTCTTGCAGGGAAGAGAGTATTTCAAGATCTAGATGTCCCATTTGTATTGCCGGCGATTGTACATAGGTGTATTCTGTTTGAAAGGTAAACAGAAGTATAAAGATGTGCGGGTGTAGATGTGTATAATTGGCTGTTCGTGGGATGAGAATGAAGATTTTAATATACACAGTGTGCATGCAGTGTGCGTATATATAGAGTAATGAATGTGTGCATGTATCTAGAGAGCGAGAGAAATAGAGAGAACTGATACAATATTAACTGAGTTTAGAAAAGTCAAGTGAGCGTACATACTGGATTATGTTCCGTCTTGAATTTCTATTGCTTGAAAATAATGTATTACTCGTAACGTATTTTACCCAGTAATGGTACCTGTAACTAGTTACTATTTAAAGTGAGTAACTGTTATTGTAACTCTTAACGAAATTAGCAGTTGCTTAGCATGTCAATAGTAATAGAAACAGAAGCAAAATGTTAATTTTCATGTGTACAATTGTTACGAGTATTTTTTTTAACGATCATTGTTTATACTTTGAATTTTCTCACCTCTGTATTTTCACAAGGTCCGTGGATTCAGTCTTCCTCCCTGCGAGGTAGGTGAAAGTATTCACGGACCTTGCTGTTTTCATATTTAATATTTTTCCTTACCGGTGACGTGGATACGTGTAAAGCTGAAATTTCGATGAATTATCGCGAGCTTTTAAAATACATTTCTGTGTAATGCATAGAAATATCCTGAGATAATTTCATTTGCATTACCAAACCCAAACGTCCTGTTTTGTTAGTTACACATCAGACCGTCATACTACGCCGAAAGTATGACTTCATTATAATAGAAGAATTCAACAACTTTTAAGGAACGCTTCACACAACAATACTCATCACAAAGCAAGCACAGTATCATGCATAATGCTAATAGGTGGCCTTCGTATTTTCATCCATTTAATTATACTGGAATTATAGAATCGCCACCATTCAGTCAACACGAGGAGGATGTTATTTTAAGGTAAGAGCTCGTTATAAAGGAACTAAAGACACGGAAAATAATACGTCCTTGGATTATATTCGGTATAGCGTCTCTGCATTAACATGTATTGGTTGGTTATGGGCAGTCACATCCTTCTTCATGCTGCGCGTTTAGACTACTACTTTATGAATGCTTGTGTCTGTTCGTTCATTCGGTTCATCACCTTCTACCATCCATTATTTTCTACGAGACAAACAGGATGATAGCGAGACCGAAAAACCCTTGTTACGTCACTTTTCTGTCGTGAAAATGAAGATGAATCAGGTTTTTGTCATTGGTTGATTTGGTTATGTAAGTTCCTTTTTTCTCAATTTTGGCTAATCGTGACGATATGGATGAATGGTGATAATATGAACTGATGAAAGGACACACACATGGACAGGACAGAAGTCCAACAGAAGATTATACTGAGTATGAGTTCAGACGACAGAGCCTCGTAAGCCTGCAAAATGGAGTCCATGAAGTATAACGTGGAAGTGAGATCAATCCTCACACCCAGGTTTTCGAGTCATAATTTTCATAACCGATATATACGAGTATATGGGGGCGGGAGTGTATTAATGCCCATACGAAAATGTTCTAATCCTGCACGCTATTTCTTCCTGATATTATTATTTTCTCATTCGAAATTTCTCGACTGTTATAGATCCCCATTATTGGCAAATTTCTCAGGACGGGAAATTCTTTTCCAGACACCAAAATCTTGGTTGACTGATTTCTGTTTATTTTACTTCACTTTTTCTGCCACATACTTTATTTCTATTACGATCGAACGTATTTTTGGAGGATTGAAAAACAACCTCTCATCTCACTCTGCGTCATTGAGATGAATGATGAAGGGAGGACATTGTAATCTTTATGATGTCCATGTAATTGTGAACATAAAAGAAAATTCAGTGAACTTTACTAGGGAAAGCAAGTTCAGTAAGAATAAGAAACACATGTCTGCCCCAAGGTTAATTGTATATTACTTTTCTAAATAGTGGTCTGACAAGCTTCAAAATAACTTTAGTTCGCAAGATGCAAAAGAACTAAGAACAAGGTAGAAGTCAGTTTCAGAATGCTTTTTGATAAAGACTGGTATGCTACCTAAAGTTTACCGTCAGTAATCTGCTCAGATAACGTTTGTGTTTTACTCAAGGAAAGCATTTTCACCGATAAGCTTCACCTAATTATGTCAGCACCTGTGGTTTCCAGTTATACTTTATGAACACTCCAAGACCCTGTTTCTTATCACACATTTTTCTTGCACATGAATTGGTTTCTCATTCTTGCAAGGTGCATTGTATACTACAAAAATAAGTTACTTTCTTAAAAAAAGGTGTACAATGAAACATTCCCAGGGGGAAGCATAGTGATTCGAATCTTACTGTAAACAATAGTGCTAGTTTCCATACGCGCATGAAAAAAGGACCTAGAGCAAACTCTGTAAAACTTACAAATGTAACAATGGGAAGAGTTTTCTGTCTTTGGAGGGTGTTTAGGTGAGCTATGTACTGTGTCCCTGCGCAAAATTTTAGCTGGGTGTGTCGGAAATTTGTTGTTTAGAACAAGGATTTAGATGATCGGTTAGAACTTTATCAATGTTGTTAATGGCGTAGTTTGAGGTAGATCTTCAATTTGGGGAACAGGAAAAAGCCACAGTGACTCTTATCAGGGAAATAGGACTGAGAAACCACGGAATGAGCGTGTGACAAGGGGTATTATCACCAGGGACGGCGCCAGAAATTTTCGACCGGGTGGGCAGAAGCTCCTTATTGATAGATTAGGGTGGGCAGTATAAATGTAAGACCATGTATGTGTACGTATGTATCCCCCTCTCTCTTACACTCCCGATTTTCCTCTTACTTCCTTTTCCTTTCCTTATCTTCCTCTTTATTCTTTTCTAATCTATTCTCGCATCTTGTTCCATTTCCTTTCGTTTTGTCTCTGATGGACACAAGGAAGTGTTTACACATGCGCAGCCATTACCCCAGCCATACATTCTAATGTATGCATGTTAATACAGTGAAATAAATTTGAATTAGATTTAAGCTTGTGTTGCAAATACAAGGCACATACTTGATTTTATGTATTCAGCGACAATGATAGAAAGTGCGATGGTAGACAATCGTGCAGTTTCTTGTAATTTAAATGCATGTTCCTGAGCATAGTATTTTCATCGTATGAGTTTTTAACGGAAAGAGTTTTCTTACTCCTTAGGGGTCACGTTTCTTAGCTTACAAGGTTTGTACAACTGAGAAATCTATCTGAATGTTTGTAGTAGCGGCGATTGAGTGCCAAGATTTGAGGGGCAAGGACAATATACTTTTTCTTGGTAGAAAAGGCTTAGCATAAAAATACCATAGTGCAGGGGCAAAAAGTGGCAAAATTTGGCGAGTGAACCGCATCCCCCACTTCCCGGTTCTCCTAATCGCCGCCACTGAATGTTTGGATTAAAATGAGCGTCTTATTAGGAATGATTTAAGACACACACGGAAATCAAATTCTTTGTTCATTGTCCATGAAGTATTCCTAGGCTAATGAAAGGCTATTTTGACAGAATATCACTCACAAACAAGTAAGATCGAAAAATCTGTTCAGAATTGAAGAGATTATTAGCTAAATTGTTATTCATTTTCTGAACTGTCAAGTTACTAAACCGGGAGAAGCAATACACGTATCGTTGTTACATGAACATATTTTTTGAGGTAACAAAATGATTTAGGACACAAGGAATTCATCGAAGTTGATCACCGTGCCAGTAATAATGACTTGGGTTGCATGGCGTGACCATTTCGAACACACTAGAATGTCAACCTCTATCCTGTGCAGCACACCCTGGAAACTTGATTTTTCAGGCAACGAGTCCCCGGTGCTTGGAACCACTGTCAAAGTAATAATTTATGAGGGTTTGTATTTTGAGTGTCAGCTTGTGTTTGTTTTCGCCCCTTCGTAACTTTAATCTAATCACCATTGAACCTTATCGTCGTCATTATCAAAATTAGCAGAAAAATGACAACCTTTAAACAGCCAATGGGTCATATATGACCCACGGTGCGGATTACAACATTCACGTGCTTTTAGGACCTTCATACTTGTATGTGAGGTTGTAAACGCTGACAGATGTTGAGACAAGACATTGAAATGTCACGTGGAAGAAAACCCACCCCCTCCCCTTTTCTCTAATATTCAAATTAGCTATTTTTAGCCAAAATGCAAATTGTACATATTGCTTCATATTTCAGCTTGTATGAGAACTAGAACTTGAAACAAGTTTCGCTTTGTTGCAAAAGGTCTACTCTTTGAAAACAATGCAAATGTTTGCGTCCTTTTTCCAAAATAACGGGAGAAGAGGGTGCGAACGCCAGATAATTTTTTTCATTGAAATTTTGGGACTTGGCCCCTCCCAATCCCGTTTTTCTCACTTGGGCTTTCTGAATTGTACACGGTCGCGTGCTCTGACGTTTTTGCTTTCAAACAAATGTTATCCGAAGTAGATTGCTCAAATAGTATCCGAGATATAACGTTTTTCTGAAATAAGTGTAAAAATTTAAAAATCGCGTGCAAAAGCCGCGGCGAGAGAGGGGTTACTTTCGAAAACCGGCTCGGCTGTTTAAAGGTTAAATATAGCAAATCAACCACAACTTACTGTTCCAAAAATGGAGTTGCATTAGTTCATACCTCTTAGGAAGTTGAGATGGTAGTTTCAATTGCACAGCGTTTCATTAGTGGATCAAGTCAAGGCAGCTAATTCCGTGAACAATGATGTTGTTTTCCCAAAGTCTCAAATATTTGCCTCAGGCAATCACCCCCCTAAAATGGACGCATCTTCTGTGGTGATAAAATGCCACGTTTGGTGCGAGTTCTTTCTGTATATTTTTCCCCAAAGGCATAACGCTGTCGCATTATAATGAAGACGTCCTGTGTTCGACTCCCCCCTCCTCTGGTGCAAGCACAATGCACACTGGTTCCACGTTAAACTGTAGGTTTAGTCCCGATTAGCTTATCTGAGCATAAAAGTGGATTTAAAAACAAACTCATAAAATCGTCTTCTGGATACTTCGTGACATAACTTTTTTTCTTTACTTCAGCTGTATCTACAGATTCTGTTGACATTTTTGGCTGATTCATGTGGCAAAATTTATGTATGGAACGAGGATTTCTAAATAGGATAAGCCACTCATTAGCAATTGAATAATTCTGTAGATTTTTCCATACATAACTGGTTTATTAAAATTTATTCACTGCAGTATTGTAGTGATTATTGTGATTCCTTCTTATTAGTAAAATGAATATAAAGTTGATATTTCGCATACCATATTAATATTTGAAGATAAGAAGTATATAAAAATTGTAATGAAATAAAAAAAAGGGACACTTCTGGAATTTTAATGCAGAGCTAATTAAAACTATATTATGCTCTCTAGGTTTATGGCTTCAGCAACAGAAACCTTCGATCTGTCCCTATTCGGGGCAAGATCAATCCAATCTTTCCCATCCTTGCCGATTTCTTTTAGGTCCATCTCAACGTTATTCCTTCATCCTCGTCTTGGCCTTCCTACTGGTCTCTTGCCATCAGGTTTCCCAACAAGAATCCTGTAAACTATTTTTTTCCTCTGCCATTCGTGTCACATGGCCTACCCATCTAAGTCTTCTTGATTAAATTATTCTAATAATAATAATTAAAAAGTCAAAATAATGTATTGTGTTGCCGGTGGAAGTAACGCTAAGATGATGATTTTATTTGTTTATTTAGAGATTATTTTAACCATACCCAGGCCGGGATTTATATACGTATGTGGAGGCCCGGAGCTGCAGTCCTCAAGTTCGACCTAAATTCTGATATTATCTTGATCATACCCTGCATAATTTTGAGCCTCCTAAGCCTACTAACTGCTTTTAATCATGGAAGTATTCATTTGATCACAGTTTTTGTTTCAATAGCTCTAGTATTTACTTCCACTTTCTAATGACAAAATTGGCTTTTTATGGGTTGATAATATGTGAATATTTCTAGCATAGATAATATTCACAAGTAAAATATATACGTTATGAACACCAGAATACACTTATTTATCGAATTATTCATATATCTCCAAGTATATGTACTTATTGAATTTGATTGGGTGGGCAATCGGGTGGGCACAGGAATTTTTGGGTGGGTGCTTGCCCACCCGTGCCCACCCCTGGCGCCGTCCCTGCTCATCTAATTGTTGACAAACTTCGAAGGTGCATGTGCAGTAGCTACACAAAGAGGACTTCGTACACATGAATAAATAAATTAAAGTTAATTTCCTTCTTAGGTTTATCTATTATAATACGTAAACGTTTCCTATTAAATTCCTAATATCAATAGTGTAGTAGCAGGCTAATGTTCTGCTACACATAAGAGTTCGCGATCAGATCTTGTTCAGCATCAATATAGTAGACAAAAGATGAACTACGTAAATATCCACTTCCTCTTCACTAATAACATTTCATTCTTGCCAGAGAATATCACAATAAAATTTAAAAAATAAAAACATTTTGTTAAACATTACATGTGACACAGGGGCGTATATCTGGGCTAACTAGGCTATCTGCGAAGCCCGAAGCCCTGACACTAAAATACAGAAGAAAAATTTATTAGAAAATATGCATAAAATTGTTTATTATAATAAGAAAAGGGTCAACAGAAACTATTTGATTTGGTTTATTTAGCGTCGCTTTTCAGCCACTTTCTTGGCTAATTGCGACGACGAGGATGAATGATAATGTGATAAAATTGATGAAGAGACACTCACAAAGAACACCCATGATGAAGAGACACTCACAAAGAACACCCAAGTCCAGGTCTGGATTGGAACCCGGTACCCCTGGTGTTGTATTATTATTATACATAGAAATCATTATTGTTGTTATTATTATTATTTTGTGAATCATAATGTGAAGCTTAATACCAAAACATGATTTAGAAAGATCCCTCCTCCTTCTTCAGAACATTTTTTTTTTTTAAATCGAACACTACAGGGTGGAAAGATAGCTAGCCCTCATATTTTGAACTCAACATACGCTACTGATATGATGACACCCCTGCATAAAGCGGATCTAGGGTTTACCCAGTCTGTGGTTGATAGGCACCTGGGAGCGACTGGGGGAGGGGGTAAAGGTGGCCGGAATGTGGTACTGATTGCATTACGGGCAAGATCGAGAATATGTGAGGCCCTACCTCAACATCCACTGTGTGCCTTCATGCACGGTGTAATACAAAGCGACAACTTTGTTTTCGTTATTTGTAAAAAGTCCAACAAAAACGTTAATGAATCATTTCTTACACGGATGTTTGCGTCTACCCCACCCCCATTTCCCATAAGTCACTCTGTCCCCCATTCTAAAATATTCTATCGTCGATATCGCTTTAAACTTTCGGGTTTCACGTGTTGCTCAATGTTGCAAAGTTCCTGACGTGCTTAGGCTTCCTAATGGTGCATGTCCCACCGATAACTTGGCAACGAAACACTTCAAATCCTCACGTACTCGGATGAAAGCAGCGGTTGTTAAGCTAGTTATTACGGATGCAGAACTCAACCTATCGGGTATTTTCTCGTAAATAAATTCCAAGGAGAGGTCACAGGGCATTGCTGGAATTTGAAATTAAAAGAATGGTTGCACTGTGCAGTTCATGAATTTTCCTTATGTATGCGTTCGATTGGGTTTGCTTTTCCTATACTCCCGTTGCCTTGAAGCATGAAAACCCACGAGAAGGAAGAAACCTTACAGAGGAAGGCTGACGAACTTCCATTTCAGCTTTCGGCACTGAATTTAAGGGAGATTTAGTCGCGACAAATTTCGCGCATTCTTAGCGGCTGCAGTGTCACTCCAGCAAATGTTCATTGATCAAATAATATTAAAGAAAATAATTAATTTATAAAATGTTCAGTTCACAATACAGAATTAAATTTTACAAATTTGCACGTTTTTTACTCCTAACCTATTTGTATTTATCCACTGATGCTGCTGAAGCAAGTATTTTTTTATCTTCTTGTGCAAATTTCAGAAACTATTTACAATTAATATTAAGATTTACTAATTTTACTCATAATTAATTACTACCATTAGTTCTGACTTAATTATTCTTAGGCTGCTTTGATTTCTCTGATCAGTCCATTTATTGATGATAGTGGCAAAAAGCGGGAAACGACTTACCGCCCCCGCTCCCCCTCAAATCACCACCACTGGAGACAGGCGACAAGAGACACGTGTCTGTTGGAAGTAAACCTTCAGAAAGCCACTATTGCATTAGCTCAATTGTTAGGCAACAGTAGAAACATGAAACTGATCTCCCTTACTGCAGACAACAATGAAGGCTTGTTAAATTAGAAGTGTGCAGGCGACAATGTAACCTTTAGCTGCCGGGCAACGCGATCCAGTTTATTTTGTAACGTTAAAGAGTGCAGTTGGAAGATGTGGTGGTCTTCAGTTTTGATTCGTGTAAAGTGTAAAGTAAGTCGCATTCGGGGAAAAATTTTACTCAATAGCGAAAATTGCCGAAAGACAAAGCAATAAAAAAAAAGCCGATGTAGCAAGAAAGAAGAAACAGTGCAAAAATTTATGTTCTGTTTAAAAAGCGCACACAAAGCACACCAAAACAAACCTTGCGCATGTATTATTATTATTATTTTCATCAATGTAGTTAGTTGGTGGTACTGCATATTCATTTCGAAATTGGTAAGGGGTTTCAAAGTTTTCTTCTGCTTAAGTGTAGCTCGGAGGAAATAATAGCACTCGTGATGACACATCAAATGATATTTAACAGCAACCAAAGCGACACCCCATGCAGGCAAGTGAACCAATGTTGCGAACACAATGAAATACTTTCTAAAGAATGATAAATGTGAGATACTTGCAGACGAGTTCTGAAGGAACTAGAGTGTGGCGCTCTGAAAATAAAAGTATTATGTAGTATTTCATAACTTTCGCCTTCATTTTTAGCAAATGATTAATCCTACTCGATGCTACAACACACGCAATGAAACGTACGCGTTCTTCTTTTAAAGGTCAGTGTGATAGGGCGGGAGGAGTCATCAACGGTTGGTTTAGTGCAACAGTCATTAAGGAAACCTGGTTCTAGTCATTGGTAGTTTTGTATACCAAAGTCGTGTGTGTATTTTTATTTTACGTCTCTTTTTTCCACTATTTGGCTAACCGCGACTATGAAGATAAGCGGTGATTGGATAAAACTGATGAAGGGACACTACACGAAACATTCCGCCCCTCAGATCTGTTGTGTTTCTGATTCAAGTGTAAACAAGAAATGCCTAGATTTCAAAAGAATTTGCTCCTTTCGGCAGAAAAAAAATCCATAAAACAATTATTACTATTAAACAATAATTATATGAAAATATTAAAATATGAAACTATATAATGAATTATTTATTTCTTCCCACAAATCAACCTGTGCCTTGTCCGTTAAACAAATATATTATTATTATTCAATTTTCGACTGTTGGCTCCACTGTTTCATTTGTCACGTATTTTATTGCATTTTGGAGCACGAATATCGGTCACTTTCTCCTAGAACAAATATAGCTTTTTTTCTCTACAACCAACATTTAAACATCACCTGTTCGATCTTCATTAACGAAGTTCCAAAAAAACAGTTCAATTCGTGCATTCTCTTAGGTGTAAGGATTTAATGTAAGAATGGCGGAAGCATACCATTGGTGCAGATTAACTTTTTCAATAAATTTTCTAATATATATTTTTTACTCCTAAGATAACAAACACTTATAACTTGATAAAATATTTCTTAATATTCTGGGTACATCCTGTCATTATCTTTCACAATTGCCACATTGACACAAATAACGTTCCGAAAGACGAAACTGTAATTGCCTTAGGAAGAACTTTATATTCGAAATCGAATCAAAATATGTACGTTTCAAATGCGGCTGTTATATTGTTATTGGGAGCGGAGGATCTCTCCGGGAAATATTTACTTTTATTGTCAACTGGAGTCATATCGCAGTATGTGACCTGTTGTACATCACGATTGTTAGGCGAATGTGACACAAAATCCATGTCCGAAAAATAATTCTTAACGGACATCTAAAAGTGAGAAGGTGCAAAATTCTCACAAGATTGAGTGCTTAATTGTAGAGCATTCCCCGACATTCGCTACGAGACTCGCCGGCAAGCGGCCCGGCGTCAGCGCTTGTCTTCCCGGTGAACGGGTCCGCGACAGTCGCATGCTACAGTCTGTTTTTTTCGCTCTCCCCGCCTTCGCTCTCTTTCCCTTTCTGTTGACGTTGCAGACTGACGCCAGTATAATCCTCCCTCGGAAGTTTGTTGTGTAATGTCCGCGTGTTGAACATTGTGGCTTAATATGGCACCATAAAAGTTTACATTACAACAAAGAATTTATCTTGTCGAGTGTTACTTCGGAAAGAGGAATTGTGGAGAAGTGCGACGATGTTTTGAAACGGAATTTCCTGGTGTTCCCGTTCCACATAGGATCACTATATTAAACCTCGTAAAAATTCTGAATAAAAGTGGAGAGAAAAATCTGGAAATGTAAAAAATAAAGTATACAAAGACAATCCGTACACCATCCGTGAGTTAAAAGAGAGTATTGTACGAGAAATCGGGAGAATTACAGTAGTGCACGTGTAAATGCCAATTTCCTTCGGAGATGCCAAGAATGTATTGCAGCAGAGGGACATCATTTTCAACACCTTCTGTAGTCAAGGTTAGTACACAATATGAAAACTGTAATTTTAATAGCCGACTCTAGCGACTGTCGCGGACCCCGTTCAACGGGAAAGACAAGCGCTGCTGCCGGGCCGCTTGCCGCCGAGTCTCGTAGCGAATGTCAGGGAATGCTCTTATGAACGGTACCGCTAATGCAATGGGCATTTGGATTGAATTCCCGGTAAACCATATTGCATGTTTCTTATCCACCCATTGCATCGTTTCAATTGAACTTACGGAAGTAGATAAGTGACACAAAATAACCAAATATTTGTATTGCCCCAATCCATTGATGAAGTTTGCCCGCTTTCATAGCGAAATGAACATCGTTGCACTCTACGAAACCAGAGTTCTTACGTTCGAATCCGAGATAAAGCATGGATGCTTCGTTGAATTTGTTCCGGCATCGACTTTGAAATGCACTTGGGTTTTTACCAATTGTACATTAGTTACCGATCGCCACCTTGTGACTTTCAGGTTAATCGTGACAATGACGATACAGAATGATTGTTTGATTTTTAATTTCATTTATTATACTTCCCTTTTCTGCCACTTTGCTAACCACGAAGACAAGGATGAATGGTGAAAAAATGCTAGATGTAAGGACAATCAGAAACACAAATCAACAGAACACAACCATAGAGGATCATACTGGTTATGAGTCAGGACGCCACAGACTTGTTCGTCTGCAAGAATGCAGTCCAGAGTGTACTACGTGGAAGAGAGGTTGCGATTTGGGTGACGACAGGATGAAAGAACAAATACGAAGAAACTAGAATTTCTGCCGATCTCCGTGGCAGAGAGGTTAGCACGCCATCGGTTCGAGGTTCGAATCCCGGCGTGGGCATGGGTGTTATTTGCGAGCGTTCCTTCATCAATTCTATCACTCATCCTCATCGTCGTGATCATCAAAAAGTTGTACAAAAGCAACGCCGAATAATAAAAGTCAAAGAAAATCAAGTCACTCAGAGTTTCTACCAGGGATAGGCGTTCGAATCTGTATCCGATATCTGAATGTCCATTGTCCGAATCCATTAGGATCAAATATCCGAATGTTCGGGTTCAACGATACGGACCCTCCCATCTGACTCCGTACACGATTTTCAACCACCACCATTGAACGGCGTCAGCATAAGCCGAAGAAAACAAAATTGTCCTACCTCTGTCTTCTTTTGAGGACTTGTTCTGTGAAGTCCCCCACCGTTCTCCATAGAAGCCTGTTCCGCCTTCCCCATGCTATCCGACACCGTCATTCCTTCCAGAAACAAGCAGCACGCGACACTTGGATGATCACGGTCCACCGTCGTCGCATAGACTGCACGATATCCATTTTTGCCGGCGCGGTACTTGCCTTTAGAAAGTGCAAGAGGAGCGTGGCTGCATCCGCTGCGTCCCTTCCCCGCCGTTTTTCCCCGCGATGATCTTGTTGCCTTTCCCCTTTCCTTTGGAGAAGACATCAAGGTCCACGAACTCCACCGTTACGTCATAATACCCGAAGACCCTCAGGTACCGAAAGACCTGCATCTGGCTTGGTCACGTTGAGTGCTAACAAATCCAGCTCCTTCCCGACCTTAACCTAAATTGGGCTTCGACACGTGACTCGAGTGATTCTCCTGGATATTTCTGTTAGTTCTTTGCGATTGATTCGTCCTCCGGTTAGGGTGTGTCTAAGGTGGGGCTCTGGCCCACCATTTCATCAATCTATTTCAGTTATTTTGCGATAATCGTGACGAAATGGATGGGACAAATACAATCGCTGCGGGCCTTCCCGGTGGCGTGGTGGTAAGGTCGCTTTATAATCAAGGGGTTCCGGGTTCGATAACCGGTGAAGGTGGTTGGGATTTCACTTTAAACTGGAGGTCCAGTCCAGTTTAGCCTACTGTGTGGAAAGTGGACTTTAGGAAAAACTCGATACGCCGATGCCTTGAACTGGGTTCAAACATGAAACCTCTGGCACCATAGCGCGTTGGACTGACCACTGCCACGGAAAGTCTCCCCAGTTCAAGAGAGAAACAGTTAATAATTTATGGAATAAATGGTTGATTGATTAATTTAATACCAAAAAACCTCACCTCATTTCCTGCAAGGCAATATTTTAACGATAAATCACCAATGCTATATTTTACTACCCCTTTATACTCCTTTTGACTAATCTCGAACATTAGGATGAATGATGATAAGATGAAAAGTTGAGAGTCCACACGCCAAAGCCTCGTTACTCTGCAAAATACAGTCCAGTCATGGCCCTATATTAGGGGAGGTGTCCAAACACCCTTCCTTGCACAAATTGTATAATCATGCTATCCCTCGTCGTGCCGAAACTACAGCGCGTGCCACGGTTGACAGTCGAAAGCTTTGCCACATTTTTTCCCTCCGCTCGTCAATGCTGGAAGGGATTGGACCGAATTGTTCGACCCGTTTGAGAAAACAGAAGGGAACAAGGAAAGAACCCACGCCTTCCCATCCCCCGGTCCTGTTTAATGGGGGTCAGTGCTTTGGCAACACAGAACTAGCCTTCCTTTGTCGGTGTGTATTACACCAATTAATTTGTGGTTGTGGTTTTCGTGTATCAGATCGATGTATAAAACGTTGCCCGAGGGTTTGTTTGCTTGAAACACGTCACGTGACAAATCCTGTTTCCCTGCTGCCTGCTTCGGGTAATTCGCTGCCTTTTGATTACCAAGCACATTTGGCCATGTAAGCCCACCGGGACCGGGCCAATTTTAAGCAAAATGCAGAGTTTCATTTAGATGACTGTAGATATACGCGGAATGAACCATAGATTCGGACTACATACAATTTATGCACATTGAGTGTATATATGGATGCGGGGGTAGTCGAGGAACCGGAAAATTCCAAAATCTCACAAAAAATGTCCCTCCGCCCCTGGACAACAAAGTACAGGACATTGTCAAAATACACATGGAAATGATCGCTGGCATGTCTGGAACAAGATAATAATTGCACTATTATGATACGAATAATACAACACGACTTGTACCTCCAAAACGATATGTCTGTACGCCACGGAGCCATTCAGCAAAATGTGCAGTTACCTTGAAACGGCTGTAGGTCGGAAGCTAATTGCCCTAGATGGACGAATCAAGTACCATTATACGCGGAATAAACAACATAATCGGACTATATAAAATGTATGCACATTGAGTGTGTGTATATATATACACACACACACACACATGATATATGGATGCGGGGGGAGGGGAGAAACCGGAAAATTCCAAAATTTCTGAAGAAAAATGCACCTCCGCCCCCTTCCTCCAGACTTTACTTCCGCCACCCCCTTTTGCCAAACTTTAAAGCACTTTGCAACCTCCTGCTACCGACCAGCAAACTTTTCCCATATCGAGGTTCAGCTGCATTATTATAGTGGAACAAAAATGCCGGCAGCAATGCTTTTCTTTTCAGAGGAAGTGGCCACAAAGAAAGATGCCATTTTCACGCCTTTTTATGGAAGAACAAGACATGAAAGAGTCCTTACGGTGCAATATATGTGTTAACAATAATTTAGGGATGGGACCGATTAATCGGTACTCTATCGGTATCGGCCGATATAGGCATATCGGTGTATCGGTAAAATTACCGATCCGATATATCGATAAATATCTTATAATTTAGTGCAAAGTTCTGCCATTTTGTTGTAATTTTTATGGATAATCTCGATGCCCTACATTCTAAAAAAAAGTAATTGTGTAAATATTCAACGTATTTTCGACTGCAGTAACCTCGAACACACACATTTGTTAAGGAGATCAATGAACATTTCAGGTTCTTCAAGTACCATATCAAATTTTATATCGGGTCGGTAGAATATCGGTTATCAGTATCGGTAAATTTTATATCGGTACTTTATCGGTATCGGCCAAAATTTCATATCGGCCCATTCCTAAATAATATAAAGCAAGAAAATCGCAATTCCAGCGAAAAATAGCGACATTATGACTTAAAAACTACGAACATGACAAGGTATCTTTTAAAAGATAGGTGGTACCCCAGAGGTTACAGGAAGGCATATTTTAAAAGATAGGTGGTAAACAAGAGGTTAACAGCGGATGACTGCCACAAAGTCGGTCCCCGCGCCGGGAGTTACAGTGACAGGACTGTAATCTTTGTTATAAATTACACCAAGCACCAAGTTAAGCACCCTCTCAAATAAAAGTCCCAGCCCAGGTACATTATTGTCGTCCTGGTCGG
Organism: Lepisma saccharinum; assembly: GCF_977018435.1. Taxonomy (NCBI): domain Eukaryota; kingdom Metazoa; phylum Arthropoda; class Insecta; order Zygentoma; family Lepismatidae; genus Lepisma; species Lepisma saccharinum. Next base: position 124,095,236 of record NC_139229.1, read on the forward strand.
TGTAAACATCCATCGTTGCATCACCTGCCTAAACGTCCATTGTCCACGTCATGTGGCCTTCCACACCCAGTAGCCATTGTGGAATCCTTTGAATATTTATGAGGAGACTGAAGAGGCATCGACAAACCTGATTTATGACCTACGTCGTACACATTCCTATTATTGAAGATGGTTGAAAATATGCAGAGCTTCATTGGGTCGCATACGGCCAGGTTGAATAGTCGTAGTCGCCTATTTGCGGCAGTAGCCTGTGGCTTAGGGAAGTTCAGAGAAAGATACAAAGAAACAGAATCAGGAAAGGTCCTTGGCCAGAGTTCGCCTGGAGCAAATGCAAGTAACGCTGGGACACCCCCGATCACGTTGTTCGTCACAGGAATTGATTAATTCTTATACTGTGGGCATATCAGTACATAGTCTATTTTTGTTCATCACACAATACGGGAATAAACTCCTAAACTGATGCAGCGCAGGCCCCTACCAAAAAATAATAGAAGTCCTTTAAAATTTCCTCACTCAATTTTTAAAACTCATTCAATTCAACTAAAACGCTACAGTTTCCGAGGATAAAATCGCCTTACGTATTAACAGCCGAGGCTGTGAAGGGCACTCAGCACACACAAGGACAAACACAGGACAACACGACTCCATAGAGGATTATCCTGGCCGTTGATACAGGCGTCCATGGACGTCCGGATGCCCCCCCCCCCCACGAAAAATGAATGTCCACCTAAAAATTATCTATTTCACACAATTTTATTTCAGTCACAGTAATTTGTGTTATTGTAAATTCGTTGAAGAAACATGATAATTTCAGACTGAAATAGTGTTATGGGGGAAAATATGACTCCTTTGCCCCCCCCCCCCTGGTAAAAATCTCTTGCTTGACCCTCCCAGGAAAAAATCCTGCGGACGTCCATACAGGCGCCTGAATCTCGTTGACCTGCAAGAAGGGGTTACCGGGGTGTACCACGGGGAAGTGAGGTCAGCCTTGTCAGAACGTCAACCTTTATACCCAGACAGGAATTAATCCTGCGACATACCGAATACAACACAAGCGTGTCGAAAAAGATTAATATACAAAAACAATAATGCTTTCATTAAAAGTAAATCCTACTTGATTTTACAATGTCATAAACTACTGGAAGACAGTGCCTCTGGTGGGGTCGTTTTCAAGAATAACATCATTCCTGTCCTGTCCTGTGTGTGTGTGTGTGTGTGTGTGTGTAATTCTGGATCTCATGTTGACCAAGTCCAAGTCACATATAAAGGGCCTAGAGGATGATTCGAAAGTCCCTTAACACCCCCTATAACAAGTAAAGGAGTTAGGCTGGGTACAATTAGTCATGATAGAAATAGATTAGGCTTAGGGGAAACCACATTGGTGTGTTCCAAGCGGACGCCAGCGATATTGGTGACCACCATATTGAATTAAACTTTTTTTTTTTTAAATGGGACACTTGGAAAATTATACATTTGTTACAATCATGCAGTCGTAACTTTTACCTCATTAAAGATAGGTTGGAGAAACCTTCACCAGTGCATTTCTCGTGAAACTCCAGCCTCATTTGATTCTAGTCTGACTAGCGGGCGGAAAACCAGGGTGGATGATCTAAGGTCGGAATTTTTCCGACTGTCCCCGCATAAAGCGGCTGTAGGACCCACCCAGATTCAAATCAAATAGCACCCAGAAGGTGGGGGTAAAGGCAGCCGTAGCGTGGTGCTTATCATATCACCTCCAAGATGGCCGCCATCGAAAAAACGTGGGGCCCACATACCCTAAATGTGTCTTCATGGCATGGCGCTATATGCACAGGGAACTTATCTTTGCCTGCATATATTGTATTCCTTTCTGTACCCCTGTGTAACTATGCTTATTTTTTACATACGGATATACGAACCCTCTACTATGACAATGGCTGAGGGCCCCCCACACTGCGGGGTTTTGCGGCTTGTAGATCCGGCACTGGTAGTGGGACAAAATGAAAAAAGGACCTGCGCATGGTACTCGCACGTGCATAGAAGGGAGGGATAGAGTGCAGCCTGTTCCATTATGGCACGAATTGAACGGATAGAGGGGAAGATGAGTGCAGGCTTTTGTCCGAAGGTGCTATTGATTATGGTCGCTCTATAACACAAGGTTTTCAACTAGAACACATGGGGCATTCATTCATTCCATGTGAAATCAACAAGTGAAGAGGCACTTTACAGTCTCACATTTTTGGATTCATTTGAAGTTTGGCATACTGAAAGGGACATTTGAGGAAGGAAAATATGCAACTTTGCAGATCCATACCTTTTGTATTTAAATTGCAATATTTCATCAAACAGAGCACCTATACGTAGAAGTGATTAGGATGGCGTTGGAAAGGTCTTGAAGGACTCTTTCACACGGTATTGCATGCATGTTAAAAAAAAAAAAAAAAAAAAGCGGTGTGAGGAAAACTTTGGTAGCCATTTTCTCAAAAGTGGGTCTTTTAATTTTTTTCATACACTGTTATTCAATAAGTCGTGTCGTTGAGCAAGAGGTACTAACTACACACTTGGAAATGGCAAAACAGAATAACTTGGATTTTATACCCTCAAGTCTAGATCAACATGGTTGGAATAGGATAACACCTGTCTATCACTGATGAAGTTCCATGCTGACAACCCTTCGAATCAATCCGTCCTCGATCGCTCAATCTCCTCAGATGCTTCTCCTTCCAATACTCAAATACAAAAGTTATGGATCTGCAAAGTTGCAAATTTTCCTTCCTCAAGTATCCCTTTCAGTATGCCAAATTTCAAATAAATCAAAAAATTTAAGGTCGAGGACCTTGTTGATTTGACATGGATCGGCCACATGCGAAATTTCATCTTCATGGGCATATTACCAGACTTTATTGACAAAGTGAAATTCTGGTTATATACTGAGCAAACCTCGTATATTGGCAATTTTAATTAAAACCGAAGAGTTGCTTGGATATTTTAAATGTATCCGATTTTTGTTAGTGATTGTGACTGAGGTTATATCCTGGTATGGAAACGCAACTGTTAGAAATTCTACATTGAGGAAAATAGAAATGTCAGTCTTCAGTACATTAGAGCACATAAGTTATTAACACTAATTAAGGTTTCATCAAATAAGAATTACGTACATACCTGTAAGATCTCTCTCATTATTTGTGCCTTCACTTGCGAGTACTATCTTCTGAAACATGTGTAATCAGCTAGTGTATCTTCATTTGAACTGCTTGCCATTTGCTGGTTCAACTTCTATCTGTTGTATTGAATGGTCAAAAAAATTTGTGTAGGGAAACACTGCACTATATTACATGTATTCATAACACACACATAATCAACAAGTGAAAGTGTTTATGTGCACATACATACTGGAATTTCACACTTTCAACTATTCTACCGATTTTCTCTGCGATAAATAAATGTTTATACTTGCAGAAATCATGCCTAACTTGTGAATTTTCATTTTGCACTACACAAGCAAGACACCCATACATTTCACTATCATACTCTGCAGTTTTGACGATAACTACGGGGTTCCTTGTGATGATCCCATGTCACCCCATAACTGTTTGGATGATCTCCCCCATCGGAAGGTGGGAGTGAGGCTGGCAGTCAGTAGGTAGGTAGGCCCTGGCCCGCATGGGCTGTTACGTCATGGGTTATTATTGTTCATTCTTTCTACTTTAAAACCCGATGGGTATTGTTTCCCATAATATTGCTCTGAATGCATAATAGAAAAGGGCCTAAAATGATGTTGAGAAAATACATACACCGCAAACATTTTATGACAATGCCCAATTTTCTGGTAGGGCCATGGGTACAACTCAATCAAAAAAGTTTGATACTTCATGCCACATGAAGTTAAAATAATAAAATTAAATTGACAATAGTCACAGCCCATACCATATTTTAGTTTTTGCAATTTTACAGACCTATCGAATTATTCCTCAGGAAGAGCAATGTTTTTCTAACTCATCGCATAACAGCCATCGAGGGCCAGGACCTATATACAGCCTGCCGAGGTGGGAGATCATCTAAGCAGTTACGGGGTGACGTGTGATCATCATGACGAACCTCCAGTCCTCGTAGGTTCCCAAGACCGGGTTACACTACTCATTTCATAGCTTCCCAATTTCTAGGCTTACCATACATCTGGGATTAGCCCGGACAGTCCTGGTTTTTTAGTGCTGTCCGAGACTGCAAAATGCCCTGGGTTTTCAGAATCTGAACATGAATGTAGTTACCAGTAGTGAATATTCCCGACCAGAATTTATGACAGGCAAGGATCGATCGATTATACATTTTCTTTCTTTGAGATATCGACTTCCGAGCGGTTCCGTTTCCGTACTACCGTGAGTGTCTTGGTGGTCAAGGCAAGCAATTTTTAAGGTGTTTCAAAAGGCTGATATTTCATGTGCCAACATTTCTAAAATGGTTGAGTTTGGTTAATTGTTATGTCTTTGCCTGAAACATCGGCTCCAGTTGAGAGTGTGTTTTCAATTATGGGGAATATTTAGTCTGCAGAAAGAGGTAGACTTCCAGTATCCACTGTTAAACATCTGCTGAATGTTAAAATTAATTCAGAACTTTCATGTGAATTTTATGATGTTATTAAAAGAAAAAGCCATTTCTGAAGAAAGTCATGTCTAGTGAAAAGTACAACTGTCTACTACCCAGAACAGAGAGGTTTCCTAAACATCAGAAAATGTATTATTCAATTAAACATTTGAAAATTAATTGATTGATTTTAGAAAATAATGTTAATATTTTTTCTTGTACAATTTATAGTTTAATGTTCCAATAAAATGTTAAGGCTTTTAAGTAATTTCAATTTATTTTTGTAAAAAAAAAAAAAGAATCAGCATTAACGAGTTGATCGCGAATAAGTCCTGGGTTGGACCAAAAAAAATATGGTAAGCCTACCAATTTCCTCACAATGGTCGGTGACCTCCTTAGTCTGCACAGCCATGGTGCAGAACTTTTAGTAAAATGTTATTGTTAGTTAATTATGATTCGAAGACAAGTATTAGGCACATCCAGAAAGTAAGTTTCCCTGGGGTCATGCACAAAAAGGAAACATTATTTCATTCAATGATTTATTGCCACAGATACAGCATTTGTCCAGTTACTTGTCAACATAATTCCCGCCGGAATTCTGGAACTTGTCATACATAGTGTGGGACCAACTTCTGTATACCTGTGTCGTAGAAGTCTGCCGCCTGGGTGCCGAACCACTGTGTGACAACCGTCTGAACCTCTTTGTCGCTGTGAAAATGTTGACTAGACGAACTTTTTCAGGTGCAAGAACAGGTGGTAATCCTGAGAGCGAGATCCGGGCTGTACGATGGATGATCGAACACCTACCAACCGAACCTGTCCAGAAGGGCTGGAGTGCACATAGCCTCGCATTGTCGTGCAGCAAGATCAACCTGACACTGAGCTTACCACGTCACTTATTCCGAATGGCTTGTCGCAATGTCCCCAGTGTTTCACAGTAAAGGTTAGTGTTAACAGTCTCACCTCTGGGCAGAAACTCAATGAGCAGAATGCCTTGTCTGTCCCAGAACACCGTGCAGACACAGTCTGTTTGAACTTCGTCCTGCATGGAGATCCACTGTGATGTCAATGCATGGACTGCTGCTTGCTTTCTGGGGTGTTGTATGCAACCCAGTTTTATCCTCAGTGATGATCCGGTTGAGAAAATCGTCATCATCATGGTAACGATGCAGAAAGTCAGCACCGTGCCCATGCATTTTCCTGTGTGTTCTGGCATCAGGTGCTTCGGCACCCACCGGGCACACAATTTCAGGAACAAGAGGCATTGGGTAACAATGTTGTTCAACAACGATCCTCCAATATGCGCTGCTGCACCTGCTCCACAAGTTCGTCCATAACGGCCGATGGCCACCCACTGTGCTCGTCATGCACATTTTGCCGACCTTAAGTAAATGTCCTGCACCAATGATGCACCATCTGCTTGCTCATGACGTCTGGCCCATACATCTTGCACAGCTGATAATGAATTTCGATCGGCTGTATGTTTTGTGCGTTCAAGAACTTGATCACCGAACGAACCTCGCACACGGCAGGAGATGGAATAAGAGTCGCCATGTTTCATCGCTGCCGCCATGCTACTGAGGACTTTCGGGAGGCATCTTCTAGGACATTCACTAGCCAAGGCATGTGCCTCTCATGCATGCACAAAACCAGTTTCAATATGCATGGCCTGCCACCTGTGGGCGAGTGGGAAACTTACTTTCTGGATGCGTCTATTATTTACTACTTCAAATGAGTGGTACTGAACACGTAAAAGTTGCTTTGAGTATTTCTAAATGCCTCCAGCTCCAGTTATTTGATATCAGCCTATGAAATCTTGTTAAAACAACACGCACACAGTGGTGAGTGGTGTAGGAATGGTGGGAGGGTCCAGAATGCTCTTAAATCATTTGATCCTAATTGTACCCCTTATACTTGCCGTCAAATTCAAGAGGTTGCCATTCAAAGATCCTTGGTTCTAATAGCTAAATGCAAAAAGTATCTTTTGTCCACATTATTTATTTCCCTATCCAGAAGGATTCAAACTACCATGAACCTATTACATTGTGTCACCAGTTACCTTACTGGTAGGCAAAGTTGGAGAACTTTACAGCAGTTTAAAAATGAATGCAAAACAATGATTTGATTTTTATTTAGCTTCACTGTTCTGCCACTTTTGGTTAATTGCAAAAATGAGGAGAAGTGATGATATGATGAAGCAACACACTCAAATAACACCCAGGCCAGGTTTCGAACCCAGGGCCTTCACATCGTAGCATGCTGTGCTAACCACAGTGCAACCGAGTTGAGCAAGTGCAAAACAGCGAGGCTCACAGCCTATCTGTTATTTTAAAAACCTGTTAAAACTATCTTCAAAATGGCTATAAAATTTTGTACAAGGTAATGCACGAACATACACACAAATTTACATAATGATATACTGAATTTGTATGCCCCCTCCCCCAATCAAAATCAGAGGGTGAGGGTTCTTGCACCACTGCACACACATTGAAGCATGTTACACTAAAAGAATCACTCTCCAACCCACATCCTCATTTTCAAAATCCATTGTCATAAATCCTGGTTCCTTGTCCTACTGTACTGAATTATTCATAAGGTTGGACATTGAAAATGATTCCCATGACAATGAAAGTAACATTATGGTTTGGATTAGTTTAGTTAATCATTGGCTATGGACATATGAACTTTTTGTGTGGTCCTAGGATGATTTTCTGTGCCTCTTCAGTAGTGGGTCTCTATGTTGACTGCTCACTTATACACGATGGATTACTACAATAACTTTGTGTTACACGACAATGAAAGGACCTACCAAGTTAGAAATTATCTGCCATTAACCTCTCCCTCCATTTGCGCTGAGATACCTATTGATTAGATTCCAAGTGAACTACCAGAGCTGCTTCAGTTTGGTGGAGGCGGGGCGGGGTATATTGTTTGAAAAAAATCTCACCAGAGACAGTCACCCCAGGAATGAAATCCAAACTGCTTTCACAAGGCTCCTGTCCTCTTGTCATCTCAAGAGATTGTTTTACTTTTAAATTCAGCAAACAGAAGACTTTCTTGTATGTTTGGATAAGCACTGTAGGTAATTTGATAAATGTAAAGAAGTTTCTGTACTTACAAGTGGATACTTCTGCTTCAGTCCAACATTTCGGACCAGTTTCCAGATTTTTGGCGATCCATTAAAAAAAAAAAAAGTTGGGAGTTTACTGTGATATATGCCATCGGTACTGAGAAATTGGCAAATTGACACTACTTACAGATTCTCGAACTGATCAGTCAAATTTTTGAAGACAAAATAGACAGATTGTAAATTTTTTACTGTCTGAAGACTAGATATACTGATTGAAAGTATTTAATAACAGTAAGAAATTAAAAGGCAAGTCTCTTATTTAGTTCCCTCAACATTATATTTGTAATTTGAATAAGTTTGAAGATATTGCAACATTAAAAACTAATTGACTCCTGATTTTCAATTATTTTATTGCAATAGTGGACAATGTATGTTGTGTTACACGAGCATTTACAAGGCAATCAAGTTTATAAAATTCCAGTTTAGTTAGTTTCAGAGATATTGACTTGTCACTATTGATCAATTGTTTTTGCTTCACGATCAAGTAGTCCAAAACAGGTAATTTATGTTGTATTAGATACTATTATTTGATCCAATAAATTTCATACGGACTGCAGTAGTTTCTGAAATTTCATAGAAACAGATGGATAGGACTGCCATGTACACCCAACGGCAAAAGAAACAGTAGGCGAAACGTCTACCACCATTTTCATTCTGTCTGTATTACACAATGTGATGACAATGAATGGAAATAATGACGTCAATAAGCAGAAAACAATGGCTGCTTCGAACAAACATAGAACATTTAACATTCCTTAAAACAACACAAGATGAAGAATTAAAAAGTAATGAAAATAGTGGTGAACAATTTGCCTACCATTATCTTTGGTATTGACTGTACAAATACTTTCTTCAGCTTTAGTCAATTTGTATCCCTACAAGTACAACACAGAAATGGACATAGCTGACCTCAGTCTGATCCTCAACACTTAGCCAGCATAAATGCTTCTTATATATTTTGATTAGCTTTTGCGATTACAATGTATAATATATATACACAGCATGAAAGGCACATTGAGTTAACCTTTTGGGTCCCAAGCGTCTCTGTCGAGATACCAAAATGTAACCCTTGCGGTCCCAAGCATCTCGATCGAGATGCTGTGTCAAGGTCGTAGTTTTTACGTTCTAACTCTTCTATTTTTGGCTAGAATTTCGATTTTTTTTTTCCCCTAACAGATGTATTTAACAGAAATGTTTCTTGCACTTTGTTTTATCTTCATGAAAATGGAGGGGAAAAGGCAGGAAAAGGGACTTCTCTTTTGAGTCTCTTTTCAAGGGAAAATTTTTGCCGGCAGGAAAGACCAGCTTTGTTGTTCTAAAGCAATGCTTTTCACTCCCGCCTGGTAACTGCATTCGAAGGAAGCTTGTTTATCAGTATCCGATATCAAAATGAAAGTTTTCCATGTGGGCACAAGCAGGGTTGGGGGTCGGGGAGGGGAAGACTGGTTGCTGAATCTGCCTTGTGAGAATGGAATTTCGAGGGGGGGAGAGAAACCCCATTTTTTTTAAAAAAAAGTATTTTTCAGGGGATTTCCCCCTTTCCCCTCCATATATATGCCGAATGTCCATAAATTATATATAGTCTAAATCTGTGATTCATTCTGCGTACAACGGTGTATCTTTCATATCTCTAGGGCATTTAGTTTCTGAGATATAGTCATTTCAATGTAACACTGCATTTTGCTCAATTCCGAGGCTGGAGACAGTGGTGTACAAGCCTTTCGTTTCAGGGGTACAACTCACGTTACATTGGTCATGACAAAAATGAAAATATTTTTGTTTCTTACATGCCAGCAATAATTTCTATGTGCATTTTGAACTTTTCATATCCTTTTTTTCAGGGGGGGGGGGTGCTTAAATTATATATCGTCTGAATGTGTGATTCATTCTGCGTACAACGGTATATCATTCATATCTCCAGATCAAATAGTCTGAGCTGAAGTCATTTCAAGGTACCGCTGCATTTTGAAGCTTGAATCAGTGGTGTGCTGACCATTCCTTTTGGGGGTACAACTCACGTTACATTGGTCATATGATAATAATGCAAATATTTTTGTGTTCCTTACATGTCAGTGATCATTTCCATGTGCATGTTGACACTGTCATGTACTTTTTTCTTGGGGGGGGGGGGGACCCCATTTTTTCCCCTGAAATTTTGGAATTTTGAGAGTTCTGATTGGTTATGCCACATGAAATGCTAAGGTAATTAGGACCGATCCTATCAGCAAAAAATGCCATGGCATCAAAATGCTTACGATTTCTTTACTTTACATGATAGAATTCGATTGTAGCAGAAATGATAGGGAAAATTCTTTTGTCTAAAGTGGACTTTACAGTCACGCTTTACATCCACTTTGTTTTACCTTCTTTTCTTCTTCATGAGGATGTGATACCTCAAAAAAATTAGTTTACTGAGGAATTTTAATCTCAGACCTATCTTTCATGGATTTTTATCCAGTTTTCATTCGAGGTAATTTATGTCAAAATTCTTTAAATTTTTGAAGTGAGTCAGAAGTATCTACAATGGATCCTAAAGTATCTTGCGAACTTCTGAACTACTAAAATGGCACATGTATGCATGAAGATCTAATGACAAGGTGGAATTGTGAACTACGAAGGGTAGTACATTCTAGTGACAAACTGCATTATGGACTGACATTGAGGAGCCTCATGTACTGGATTGAAAAAGTACCATTTGTAAAACTGTGCAAATGGCAGATCAGGATTGGAGTTCAGTTCAAAATGAACTGCTGCTGTTGCAGTGTGAGTTCTCGCATTGCCAAGTAGGAGTCTGAACTGTGTTTTCTTCATCCTTCGACCTCTCACCATAAAGAAACTCCAACTATACAAAGCTTTTGGAATCCAGATATTCATAGTGGACAATACCTCATCTTTTGTCATTTGCCTAATGTGTAATGTTTGTCATGACATTTGCAGCCAAAATAAATCGGTCATGCACTCTGCTGCAGTTGCTCATGATAATGTGTTGCTGAGTATGATTGCAAGCCATCTGAGAACAAACCTCGCACATTAGATGAACATTACAGGCAGTAACTGCTGACTGTATGGTTTTCCTGTCCTACTACCTGCTACCTTTATCACGGGCACATTAAACAGCTCAGATTAACTTCAATGTACTTAGAAAGCAGTTCAGTTAATAATAATGTAGTTAACAATACTGTAGGTAAATATTAATCTTAAATATTTGCATTTTCAGACCAGCTCAAAGTTGTTTGTGTATAGTATATCATTCTTGGCTAAAAAAACAACACATTCTTATTTGGCACACAAAAATCTTAATTAGAATCAGAAGTGCTGGTCTAAAACAAATTTTAAAAAGCTAGCTGGTAAAAGGGAACTTAAAATTTAGCTGGTTTGTCTTTCATCTATTGCACACCATACATTGACCTTTGAACCATGGAGACAGCATGTGGGTAAAGCAGATTTTTATCTGCTTTAGATATCTACATAAAATGAAAAGAGGAACCCATTACAAACTAGAACATTAAGTAACGTTTCAAGAAGATATGTACTCTACAAACTAACATTGTCTAGAGTCTGAATTTAAAATTCTGACCCCTGCTCACTTGCAAGAATTTAGCTCTTACTAGTTCATTATTAAATATGTGTAACACCAGCATACATTACAGGGATTGTGAGTCTACCACTCAATGCATTCAGGCACCAATGTGGCATTAATAAAATAAATAAAATAAAATTCAAACACATTGAGTACTTAAACTTTTAAGGTACTTTATTCACTGCCAGTACAGAACTAAATTTATTTCCCTACGAAAAGTGCTTCTGAGCATCCAAATCATTAGGCTACATTAAGTTTTCAGTTATCTTAATTTACTTTACAAACGTGTGTGTAGTTTTTTTTATATTGTACATAATTCAAACCATTTTCTGACCTGTAAATATACTTTTTTTTAATTTTCTTTTTTACTTGGGCTTGGCATCTAATTAGCAGTAGCAACAGGCTTAAGGAAGATGAAGAATGCAAGGAGTGATTCCTTATATGCTCCATAACAAAGGGGAACATTTTGGAAAAAGAACTTGCATGCTCCGTAACTTGTACAATCATACATTTGTTTACATTTCTGGGTAACATGGCACACAGTAAGGTATATTTCATTCATAAAATCAAACGTCCAAAGTCTTTAGTGTTAACACACACACACGAACTTGCACACGTTCATTCATTCAAGTACTAACATACTCTTACAACTATTCAGGAACAAGTTCAACCATACGTACAGATTTTTAACAATTATTCGCTTTCGCATTCATCCGTTAACTTCAGTTACTTACATACAAGTGGAAGAGATTTCACTTCTGAAGTGCAACACTTGCACACATAAAAGGCACGCGCATCATCAAACGTACGGGACGCAATTATCACACAGTCAGGAAAAAATCACAGGTTTGTTTGGTTCAGGTCAGTGCATACCTTGGATTCATTTCTTTTAACAATGTTATCTAGTCACCTGAACAAGGACTGCCATGGCATTTAACAGCCATGGCTTGGAATAATCAAGTGACTTAAGTATAGTACTGCCCAAAAACCCCGAAGTTCAACTCAGGCAACAGGTACTAACATATCAAAACTTGGAATATGTATTAACGTTATTGTATACAAACACTAGAACATTTAACAGGAGTTACAAAAATGTGACCAGCATTTTTTATCCCAGCAAAAATTCGTTTTTCTTTAATATTAAAACTAGTAAATTAAAAAAGGGGCTTCCCACTTTTATCACATTTCTTTGGCCAAGGTAGAAAACTGACCTGTCCATGATAACTGCAGAACTTACAACCCTGATTAAAAGCTATGCCAAATGCAGGCTGCCAGGTTGTTTTACTAGACAGTTATCTTTGGAACATTATTATTATTATTAATTTGGTCAGAGAGCCATCGAATAAATTTACAAATTATATTTAATCAAGGCACTTCATGAAGTGAAAATTGGAATTTTTATAGTAAACAATTTGCACCGTTTGATGCAAAAAGTGAAATGCCTTCCTCGTAAAGCACTTCACCTTTCTATTAATACATCAGAGGATGTAACAGATATGTTGACTTAACTAGAACATCATGTACGTTTCAATTCAAACCATGATTTCCAGTTTTATATCTGAGCACAAAAACTGCATACATCTGCATGGCGAGAAAAACATGCATCAGTATGCATAAGAAAAAATTGACCTCCTTCAAATAGGAATTTCACTATTTTTCACAGCAAGGCATTTGGCAAAGTTTGCTCCTCTACTACTCCGCACACAATTTTAAGAAAAAAAAAAGTATGGAATTCAGTCTTGGGAATCACACATCTTCTGTCACACAGATGAATCATCATCTTGCATCCTGTCTGAAGTCTTCACACTCAGCGTCCCTCCTCTTGCACGCTAGGCATCACTACATGTCAGTCACACGAGCTCACGTTCCTTTACTGTACCCCATGAAAAAATACACACTGCACTGCATTTGTCACTTGCACTGCCTTTCAAATACCATAGCGTTCACCCTGGATGAGCCTTCAGAGTGGAGTGGGGATTTGCAGAAAACAAAACAAAAGAGTATCTGGGAATCCAATCTTCAGCCAAGTTACTAGAGTGATTCGTGGATCTGCAAGGAAAAGTCAGGGACTGGGTTGAGGTCAGTATAGCAATTCTGAGCAGATGGCAGTCTGCTGCCAGACTATTATACACACTCACACATACAAAAAAAAAGTTACAAGCATACAAAGAAATTCAGTCTCAGCAAGGCACCACTACTTGCATGATTAAATTAAATTTCTAACAAAAAAATATTATTTTTGTCCACAAAAAATTCTTCCATTATCCTGTTGATACATGGCTCTTAAAAAATTCTAAAGGTATTTTTTTTTGTTCCACATGGAAATTACATTAAAAACTAATTAGTTGTCTATGAAAATATATGTATACACGTTATTCAATGGATGCGAGTGCATTTATTTGTTGTTACTAAATATAGGGATTGCTGTAGAATTTCCTAGATATCAATCATTGCTTCTAGTTATTTTCAGAGAAAAATACTAAACACTTAGGGTAACGTAATTAAAATACCAACAGCTGTGCAAAAGCATGCAGCAATTAATCAGGGTGAGAATAGTTTTATTATTATTCATGTGTGTCTCAAAGTGCAAAACCAATCGACATATGACAAAGACACCTTTATTACTTTCCCTATTTCATGCTTGAAATACCCGTACTTCCTTATGGGGAAAAGAAGCTGATGTATCAAAGGAAGTGTAAATGCTATGTCAAAATTAATACTGCTGACCTGTTCGGATATATTTCGATGCACATCTGCCACAGATCAAGATGACCTCAAGCACGGTGTTGAAAATTTGCAAGAAAAATTTGATTTAGATCTTCCAAGCCAAATTTGTATGTTTTTAACACGGTGTGTTGATTAAAGGGCTCAAACTGGTTACTGTGGAAATAATCTATGAACATTAGGTGTCATACCTTGGGAACACAAAGCAAAGAAAATGTCACTATGTACGTATTTATAAGACTTATGAAGAAGCATCCTCATGCATACAATGAGATTCTCAATGATGAGTAGATAAAATTGATGAAGGAACACTTGTGTCCAGACACTCAAAACATTTGATTCCATAAACTTTGTAGTACACCAGGGAAGGAAAAAAATAGTAGAACTGCATTTGAAACTATTGCCAGTTCCCCATTGCATAAATAAATTACATTCATGCAATCCAAAACATCCATATTTTTCGAATAAAATCCCGAATGATGATATTGTCCAAGCAGTCACAAGATGAGTTCCTACAAAATATTCTTGTTTCTTCCCAAATAGATCTCTCTCTCACATATACAGACATACACACACACTATACAGGGTGTTGCAAAATACCTGTTACAACGCTTGGGAGGTGGTTCGACAAGTAAAAACGAGGAAAAAATGTCATGTGAAAAAATGTCGAAATCGGCACCGTTTGCGAGTGACAGGCGTGCGAAAATCGCCTCACACCATGCGTAAAGTACAATAACTCAAGAAGGAAGAAAGATATCAATGTCGGAATAAAAGAATACAAACAAAATCGTGCCTGACGAATACAATGGTGCAGCAATTGAGGCCCAGTGTAAATTGCGCAAGGTGACTCTCAAAGAAAGTGGGGAATCCCGATGGAAAATATAGGAAATTTACTACTATTTTCTACATAATGTTGAGATCGGAATGTAGGCAGTAAAAAATGACGACGTATGTCCACATGTCCCACTACTGCTGGGACACCGTCCCACACTCGGGAAATAGGAAATTCACTCGAAAATGACGCTATGCTGTCAAATTACGCTCAGATTGATTTCAGCTAATTGGTACAGAAAGCTCCACTAGAGGCGCTGTGAGTGTAGGTCACCTGTTACGTATTAGTGTTGGTGGATACTACGTAGAGACTGTAGTCGACCGTTGTTTTTCCTGTCTTGTTCTGCGTCTCGCAGCGTGGAGTTTAGTCTGGCGTGTGTGTATGGTTGAATTGCGCTAAGGAATACTGTACGTAGAGTACGTATTCCCGTGTTCTTTCTCGGTTTGCAACAACTGCGTGGACACCTGTGTGACATTACGTGGGTGCTAATCACGGTAGTTGTGATCCGTCACTCGGAGGGAAAGTGCCCCTGTTTCTGGGCAGTTCTCGAACAAGACAATGGTGGAGTACTCTACCCACGAGCTTGCTGATATGCATCTCGTTTATGGAGAGGCAAACCGAAACAGCCGTGAAGCACGTCGTTTGTATCACGAACGTTTTCCCAATAGGCGATTACCAGCACATGCACTCTTTCAAAGACTTGATGCTCGACTGCGTGAAACTGGATCTCTACTACCCCGTAGGTGGGATTGTGGAAGACCCCGCACTGTGCGCACTGTGCAATTTGAAGAGGACGTGTTGGACGCGATACGAGACCGTCCTGACACCAGCACACGTGTCATTGCTCGTACTCAACAAACCCACCATAGCAATGTGTTCCGCGTTCTTCGAGAGGAGGGATTGCACCCATACAAATTGCATAAGGTGCACCACATACTGCCCACGGACTTTCCCCTACGCATGGATTTCTGCCAATGGTACGTGCAACAAACTATTTCCATTCCAGAGTTCCCAACAATAGTTTTGTGGACCGATGAGGCAATGTTCACCAGGGACGGCATGTTCAATAGCCACAACAGCCACGTCTGGGATATGGACAATCCGCATGCAATCATTGTGCGCCATCATCAACATAGGTTCGCAGTGAATGTGTGGTGTGGCGTAGTAGGTGACCACTTGATAGGCCCGTACATTTTGCCATCTACTTTGTGTGGTGGGAATTATCGGGTGTTTCTACATGACGTATTACCTGAACTTTTGGAAAACGTGCCACTGGCAGGTAGACAACGTATCTGGTTTCAACACGACGGCGCCCCCGCACATTTCGACCGGGGAGCCAGAGCCTTACTCAACGATATTTTCGGCGATCGTTGGATTGGCAGGGGTGGACCTTTACCGTGGCCACCTCGTTCCCCCAACCTCACACCACTGGATTTCTTTGTGTGGGGAGAAATGAAAAGGCTCGTGTATGAAACCCCTGTGGAAAGTGCTGAGGATCTCGTTGCTCGTGTTAGTGCCGCTGCTGGGACAATTGGTGACATGCCAGAGGTATTTGCACGTACCAGACAATCAGTGCTTCGCCGATGTCATCTTTGTCTTGAAGTCAATGGCGGACATTTTCAACAACGTCTCTGAGTATACCGGTGTTTGTGTGAGCCCCTATCAGCACCACATAGTGTCCTTTAGTGAAAGGTACGAGTGAAGATGCTGGATATCGCTGTACTTCATACCGTCGATCTGCATGTGCGGAGGTTGTGCGCTTCTCAGTGGAATCCCTTCCAGATGTGCTGTGCCTGGAAATGTTACATGCCATTGTGTGCGTTTTCTCGCCATTCTCCGTCTTCATTCCTTCGAGGATTACCCACTTTCTTTGGGGAGCTCTCTTGTAGTATATGTACAGCCTAACGACATGTGGCCATTGTTTAACTTTTGTTTTTCGTACTGCAAAGTAGTGTGTCAACATTAAGGGATTGAAAACTTTTTTTTATGATTTTCCAGTATTTTTTTCCATTTGGGATGGTGTCCCAGCAGTAGTGAGACATGCGACAAATTGGTTTCTTTTCTTCGAACCGCAATGTGAACCGTGTACAACAGGAGATTTGCAGTTATTTTCCTATTTCCCGGGTGTGGGACGGTGTCCCAGCAGTAGTGGGACATGTGGACATACGTCGTCATTTTTTACTGGCTACATTCCGATCTCAACATTATGTAGAAGATAGTAGTAAATTTCTTGTATTTTCCATCAGGGGATTCCCCACTTTCTTTGAGAGTCCCCTTGCGCAATTTACACTGGGCCTCAATTGATGCACCATTGTATTCACCAGGTACGATTTTGTTTGTATTATTTTATTCCGACATTGATATATTTCTTCCTTCTTGAGTTATTGTACTTTACACATGGTGTGAGGCGATTTTCGCACGCCTGTCACTCGAAAACGGTGCCGATTTCGACATTTTTTCACATGACATTTTTTCCTTGTTTTTACTTGTAGAATCACCTCCCAAGCGTTGTAACAGGTATTTTGCAACACCCTGTATAAAGTACATAGATATAACAAGAAATAGTTCTAATGTAGTGTATCAAAAATAGTTGAAAGACAAGTCTTCTAATCTAATAGCATTTATGATTTTCAGTTAAGCATATAAACTTATTAACCATGTGTAATGTGATTGAAGGATTTATTTTTAGTTTTCCTCAGTTCCCATACACCTAAGCCCCCCTCACCCCTAAGCCATCTGTTGTCAATTCAAATTGCAACTTTCTTTCTTCACTCCTGCAGCCCTTCCTTTAGAAGCTGCACTTTCACATGCAGCATTAATAATTTATGCTTTTCAACATGCACACTTACCAAACACTGTCACAAAGAACAGTGGTACTTTCAGATTCTCTTGCTCAAAGTGCTGATCTCTATTTCCAATCATAGATCAAATCTAGTAACTCCACAAGTGTTACCAAAACCAAGCCAAGCAAGTACTTCAACCATCTTTACCAAAACTGCACATGATTTTTGCATGACAACACAACTTACACTTGGCCTAAACACCACCTGAAAGCAAGTCTACACACAGCAATTATCTTCTTAGCATGTCATACCAAATGCAAGGGTTCCCCCACTGTATAATGTAATTTCTATTCCTCCTCCTCAGGACGAAAACTGTCATCACGTATAGAAAACTGTAGTTATTTCCTTCACTACAAGCTTCCTAAAAGAATGAAAAATTGAAAAGGAGTGAAAAGACACCAAATATGGATACCGAGATAATCCAGCCATGGTTATATCTCAATGCAGGCAACTGGAAACTGAGTTTCAAGAACAATCAATTTCTTAAGAACAATTTGCGAGATAAATGTTTCATGGTATCAATTTTGAATATCACTATATCATCTACATTATAAAAAATATTTTTTGACTTCTTCCACAGAAAATTTGCCTAAGAATTCTTTTTACAAATGACATTTCTTAGGTATGGTTTCTGATAACCACTTAGGTGAAAATGGTACCTAAGGTGTGACAAATATTAGCAGCCGTAACCAATAAAGATTTTGAAACTGAGGGATACTTTGTCCAATGCCAAGTACTGTTCCAATAACATTGATTTACATATATGTAATGAATATCTGCTGGTTGTGCAATTGATAGCATGGGCCCTTGTTTCATTGTAGCTGTTAATTCAAATTCAATGAGACTTGAAAATATCAACCTGAAATAATTAATTTTTCATTGGGTAAAGGGAGGAAATTAAGCCATTCTTTGACACTGGTTATCTCATGTGGAAAGAAAAATAAATTCTCATAGCCACTTAAGTGGTTAATCAGACAAGCATTTATTTGGCTTCATAGTGGCCATATTAACCATTAAAGACTGATACCACATAGCTCAAGTTATCCTAGCAGAAAAGCAGTGACCATACATATCTCATTTCATAATACGGTGTTAATTCATTAGATTATGGCACACAGCAGCTCATGCAGCAATTGTTACAGAGAAGCTTGTTAAGTTCATGCTTAGACAAAACTAAACACCACTCTCGAGTGCAAGGAATATTGCGAGCAGGAAATTAAACCACCGTGTAGTCAGTAACTCGAAATGCATGACTGCCCCCCCCCCCCCCCTCTCTCTCTCTCTGTGATTAAATTTGTCATTTTGTACATTTTGGTACCTGTCCATGCTTGTCTGTTCAAATGAAAAGAATACATAAGGGCCAATTTGATAATATAAAATTAGAATCTTGCAGATACTTTGAGCATCAACTGGAACACACCAATACTTAATTTTTTTTTTGGATAGATTAGGGATGAAGATCCCATTCATTCGGCCAAAGCCTTCGTGCATCTTTCCCTCCGTTCATTCAACTCGGCCATCAGGAAACATGCTCCACTCTACCCCTCCCTCCATGTGCGAGTATGATGCACAGGACATGTGGTTCTGTGCAGGTCCTTTTTGCCTGCATTTCCACTATACCAGGCAAGCATTCACATAGATGCTCAAAACATTTTAAAGCAGTGAGTTACTGAACTCTCACCATCTCAAGCAAGTTTATTCCATTCTACAGATCCATGGGACTTAAGATGAATTAACACTTTATTGTACATTGTCAATGCTTGAGAGTGAGGGAGAGAAGAGATTTCATGCTAGGTTTCTATGCTTCTTCCATTTTTATATTTTAGGTAGACCTCTCCACTCAAGGATGAAGAATCATGTGCGAGGCTATTAAATTTTATAATTCTTGAAAAGCTTGAGCCAATTTGTTTCAAATTATAGACACTGAAGACTAAATAGCCAACCTGTTAAATGTTACCAGTGATGACATAATCTTAACATATTGTTACAAACTGTTACATGGCTGGACAGATTTTAAATATCAGTATTTGGTTTCGTTCATACTTTTCAAATTTCCATTCCTTTTGTGCAAAACTTCTGTACAAGTTTAACTTTAATTCAAATTTGACTACTTTAATGCCCTTTAAACATTCCTCATCAAACAACTCTTTTCTGATGTACAAAGAAGAACTGAGACACAGTAACGGTATCATGCTTTGTATAAAATAAGTTTTGTCTCAACAGGCCATTGCACATCATGTTCATGTTTTACAATTCGCACATTGCTTATCAAATATTTCATTGTTTGATTCTAGTTCAAAAGATGTTGCATGGCAAACACAATGCAAACTTAATTTATTCTTATGACAACAAATGATAATTTGATCTGGAACTATTCATGATTGTAAACTCTCTTCCATCAGTCAATGTTCAACACCTCATTATAATTAAAATAATTTTAGTACATTTAAAAAATAAGTAAATGGAAAAGGATAAAATCTGCAGTCAATGATGCTCCCACTGTTGTCCTGACCTCTTGATTGATATCAAAACGGAAATTTATCCTATCACACTAAAGTACATAATATTTCAGTTGTGATTATTAATTCTTTTCATTGCTCATGAAGTTCTTCTGGTCAGACAAAAATACACATCTACCGGGGTTTATGACTGGTATTCAGCATTTGGGTTTTGACCATGTATCATCATATAAAGTACTATAAAAAATTTTCTTCAGTAAATATCTTTCAGCTGAATTCAAAATGCTAAAGGTTCAACAGTTTTACCACACTGTAAATGAAATTGGATGTTTTTTTTGCTTTCATGGACTGCATTTCAGCTGAAACATATATCTTGGCATGTTTTATTTGTAACCTGGCAAAACAAAACTGTGGTTAAGTAGCCTTTCACCATCAGACCAACGTATATTTTCCAGTTATTTTTAAGGAAAGTTATACCGTCACTGCCAATATGTCGTTCTATCTTCTACCATTGTTACGAATTGGCATCACGTCTGCATCATGCTCCTTGAGCTTATCTTCCAGCCTGCGCTTGGTCATGCCCATCCTTATGCTTCCACAGGTGCAGATCGCAGATGCCACTTTCATTTTGGTTGGTATAATAGTTCTTCAAGTGTGTTAGGTGGAGGCTATAGAAAAGTTGTCTCTCGTCACAACTTTTTGTATTTTATTCGTTAGGCCATGGAGCGAAGGGAAGGCCTTCCCACTTCTCCATTTCACTCTGGTCACTTTGCGCATGGAGCTGGCTCATTTTTATTCTAGTTGATAAGTTCATGTCTATTGTAGATGTTATTGATGATGCCTTGGGAGGTTATGTGGTAGATTTCTGTCTGCAGGTCTTCAGTCTGCTATGTCAGGTTGATGAACTCTTGAAGAAGTTTGTCCATATGTTGTTTTTTGTTGTGTGGAGTAGCCTGAGAGTTTGTGCATGTATTGTGATCCAGACTTGGGTTTCCTGTATGCCAATCTCACTCAAGCTGGTTGGACTTGACCTTTTGTTCCTTGAGAAGTGCTACAAACAATGCTCCCCAATTATCTTACTGGTATCTCCCGTCTGTTAAGATCCATAATAAACCAGAAGCATAGTGAAATCAGTGTGCTAAGTGAAGTATACTACAACCAGTTTATACAAGGTTGAACTAAGTGGTTAGAATGAAATACCTATCTACATGTATCTGCTGAACCGATATCTTTAGATACAACATTCCCCCAGCTTGTTTATACGACTTTTGTCTAGAAAGTTTCGAGACAAGATGCTATAATTGGAAGTGGAATTAGAATTTGTGGCAGGTGGTACGTTGATTTCAGCTCCTCCTGTGACCTTGA
Source organism: Lepisma saccharinum (assembly GCF_977018435.1). Lineage (NCBI taxonomy): Eukaryota > Metazoa > Arthropoda > Insecta > Zygentoma > Lepismatidae > Lepisma > Lepisma saccharinum. Next base: position 124,116,729 of record NC_139229.1, read on the forward strand.
AAGTGTTTCCGCAAGATTCCGCCAGGTGGTAGGGCAGCACATAGTAACACAGGTGTCTTCGCTGCAGCGGTATTGTGTTCTTGGTGATGATAGGAGCATGAATGTGAAAATCTAGCAGCGTGTGAACAAAGTTTTGTGTGAAGTTAGGAAAAACAGCCACGTAAACATGGACCATTATCCGGCAGGAGTACGGTGAGCAGTGATTATCAAGAGCATGAGTGGCACAAGAGTTTTGTGAATGGCAGGAAGTCTGTGAAGGATGAGCTTCCCTCCAGATGGCCCAGAGCTGTTGGAAAGGACTGAAAGTGACACCACCTTTGTGCAGCACATGATTGCCAAGGATAAAACATACCCACAAACCAAGCAACAAGTGCTGAATGATGGATGCTGGGAGACTATGACTAATGTTTTTAACTTCTTGAGAAGAGCAGGCCTCTCCCACTGTCAGGTTAATGTACAGAGTTTGACCTGTGCAGGTACCTTTACAACATTACACTTCTAGCCTTTCTCAAGGGGGTTTTTATACCCCTTTTTAACTATCAAGTAAGGAAAATGGGACATTTCCTCGTATATATACACTGAAGGGTGCAAAATGGCCATGTGTGTAAATGCACCCAAAAATCCTTGTTCACTCATTCATCCCTGTTCACCTACATTTTACAAAATGAAACATTAACCACACATCAGCAAGTCACATTACTTTACATACAATGGACATACCACCATAAATTTACATACCATTAATTTTCATTTATTAAAGTGACAGATGTTTGACCAGGTTTCCAAGCAATTGCTAAACGCTGCACATGCACCACACACAGTCTTAGCATAATCTTGGGTGACATGAAAACTACCTAGTCTGAGCAAGACATATCTGACCAGTATGAAATGTTGCCTTTCTTTCTAAACTTCACTTTCATGCAGCATGTCACTTGTCATCTTGGTGTCCCTATATCCAACCTTAGACCACCATTGATAATGAAGAATATAGTGGAATAGAAAAAGTGCATACCATTTGATGCATTTAATTGACATACTGATAAAATATTCTAGTAATATCGATTTTATGCTACTATTTGTAACATATATAACAAAGATTTTATCCTCAAAAATTCAAAAACCTTCCTTGTTTGAAAGAACTTGCATATTAAATATATTTGAGCACTACATTTTTACCCTACTTTCTCTCAGTCTTCCTTTTCCCCCAGAGACTTGAAGTGTTTCATTTTTTATCTACAAGGAAGGGTTCCTGGAAATTTTATGCATGTGTGAACATACATGTGTATTAGGTTATCGGCAACGAAATCTAATTAAGACTGAATCAAAGGTTAGTCTAAAATCAGTTCGAGCATCTACAGGTATCTAACAAATACAACTGTACGTAAATTCCCATGACTATAAGAATATTTAAAAAACTTACCAGCTAGAAACTGCATTTTTCAACTTTCGAATTTCCTTTGTAGCCCAAGTAGCTAAAGTTTTTGTTTTGGAAGCTCGTGAGCGACGGCCCTGAGTCAAAAGCTCAGTTATCGGATCAACATCTAGAAATTGCAACATTTGACTTCCAAACGCAGTACAGAGATCACTGAAAACAGAAAAATCCTTAATGAAGACTACAAGCAGTTAACGAACAACAGTTATGTTGATGTTCAAGTTACTCACTGATTATAAAAAAGATTAAATGTCTTTATTTTCAAATCAGTAGAACAGCGGAAATACAAATTTATGGCAGATAAAATTCACAAAAACAGTAAAAAAAATGGTACACATCTGTATAACTTCAGTGAAAACATGTCTTTGCTCCTCTGCATAAGAAATAAAAACATACGAAAATGGCTGTAAATTGATTTCACTTGTGTACACAGTTGATGCAAAGAAATGTTTGTAGTGCCTATCACGATCACAGTCTTCTAAATCAAAAATGCATAAAGGAAATTGCACTTTGACAAATGTATCTTCATCACAAAGGCATGATTCAAACATGCAGCCTCAATTGCCATGATGTTTTCATGTCTGATCAAATTTGATAATATTACACATAAAAAATATTCACTTTGTGAACAAATGCATTTTGTGTTACTTCAAAGAAAATTCATGTGCACCACAACTGAGATGTCACATTGAAAAAATTCAATGTCGGAAACTATCACTATCAGCTGATACAGGCTGTATTGGTTTTAGCAATAAAATAATCAACAATTTTACAGATCTGATATATCTATAAGTACAGGCATGCATATTTAGTTTTTGACGAAAACACGAAATGTGAAATAACACATTGTAATGTTAATTTTTCATGTTTCTGAAAGGTGTGAGGTGCATTTTCCTACCCTGTCTTCACACGAAATAATGCAAAATAAACTGCAAAATGCGAAATAGACTCAAACATGAAATTTAGAGATTATTTACAGACATGATACTTTCCAAAGTTAGAAATATCCTATGAGTTATGCAATTCACGGAAAATTGATTAATTCCGATGTAAATATTTGAGAAGCAGAAATGGACCCCTTGTACAGTCACGGACAATTCTGGTTTGTAACAACTCCATTAATTTTCAATGAGATTGTTACAACCCAGAAGTGGCCGTGACTGTACAAGAATACACTTAATGTTCTGGTAACGACATAAATGTGCTATAAGAAGCGGTATGTTTATTTTGTGTAGTAAGTGCAGTTTTTAAATGAAATTTGGGTTATATTCACATTTTTAAAACCAAAATGTCATTTTATATACCGCTTTTTTACCATTATAACAGCGAAATTTTATTTTATTTACCGCTTTTGAACCTGAAATTGACTGTTTTTGTACAGAAATTTTGCTTTCTTATTTACAAAAAATATGTGCCTCTATCCATAAGCAACATGAAATCCAGTCCAAAATTATGCCATTATTGTTAATTTTATGAATATAAGCATTTTTCCGTCGTATAAAGTTGGCTATGGGACAATCACAAGTCTCCACAAGTCTGGCAGCAAGAGCCTCATTAGTAGACGCATGGTAAATAAAAAAGCAACATTTCGGTACAAAAACAGTCAATTTTGGGTTCAGGAGCAGTAAATAAAATAAAATGTCAGTGTTATAGCGGTCAAAAATCTGATCAAAAGCAGTATATAAAATGACATTATGGTTTTAAAATTGTGAATATAATCCTAAATTTGATTTAAAAACTGCACATATTACACACAAAACATACATATCCCTTTTTATTGCACATTTATGTAGTTACCAGAGTATTAAGTTTATTCCTGCATAAAGAGGCCATTTTTGCTTCTCAAATATTTACAGCAAAGTTAACAAATTTTCTGTGTATTGCATAACTCACAGGATAATTCAAACTTCAGTGTGTGTCACGTCTGTAAATAAACTCAAAATTTCATGTGTTATTTCTAGAGGCATGCAAATTTCGTTTTTGACGAAAACATAAAATATGAAATAACATGCTGTAATGTTCATTTTTCATGTTTCTGAAAGGTCTGAGGTGCATTTTTCTACCCGGTTTTGTCATGAAATAATGCGAAATGAAATGCAAAATGCGAAATTGACTCTTAAACACGAAATTTACCGTTTATATACCGACACGACACTTTCTGAAGACTGAAGTATCCTGTGAGTTATGCAATTCACGGACAATTGATTAATTCTGCTGTAAATATTTGAGAAGCAAAAATGGACCAGTTACTCTGGCAACTACATAAATGTGCTATTAGAAGGGAAAAGTTTATTTTGTGTAATAAGTGCAATTTTTAAATCAAATTTAGGATTATATTCACAATTTTAAAACCAAAATGTCATTTTATATAGCACTTTTGATGTGATTATTCACCGCTATAACACCGAAATTTTATTTAATGGAAGAGAGGTTGTTAAAATAGACGAGGGGACAAACACACATGAACAGTCCCCACAAGTTTGGATCCGAGTAAAAATGTAACAAGAGGTTGACCTTTCACTGCACACTGAAAGACTCACCACTTATACCCCAGATGAACAAGTATTGCTCAGGAAATTGTCGGTGAAATATTCTCATTCATTTTTCTCTTACATCCTGTGTGTTTTATCAAACTGATTTTTACATAGGCTGGTGCAGAGGCTGTCAGAAGCTTGTTTGCATTGTGTTTCAATTACTGAACCTTCCGTTGCATAAAACAAAGATAATAAACATGGTGATGGACACCTATTTACAGTTTCTTTGTATATTCTTTTCAGTGAACAGTGTTTCTGAGCATTCATTTGGTATTCTCTACTTTGTGAAGTCTAATGAAACACACATGCATTATCCTGCCACCAAATGACACTGTACGTGATAGCTCACGAACAGAAAAGAAACCCTTTGTCATATCCACAACAAATCTTTGGAGCACACTTTGCATTTTTATTAGGGATGGGACCGATTAATCGGTACTCTATCGGTATCTGCCGATATAGGCATATCGGTGTATCGGTTTATCGGTAAAATTACCGATTATTTTACCGATCCAATATATCGATTATTATCTGATAATTTAGTGCAAAATTCTGCCATTTTGTGTTAATTTTTATGGATAATATCCATGCCCTACTTTCTAAAAAGTAAATGTCTAAATATGCAATTTATCTTGCACTGCAGTCACATTGAAACACACATTTATTAAAGAGGTCATTGAACCTTTCAGGTTCTTCAAGGACCATTTCTAATTTTATATCGGATCGGTAGAATATCGGTTATCGGTAAATTTTATATCGGTACTTTATCGGTATCGGCCAAAATTTCATATCGACCCATCCCTAATTTTTATATATGTTTGGAGGTGTAGAAAAATACAGGATGCCCAGTTGACATGGTGCCTGAAATTTCAACGAGTTCACATGCGCAAATTTCCATTACCTTTTCTAAAATAACGAGTACAGAATAAGTTCTTAAATCTCTGTGTGCTTTCTGTAACAAGTATATTTTTAAATCAGAATAACCAACATGCCATTATAAATTCTTGCAGTGTTGCTATCAGAATTTTAAAATATGCAGCGATATATATGGCAGAGTCCGCCATCTATTATTATGTATTGAATGGTTATTTATGCTGTTACTGGTAGAATTAGGAAGGCCACTCCAACGCAAGAATTAATTACTGGACACACATACTTTAGGTAAATAAAAAAGCAAAACTTCAGTGTTACAGTGGTGAAAAATCGGATCAAAAGCTGTATATAAAGTAGGGATGGGACCGATTAATCGGTACTCTATCGGTATCGGCCGATATAGGCATATCGGTGTATCGGTTTATCGCTAAAATTACCGATTATTTTACCGATCCGATATATGATAAATATCTTATAATTTAGTGCAAAATTCTGCCATTTTGTTGTAATTTTTATGGACAATCTCGATGCCCTACTTTCTAAAAAAGTAATTGTCTAAATATTCAACTTCTTTTGCACTGCAGTCACCTCGAAATACACATTTGTTAAGGAGATCAAGGAACATTTCATGTTTTTCAAGTACCATATCTAATTTTATATCTGATCGGTAGAATATCGGTTATCGGTACCGGTAAATTTTATATCGGTACTTTATCGATATCGGCCAAAATTTCATATCGGCCCATCCCTAATATAAAGTGACATTCTGGTTTCAAAATCGTGAATATAATCCTAAATTTGATTTAAAAACTGCACTTACTACAGAAAATATACATATCCCTTCTAATAGCACATTTATGTAGTTACCAGAGTATTAAGTTTATTCCGGTATAAAGGAGTCCATTTTTGCTTCTCAAATATTACAACAGAATTAATCCATTTTCCATGAATTGCATAACTCACAGGATAATTCAAACTTCAGAAAGTGTCACGTCTGTAAATAAAGTCTAAATTTCGTGTTTAACCCTTAAAGGACGGGCTGCGACATGGGTGTCACACCAGGTATTTCCCTTAAGGATGGCTTGTGACACCTGTCGCAAGTTTTTTTTTTTTAAAAAAAAAAAAAGCGTCGCTTCTTTTTTAATTGTCATTCCTGGTGCCAAAAGCACGGATGGGGGCAGAGGAAGGGGGAGGCGGCAGGGAAAGAAAGTCAAAAGCCTCCAGCTGCCAATAAAGGGTTGGAAAACTGCCTAATGCTCTTTGCTGTTTCACAAAACTGCACAGTAGGATTACAAAGTAAGTACAGGAAAACCTCGTTAATACGATATTTGTTAATACGAAGTACCCTTTAATCCGAAGTTCTTCCCATTCCCCAGCCGATAAGATAGGATTTATAATGTATTTCAGTACGGATAAATCGAAATACGGATAATTTTTAATACGAAGTTGTTTACAAGACCCTTCAGCAAAACTGGTTTCGCTTAATTCGAAGTAGACACCTGCGTAAGTCGACAAGAGAAGATCGAATGTGGAGAGAGCTTGGACGTTATTTTTAACTTGACCTTGACACGTTTCCTTGTCCTAAGAGCTGCTGACAACTCGAGGGAAGCAGCCCAAAATGCCCGCTGGACGCTGGACATTGGCATTCTTTGTCAATGTGCATGACAGGTCAAGCTCTTTCCCCGCTGAATGTGCCACCTTGGAAATATTCACCAGTGCTAGATGAGAAATGCGAGATAAGATAGCACGAATGTTCCAAAATACAAGACGCGTGATGCCTGGAAGTCTCACCCACCTGTCTAGCTCTGAGCTCAAGGTACAGCAATTTCCCGTGAGCGAGCAACTTTTGGCCTGGTAGCCGACAACTTCCGGTAACCACTTTCTAAGCACTATCATTAAAACTGTGTTCTTTGTGCCCTGTTGAACTTCATTAAAAAAAAAAAGGGAAACTGTTACAGATAATCAAAGCCGTATAGGCAAACTAAAGATCGTCAACCCGCTTAATGCGTTGTCATCTAGGTTTCCCGCAAAAGTTGAAGTTGATCTTACGTATGTTGCAACTCCAGTTTCCCACTTCATACCCAACTGTGCCGGTCATAAAATTTGCCAAAACAGTGTTTTGTTGTCTGAGTGACTTCTCCCCTTTATCTATCAGCAAACGGGGGGGTCCCGTTGCTAACTGTTTCGGCCACGATTTTCTTGCTCGTGTGCACACACGGGCTCCTTTCCTTTGGCGTCTAAAAAAGGAAAAAGTTTCTGAATACCTTCTTTAAAACGAATAAGTACAATAAATGTGACCCCCTTCCTTCTCCTACAACAGCCCATTATCCGCCACTGGTGTGCATGGTAATGTGATAATTTGCTGATAAAAGTCTTCGACAACTGCCTTATCTTTAAAATGCCAATGATTTCCCTTCTGCCACCTGCTGCTCTAACTTCCAGCCGGTCTCATTGTGTTTACCCTGCAGCTGGCCCCAGTGTTTAGTCTAGCGGCTGGAAACTCTCGCTTGCCGATAACTGCATCCAGTGCGAAGGAATAAGCTTCATTGTTTTGAATCTCGCAAAGCCATATAATCCCGCTCTTCTTCAGAACCATTAGCGTGCTGCTGTTAAAAAAAAAAAAAAACTGCAATGCTCAATGTAGGAATACAGGAAAAGTTTTGGCCGACGCAAGTTTCCTAAAGCTTGTTTTTAGTTCTTTTTATGCTGATGAGCTAAGCGGGACTAAATATACAGTTTAAAGTGGGATCCAAACCAGAGTGATTATCGAGTGTGGTGTCGTAGGATACACACGCAAACAGATCGCAAGTTGTGTGTTTACTTTTTCAGAGTGGATTACAATGCAAGTTGAGGAAGAGTTTGAACTGATCCCTGCAAAGGGGGAGGGGGCGAATATGAAGTTAACTGAAGCAAAGAATATGACTTTTTTTAGGATGTGTTTTAGACAGCCGGTGCCAGGGAAAGGTCCCGTCTCTTTGCTCGCGCCAGTGTGACTATTGTCAAGATTCTTCCGAGTTTCACTTAAACGAGATTGTAGGTCTCTCGTGCAAACGGGTTTCATATGAACTAAAATTGTACGAATTTCGGGGAAGAGCAACGACTTTGCACAATTAAAAGAAAATACCGTTTTTTAGAAGACTTTTTGCCAAGACATGCATCCCGTGCACAACCGGTTGTATAACTAGGCAGGATAAATGGTGTTAACCGTCTCCTTGGAATCTTTGTGTCCGCATTAAGCTCCGTGTTCTCATTTTGTGTAACATTTTTTACACTTTCTTTAAAACGTACAATATTATTATATAGTACATATAAAGCTTATTTTCTGAGCTACCACCAAGTATAAAACATCCTTTGGGGGGGTAATTTATACTCTACTTTATTTACACCTGAAAACAGGCGCCATCTTGAAAAGTTTGGATAACTCGAAGTCGTTTAATACAAAGTTGACATTTTTTGGTCCCTTGAACTTCCTATTAACGAGGTTTTCCTGTATTGTTGAATGATTTGCCTTGTTTGTGTTGGATATGCTATTTTTAGCCCCTTGCATCACGTGTTTACTTAGGTAAGTTGCTGAGGAGGGTAGGTATGACAGACTAACGAAGCGAGTTGGACGAATTGAAATTAATCGGTTTGAACTTTTGTTCAGCATGTGTGCGTTTCCCCAGCTCGTGGCGTGTGACCAGCGGCGAGCTGTGTCATTGAGGCTTTTTTCTCCTCCAACTGCAGCTTATAAGCCTCCTCTTAGAGGAGGGGAAGAGGGGTATCTGTGTCGGGTCCTCAAGGTCCGTCAACAACACCCAGACTGGCTCTCTACATGCCTGTGGAGGCAAAGGAGCAGTGAAGGTGCAGGTTTTGTGCAGAGGGGAAAAAGAAAACAAATTTCCAGTGTCCAGAATGCAATGTTCCCCTCTGCACCTTATGCTACCCAAAGTACCATGCCCAGTAGAAGGTACATGGCAGCCAGGAAGAGTCAAGGTAAGATCAATTATCTTTTGTAGCTTCGAATTTTTTTGCTCTATATTGAAAAATATTACTTTTCTCCAAAAGTATTACAAATAAGTGCATATTTTTTTTTACATTAATGGCAAATATACCAGGCATTATGCGGGTACCTTTTGGAAATTCATGTCCTGGCGTAGCCTGCATGGGGGTCCGATGAATTTCAAATTAGTTTCAAAATAGTTACTTCCTTATTTTTATTTTGCTTGTAACTGATTATGGAATTTTTTCCCCCCATCAAGATTATATCCCAAAATATACTGAACGAATATCATTTGTACCTCTAACGTACTTAGTCCCGGAAACATAAAATTTAATTTAGAACCATGCAGAATTTCAAATTTTCCACTGAAAACAGGCTCGACCTTAGTGCAAATACCTGGAAAATCAGTGTCAGCATCCAAGGATTAATAGTTTATTTCGCATTTTGTAATTCATTTCGCATCATTTCGTGACAAAACAGGGTAGGAAAATGCATCTCACACCTTTCACAAACATGAAAAATTAACATTACAATGTGTTATTTCACATTTCATGTTTTCGTCAAAAAAGAAATATGCATGCCTCCATGATTTGCTTTATTTTACTTCGCTTCTGTGCCACTTTTGGTTAATTGCGAAGATAGGGATGAGTGATGAAATTGATGAATGGACACTCCCAAACATCCATGCCCAGGCCTGGATTCGAACCCGGAACCCGTAGCATCGTAGCACGATGTGCTAACTACTCTGCCACAGGAGCATGCTTCCATGCCTCTAGTAATTACTTTTATTTTAACTTGTACTAATTAATAAATTAAATATTTTAAGGTCGCAGTTCAAAACGTGCAGCATTATCTAAGTTGGATTCAAGGCATTCTTAGCCCATATTTGTCATATATGCCAGCTCCTGGCTCCTGAGAAAAAAGAGCTAGCACCTGATTTATGTCTAATTTTGTCTAGCCCTGTACGTTTTGGAAGGGGAGAATCGCTCCCCAACCATGAGAAAAAACCATTGGAGCTTAAAAAGTGCACCCACGCACCAAGTAACAAAGAAACACACGGAAAGAATATACAAATAAAGAACAGAACAACTAAAAACCCTTCCAAAGTTGGATTTACACACAACAAACCGTAAATTTCAAAATGAATAAATGTAGATAATACATTAACTCGGTGATTCTCAAACTTTTTTTCTCATTGTATCCTTTAGTCGTAACTAAATGTCTAACGTAAACCCCGCAATTAGTTTGACCCGAATAGTGGACTTTTGTGGCTGCCTGATTGGTGGGGCATTTTTGATATATTGGAGTCGTTTATCTGTAATAGAGCAAAATGGCATTTCGGGTATATGTGGGAAGATGGTAAACTAATAAACATTATAATCCTACCTTTATTATTTTATTGGGTATTTCCTTAGCAATCTTAATGATTAGTTAGAAGAATAAAAATGTGAAACATGTATTCTAAGAAGTGTATAAAAAACTTAATATTCATTTATTTTTTTCCAGAGTTATTGAAAAAAGTAAAGAACAAAAATAAGCTTGTAAACAAACTGTGAAGCACAATTTTGGAGCTTTTTATATTGTAAATCCTCAGTTTCTAGATGGATGTGCCTGCATAGCCTAACACAGTTTCTTGATGTCTGGTTATGCACTTAAAAATTTCAAGCAAAGATTCGACTCCAAATGTAGTCTATTATACGAATGGGTATTTTATTTGAAAACATATGAAACAATGGTTGATTTCACATTTCTGTGTTTTGTCAGTGACAAAATTGACCTTAATTTCCTGTTGAGTGTTAAAAGTCTAAAACAATTAAGTTTGCTCTACACACTGCAGCAAAAATGTTGTTATGTGGGTATTCTCAGACATTTCTCTTCCGAGCTGATCATGCACCCCCTTCAAGTAGCTCATGTACCCCTGGGGTACACATACCACAGTTTGAGAACCACTGCATTAACTGATATGCAAGGAAGACAAAATTAATGTTGTGTACAATGATCACAGACTTGTAATATTTTTCGTAAAATTTTGAACTTACCCTACAAGACCAGCACATGCTGCTATGTTGCTGTCTGAGTGATCCCCATCTTGTGCAACTAAAATAATAAATCTGACAATAAACTCCATATGGGGCACCAAAAGCTGAACGTCTGCACTGGGAGCATTGCCATCGCCTTTTAGACCCTGCACAATACCAGTGTATGCTTCTAATACTCCTTCACGCAATTCGTTCAAATAGTCCACCATATCGTAATCAGTCTGAAACAAAAATATAATTGTAGTGTCAGAAATACCCTTTCATAAACAAATAGTGAAGAAATGAAATTAATTAAATTATACTCTGATTGTATTTCTCACTTGAAGCATTTTGATGCTATCCACAACTGCCCTCAGCTACATGAAACTATGTCAAAATCACAGTGTCAAAGCATTCCAAATGAAGGAGTACCATCACAGTACGTGCAACTAAGTCAAATCTTTTTATTTGTGCACTTCAAGAGTTCCTTATTTTCTTAATGTATGGTGTTACATTCAATAAATCCAGTGAAGCTTCATTGTTTTTTTCAGGAGGCTATAGCTAAAGACTAAAAATTCAAGAAATGCAGAATCTGAGATTATTTACACATATTACTATACTAGGACTGGTAGTTTAATAAATGTGTCTTCATGCAGGGTGGATTATGTAAAATCCAGGAATGAAAAACTGGAGTTCCATTCTATTCTTAATGCCAGAGTTGATTGAAAAATAAAATTGAAACATTCTTAGAGAGATGAAATTTATTTTTAATTCAATTCAGGATATGCGAGGTATAATATTAAGATTATTCTTGAATCATTTTCTATGGAATTCTGCTTTAGGTTTCTTACGTGAATATAAAGGTATAATTCGTATACTCTGGTTTTGTAAGGTAGAGTTTGTTTAAAAGGCAAAATACATTAACACACATCACGTAAGTCCCAATTATTCAAGGTCTTTATGAAATATTTTTAACTTTATATCTGATAGGTAAATTATATGAAAGGTTTGGGTGTAAAACAGAGTAAGTGACATTTTGGTCATTTCTGAATTCATTAAGAAAAAAGGTTATTAGAAGTTATACTGTAGATAAATTGTTTTTGTGTTGCATTTACCAATTTCAGGCTTCATTGAGTCCAATCCAAATTGTACGAGATGGCAATTTCACTCAAAAATTGAAGGATGACACATTTTACTTTGCAACTCAAAAATGACCAAAATGTCGCCATGTTTTACACCAAAGCCCTTCATATATTGTTAGTTTTGGTACCGGTATTGACAAAATTTCATATCGGTGCATAAGATATATCAAGATTAGTAAAAATATCTCCAATTTTACCGACAAAGCAAAATGAGTAAGTTACCAATATAGTGTGCCACCCTTAAGAAAGTTCATTTCTGGGCCAAATTTACCATGTGAACATTTAGATATTGACACCACACAATGGTTATCAACTTATATCAGTTGTTAAAAAGTCCTCCAGCAGTGATGGCTCTCAGAGCAGAAATGACACTAATTCATCATAATCTATCTCCATATAAAAATGATGCAAATACATATTATTCTCAGGAGTAAAAATACATACTTTATCTACTTGTGCCTGAGATGCCTGCAGCAACGTTTGCAGAACTACGTCAAGGTATTTCTTAAATTCTGGTCCAACACTAAGGGCTATGTCTCCAAAGACAGAAAGAATTTGGGGCTTCACAGAACGATGTACTGTACTATCCTGTGGGGGGAAAAAAATCAATGAGTACAGTAAGAAATCTTCATATCTAACAGTTATTCATGAAATTAACCACAAAACTTCTTGATATTTTACATAACTCTTGTGTTTAATTTCAGTCAACATCAGGATGTTGAACACACACACTAAATTTCAGTGAGACTGCTGAGAAGGAAATTTTTATTAAGATAAAGAAAAACTTAAAATATAACATGATATATATCACTGGTATGAGACCATTTTGCTTCACGGAAAGTATGCACATATTCTTACACCTTGCCTTCAGGCATGAAAGAAAATCACATCTGCATATTTCCTTCACGCACCAATTTTGAGCGCTGGAGAGTTTTCGAAATTTTGACCCCTATTCTGCCCACACAAATGTATCACAGCATCAGTATATGGAAGGAATGGAAGTGAGATTGCATAAGGTTATGTTCCATCGTGGACATATGACTTTGTGTTTATGAATTATGTTGTCATAAACAGTTTAAGTGTCTATGACTAGTGACAATGTTACAACATGGATGTGTAAATAAACCCAATTGTTTCCACTACACGTGTGGACTGTATATTCCTATGAAACAAAAGAGAAATATTACTGCATTTTACAAAAGAGCCTATCGAGCATATTTTGGTGTTCAAGTCAGTGACCAACTCAAGCTGTGGGCACCGAACGTAGTTTATAACACATGTTGTGTTCATCTATTTAAAAAAAAAATCTAATTGGAACCAGGAGACCATGACAGATTGGTATTTCTATATTAGTGGCATAAACAGGAAGAACAAAGCATCACTGAAGTACCTAAAAGTTGATTCTCACTTTGAGGATTTGTGCACACATAGGAGAGACATTAAACAAGATCCAAAAATAGCACTGAGTGAGCATATGTTGACAAATGGGCACAAGATCAAGAAAGCACAAATGAAGGAGAAGAGAGAAAATGAAATAGAGAGAAAAGTAGCAGAGACAAAGCACATGTGCATAAACAGGGGAGACAAAATAAACAAAAACAAAGGGGAAATTGGTATAAAATGGGTGGAACTGATAAAAAAAGCATGTGGAAAGTAAGTTAGTTAAGTTTCCTGAGCCACCTTCAATTTTCTGCACAAAAATGGAAGATTTTATCATGCCAGAGGAGTTAAAGGAGAAAGAAAAGGTGAGTGGAACCAGGAGGAGGGGAGGGAAGACAAGAAGAGTAGGTTACAGGATGGAGGGGAGGGGGAGAAACAGCCAGCTGCAAGGAACACTAGGAGGAAATAAGGACACACATTCATTCCTTAGAAGTGTAGAGTGACCAGCCATGTGAGGTTGTGTTTTTCTATGTATATCTTAGTGTAGCTTGAGACGGTTCTTGGAACGAAACGTTGCAGATAAAATCAATAAAAACCACTAAAAATAACTGTGTTACATTATTTTGCATGTAAAAAAGCACCTTTGACTGCTTTCAAAAAACTTAATGCAAAATTTCCTTTGCAACAAAAAGGCTCCAAATTACTAGGAACTGTAGATGAAATACTGGAATCATTCAGAGTATTGGCATGCAGAATGAGTGTAAAAATTAAGTTCCTCCATGGCAATATTGATAACTTTCCCGAAAATTTAAGCAAACTTGGTGAGAAACAAGGTGAACATTTTCACGATGATATACGTAAAATCAATGGAATCCAGATACAGAGGGTGCTGGAATGCAGCAATGCTAGATGTCTATTGCTGGAGCTTAAAGGGAGAATCAACTGTCCAACATAGCAGAGTATCAAAATGTCACAATGTTTCATGTGATGAGGACCAGGAGTGAGGCATTGAATACTTCAGTTACATTGAAAAAATTGGGGGGTACGTGAATTCAAGCCCCTTTCAACCTGCTAGTGTTGCCAACCAAGTGCTTATTTTCTGACATCAGATATGTTGGCACCACTTGGCAACTTTGCCAGCAACAAACATGTGGGAAGGAAAGAGTGGGTGGGTGGTTCTACCTTTTTCTTGTATGTGTAGACAAAGGATTTTCTTGTCTGTAGCAAAACAATTGAGTTTTTGAGATAAACAAGTTATTTAGAGAATAAAAATAACAAATACTTAATCCAAAGTAGTATGCTTTTTTAACGGTGATTCATAATGTGTAACAGGTGACCTAAGATCATGAAGTTCCTTTTTCCCCACTACAAATAACAATCTGTTTACAAGCAGTCACTCAGTTGAAGATTCACCAAGCCTTTTATTGCCTGAATATGTTGGCAGTTTTGGCTTTAAAAATTATTATTCGGATGTATAAACACTGAAACAAATTGAAAATCTTCTGAAAACATAAATGTAATTCATATCTGAAATTCAACCAGCAAATGATTTTTTGTGTGATATACATTTTACACAATGATGCAGAAAGGTTTTCCAAAGAACTAAAATCTATAATTTGTTCAGAAGCTTATCGGAAATGAAAATGTTATACTTTTATTTGCAAATAATTTCTTCTTGGCAGACTTTATCTACGTGTGAATAACAAATGAGAAACAGTATTCAAACATCTTCTCTTTCCTCTCGCTAAACAAGGTAAGTTCTTCCCTGTTCCAACACACTGCCATGAAGGCATAGAAAGGGTGTATAGAGCGTCTCAACCTTAAAAGTCAGTATGGGTTAAATGGAGCGTGGGGTTGCCAGATCAACAAACTGAGTCACATCGAGTCGCTGTTAATCGCTAATGATTGCGACAAATTTACTTCCTTAATATCGTATAGGAAATCATCAAAATCTATGCATTTGATGCATTTTGGAAAAGAAAAACTATAGTTAACTCAAGATTTGCATGTAAATGTTTCTATTTCGACGTAACTATTTACCATTTTACATTTGCATATGTGTAATACATGATGCAACTATTGTTACTTCTTCCGTTGAATGTTGTATCCTTTACATAAACAGAATTAAATAAATGCAAAAACAAACATTAAGATACACTTTTTACGGAAAATAAAGCACACTGCACTTCCTATGAACCGGGGCACCTGCCTGCAACTGAATTGTAACCTTGGTGATGCGCAATGAATTTGATGCACGAGACAGCCCACATAAACAAACTACAATTGCGGAATAAATAACGGTACTGTGCAGCATTCTAAAACTAACTTCAAACAATGGTCAACACTTTTCTCGCTTGGTCTGCATGTGTATCGCGACAAACCGAAAAGTTTCTCGCTATCCAACTTTTTCATGTTACGGTCTGATGATTTATATAAAATATCCAATGTATATATATATATAACTCTCCTCGTAAGCAAAGTAATTCACTCAGGTGAAGAATATCATATCTACAAACATCATAGATCCCGTAGAAAAAAAAACTGGCAAAGTTGTTCACGCAGTTTGATATTTATGGCTTTTGAAGTATTTACTAGAAAAAAAATTAAGCGTTTTGCAAAATTGCATAATTATGAAAAATTCAGATCACATGAATTTATGACAGGTTATATAATGCAGTCAGTAAATAAGCATAAAAAACCCTACAGGATAATGATTTCAATGTTTGAAATTTTTTACTTTTACATTTTGTAACATCTCGAAACGCAGTGGTGGTAGAGAAGGCCAGAGCTATTGGCAAAACTCATGTATTAGAGAGAGAGAGAGGGAAGTACTCCATTTACTTCCATACTGACTTTTAAGGTTGACACACACTATAGAGTTAAGCATCCATTCTCTATCTCTGGTATTGAGTGATTAGAATGATTATTGGTGAGCCCAACTTAAGAGTTCAGTATGGGGCTTATGGGGACAGTGTTGCCGCATGGTGCACAGTGGAAGAAGGCTCCGGCGTGCATCAAACTTCTGCTGTAGTACACGCCGCAACAAAAGTTAGTGATTAACGGAACGGGTACTGTTCAATACAAGAATACAAATCATTTCGTCATGATTTGATGGGAAGCTGTTCTTTCATGCGGCTGTGGTACAGAGTAAAGACGGTCCATGGAGGGAGATATGCAAATAACTGTTCCCGAATATACTTGTCATACATCTTGCTGTCCATTTCATCGTGTACGTTGGCCGTGTTTTTTCCCTTTAAGTCCACTTTTTGCACAGAAAGGCTAATCGGGATTGGACCTACAGTTTAAACTGGGATCCGAACCACTATATGCCTCCAAAGGGTATCAAACCAGGACGTTACCACTGTGCCATCGAGGAGGCCTGTTTCACATTTATCGGCACACTGTCTTGTTTGAGACAAAACCGTGTTCATTACCGGCATGCACCAAAGCAAATCTCTCCCCCCCGACCTGTAAGTGCTCGCAAACAACTCGTAAGACCGCACAGAAAGTCTTGTTGTGTCTTTATTGTTTTGTCCCTCTATTCGTTTTGCACAGCAGCAGCTCGACAGTTATAGGCGGGTCTAGAGTATTTTTTTCTGGGTCGTGCACAGAATATGCTGTAAGCATTACGTAATATTGGAAATATAATGTGCAGATTTGCAACTTATTCGACACATCAAAGAGTGCCCTTATATCAGTGTTGTGCCCAGTGTTTTCGAAGGGGGAGGGGGGTAGTACGTATACTTTTTAGTAGCTGGTCCTCATATGCCATCTTCTCCTGTTGACCCTCTTCTTTTAGGAATACTTATCCAAGGGGGAGTTATGACCAGCATATACGCCCATTGGACACGTCACGTCATTCACATCAATATAATTGCAAGGGTTCGTTCTAGGTGTAATTTGTGGTTAGATGAACTAATCGGAACTGAGCCTTCAATGTATAATTCATCCTAGAATGTACCTCCACCAGGAAACTGAACCCAGGGTCCTTCGATTATAAGGGGATAGCATTAGCAGAATTTCCGTCGTCGCATTATAATCAAGTGATCCAGGGTTCGATACCTGCTGGAGGCAGGTATCTCACATAAAACTGCAGGTCCAGTCCCAACTAACCTATCTGCGCATAAAATTGGACTTAAAACTTAATCAATCAATTATTAGTAGAGGTGTGAAATAAAAGGAGTTCTATTGTATTTTTACTCATATAAAGGATAATTACAGAAAGGAGACTGCCATTCTTTTAACTATCTAGGAAAAATGGCTCGATCATTTTTTTTATCTTTTAATATGATGCTCTCAATACTTTTCATAATACTTAGTCATCAGTTTGGGAGGGGCAAGTGAACCTCCTCCCAAAAAATCCGGCAATGTATTATATACAATGTGCCTGGGAAGTTTCGCCGCACATCGCCTCGTATTAAAGTTATATTCGAAGTCGTTACCTCTTGACATTTTTTCTGCTCGTTTGGTGTTGCAAGAGGACCTTTAATCGCTTCGCTATTAATTTTGTAAACAGTTTTGAACGAAATTCCAGTCGTTTCAGCATTTTCGCCTGCAGTCCAACTAACACTTTTACCGGGATTTTTCTGTTTGAAGTATATTTATATTATTTATTACAATTTGTCTCTCTTTACTTGTAAGACTCTGGACACTTTTATGCTTGATAATACCACCCCTTGCCATTTTGCTGTTGTAGAATAATTATAATAATAAATTCCTTGAAGAAATACCCAAAATGAGAAAGCGCGTACGCAAACAACAAACCACTTGACCCCCGACAGGAGCCTATTCACGAACTTTTGCCTGGCCATTCCCCGCCCCCTTCCCTCTTCCCAACACGTGTTTGCAGCAAGTGGCAACCGTCCGACGGCTGTTAGTTTTAACTCCCCAAATCGTGGTAAACACAAGAAAGGAAAACGTCTTTTTTTGATGGTCCGAATTGCAAAAGAAGGTGTAAACCATCAAAGCCTTACATTTCCTCTGGTTTTTGCTTATTTATTATTTTCTCTTCGAATGATAACGACTTTTGTTTCTGACAGAAACACACTTGTTTAGGGGCGGTGATCTCAAAAGTAAAAGCCCATAAGGGCCCATACTGAACTCTTAACTTGGGCTCCACTATAGCTGCCCTTCCTCTCTCCTGTCTGTTGAGGGGCAAGGACATTGAAAAATTCCTACAAGAGATCACCCACAGTAGTAATAAAACTCCTCTTCCATCATTTGGCAGACAGATGCCCTGAAACTGAACGAACAACTACTTCTGCACATTTAAATATCAGTGGAGTGCAATCTCAAAAATCATACTACTAAAATATTGCAATGATTGTCTGCTGGGTGTTAATATAAATCATGCATTCCTCTAAGAATGAACTTACCCCTAAATTTTCTAGTAAAAGCATCATTATTTCATCACAGTATGGCAGAACTTTATTTTTCAAGGCTCGGCAAATGTCACCTGTTAGACCAACAGCTGCTCCACACACCTGAAAAAAAAAATAACACACACTTTTAAAAATTTCCAAAGTTGAAATACTAACAAAAACATGTATTAGGTACAGGCATGCATATTTCGTTTTTGACAAAACTGTAATGTCATTTTTTCAAGTTTCTGAAAAGTGTGAGGTGCATTTTCCTCTATACTTTGTCACAAAATTAACTGAAAAGTGCAAAATAAACTTTCTGAAATCTGAATTATCCTGCGAGTTATGCAAATCATGGAAAATTGATTAAAGTATTTCTGCTAAAAAAAATTGAGGAGTAAAAATGGACTTCTTTGCATACATAGTACTAAACTTAATACTCTGATGACTACGTAAATGTGTTATAGATAGGAAATCTTATTTTGTGAAATAAGTGGTTTCTAAAATCAAATTTAGGATTATATTCACCATTTTAACACAAATACTATTTCATATGCCACTTTTGATCACAAAATGACTTCCAAAACTTTGATCTTCTATTCACCATAAATATGTGGCTATGAATTACCAACCACTGCACATCAACCCATAAACTCTTATTTCACACACACAACATAGCTGACAGTAGCCATTATCGATTAATAGAGGCACATATTTTTGGTAAATAAAAAAGCAAAATTTCGGTACTCAATGTGTTTGAATTTTATTATTTTTTATTTTTTATTAATGCCACATTGGTGCCTCTGAATGCATTGAGTGGTAGACTCACAATCCCTGTAATGTATGCTGGTGTTACACATATTTAATAATGAACTAGTAAGAGCTAAATTCTTGAAATTGAGCAGGGGTCAGAATTTCATATTCAGACTCTAGACAATGTTAGTTTGTAGAGTACATATCTTCTTGAAACGTTACTTAATGTCCTAGTTTGTAATGGGTTCCTCTTTTCATTTTATGTAGATATTTAAAGTAGATAAAAATCTGCTTTACCCACATGCTCTATGGTTCAAAAGGTCAATGTATGGTGTGTAGAGGCACATACTTTTGGTAAAAAAAAAAGCAAAATTTCGGTGAGGGTGAGGGGTGGGGGTTGAGGAGAAATTTGTGGTTTTCCTGTCTAAGCATAGCACTGCTTTTCACTGCACGTTTCACTATTTTGCTGTATCTGTCTGTGGAGTCCTTTGCGATGGTACTCTAGGAGTCACAGTTTAGTTTTTCCATCACTTTTTTTGTGTAGTCGCTCTTTTGCATTATTACAAATTGGTCTGTTTTGTCCGATTTTAGGCACCAGCAATCATTAGCGTTAAACACTTGCTAAAATTGGATAGAACAGACTTAATTTTCTGAAGCACTGGGTTGGGTTTTCTTGTTTTGCTATTGGTGGTCACTTGTTGCAAGATACCGGCTGTTGTTGATCGAATGCTGTCAGAATCCTGAGGTTTGGGAGGGAAACAGGCTGCTTTTTCGGCTGCACATATAAGGTTAAGGTTTTTTTTTTTTATGATGCACAAGGATCTCCTCACCTGATAACATCCATAGTGTAGGCAGATAGTGATAAAATCGCAAGCATCAACATAGTGAACATGTATAATTCAATACCCATAAACCTAGCCCTAACATCAGTAGAAAGGTGGCTGACCATAAACAAAGTCCCTGCACTGAAAGTAGCCGAAACTGCCAATTTGCAAGAAGTGTGCTTAAGACACAATTATTTTCAATTTGAAAATAATTTCTATGAGGAATCTGAAGGCCTTGCAATGGGAAACCACTATTGGCTCCGATAGCAAACATAGTAATGCATTTGGCTGAAAAAAGCATACTCCAAACTCCGAAACTCAAATTCATCAGATATGGACGATGACACCATAGTCATATACAAAAAAAACCGAAGAGATCAACCTGTTGTTGGAAAAAATTGATAGCATCCACCGCAGACTAAAATTCACCATAGAACATGAAAAGCAGGGCAAAATCAATTTCTTGGACCTCACCATCAGCTGCGGGGGAAACAAATTCACAACCACAGTTTTCAGAAAACCAGATGCAGGCAACCAATATATCCATGCACTATCCAACCATCCACCCAAGCAAAAGGCCAACGTATGGCTAAACTTCTTCCGAAGAGCCTTCTCCTACTGTTCCAGAGAAGAAGACCTGAGGGACGAGATAGCAACCGTCACGGAACTGGCACTAAAACATGGATATACTGAATGTCAACTCTCCACAAGGTGCAGCAAAGCTGAAATCCAAGTCAGAGAACCTGCACCATCAACACAACTCACTCCACCATCGCAACCAGATCCCAATAACAAAACCAAGTGGTTTGCCTATCCCTACCACATCCAACCACCTTACCAAAGCCCTCCGCCCTTACAACATCCAAATAGCACACAAACCAACCTCCAAAATAGCTGACCAACTAAACACCCTCAACAATCTAGGTGTCTACGATGCTGATTGCGAGTGCAAGGCTCATTACATCGTCTGATCCATCAGGCCCATCAGTGAGAGAATTCAGCAGCAAAACTGCCCAACCCACCACCGGACTTGCCAAGCATATCAAATTCCACAACCATAAAGTTGAGAAAGTACATGTCAAATACAAAGCACACAATAAATACAAAAATTAAAGAAACACATGCCATCATGCACTACAACCATGAACTGAACATAGATAGTGGTCAGGCACACCACGCCTGGTTTCCGTTACTGCAGCAATTAACACCGGTGAACAGCAGACGACATATACGCACATACAGGCAACAGCAGCACACCTAGCGGCGATTTAGGAAAAAACAACATAAACGCGCCAAGGAACAACACAATGAATTCCAACGAGGACGGTAGCATTGGCTACTTAGATTAAAAGAAAATAATGTAAAACAGCTTTGCGGAAAACGTGAGTACCTTAATTATTTATTTCTTATTTTAAAAAAGTGTGAAAAAATATCTCACCTGATATTCTGCATGATTCTTTAAACCGAGGAATAAAAACTGCTTGAAAGCTTCCATATATTTCAAGAAACCTTCACCCAAAACTTCAACCAGTGTCGAAACAGCCATTAGTGCATCTTCTTGAACACCACCTGATTTACAGGAATTAGAGTTGAACATTTGCAGTAAAGCTGTCATTATTGTGTCTGAGATTTGAGGTGCATCATCGGGGGTAACTTTCCTGAGAACACTCTGTAAAAGGAATGACAATAGTGTTAACTTAGCAAATAATTAGTTACATGAAATAGAATGAATAAGTAGCAAAGAACTTAATGCAGAGAACCAAGAAATAACAGCATTCAAAGTTAACACAAAAAAAAATTCAGAGATAAAATTTTAGGGTTGAGCCCACTTTCAAGGGTTTCCGATACAGTTGCAAATCCCCATGAATATTTGCACATTGTAACAATTTAGATTTGTACAGAATAATTACAGATGTTAATATATTATTTCATGGCAGAAAACTTGCCAAGCTTTAGTGGATAAATCCAAACACAAAAGGGTGAGTAAGGTACATGTGAGACTCTGTTATAGACTTCAGATCAATATTTTGATTGTATGGATTCAATTGCCAACTTGCCACTATTGCAACATTCAGGGTGCCTACAGTTGCATAAAAACAAAATTCTGACATTTCCAGCTCAAGAACCAAAATTTTCCAGATCAGATCACAGGAACAATTAATGTGCATGAACGTAAGTGTGCGAGGTCATTCACTATATTTTAACTAAGCAGCACACAAAATTTTACAATATTAACTTCAAACGCAGAAGTAATAATGTGAAAAATTAAATGGTATTTGACTATTGGGAGGGAGAAGGAAGAAGCATCAAAGATAAGTTTCTATGCAATCTTTGAAATGTATGAATTAATGATTAACAAAGATTTTTTTAAAAAAAAAAAATCCCTTACTTGTCCAGGATTTCCCACACTGGTACACACCCTGAACATAAACTACATTTCAGCAACATGTGTCTTTCACTGAATCTGCACTTGCACTTGCAGCCATCACTCCTTTGCCATTGGCTGATCCATTTATTGCCATGTGCTTAAATGGTTACAACTAACTCAAACATAGAATTAATTTATCTGACCTTTAAAACAGCTGAAGGTTTATGCGTGACAATCACACTATTACATTAACCATCATTTAATTATGAAATACCATTTTGTTCTAGATCTGCATTGGTTCAGCCTAGTAAAATTTGTATGCCCAGTTCATCCACGGTCTGTTAAATTTTAGGGATGTGATATCACATTGAATCATTCTTCCAACTATGACTAAGGCAAAGTGAGCTTTAGCATGGCTTATTGGTTCCCAATGTGTGCACCTTGGCACCGCAAAATGTTCCAATATTTTCACTGAAATGACACTTGTTAGTGTCACATGGCTCTTTTTTACATGTAAAATGGTTCTGAATTTGAAATGTGTATTTTTTAACTTCAGGCAAGCACTAATTGAGCATTGCAAGTATATAGGCCTACATTCTGTGGTGGAAATGTGATGGGCTGTCATATATTAATTTTATATACCCTCCACATAATAGTTTCTACTCCTTACTATCCAGTTTGGTCCACATATGAAAACAATGACAATGCTCCTTACAGATTTCCGAAGTAAATTAGGTTCATTTTAGGAAAGGAATTTAACATTTCACATCCCTCATTTAACTTCAAGTTATTAGCAAATAAAGCAAAAAACTTTATGCTAGAAAAATATTTAAAACTGGCTTGTCTTGAGATGTAGTAGGAGGTTTCGTCTACTTCTATCAGCCAAAGTGACTGTCAAAGTGACATCTGATCTCAACAGAATCAACTAGGTGTACAAGAATATTACAAATGCACAGCACAATTCTTCTAGTGAGACCACATACAAAAGAACCTGTACTGAGTCAGGTGTCAGTAAGTTCGAGGAGTAGAGGAATGATCTGAGCTGAATAAATAGAGGGGGAAGATGACCAAAGGTTTCTTTCCAAAGGCTCTGTTGTTTGTGGTCCTTTCATAGCAGGGATCTATTAAAATTGCATCTTTAATTATTATTGGCCCGTTAAATATTGTGGTGTTAAGCATGTTTTAACAGGTTTGATGAACCAGGCATTTTACAGGGTGGTGCAAAAGTAGGTCGACAGTTTACAGTTGACATGACAAGTAGGTTTACCAGCCCAACTGATGGCTGACCTACTTTTTACTCCAGAGCTCTATCTGTCCACTAATCCTCTTCAGGGGGTGGGGGGAGTGTCAACAACCTCAGTTGCAAAGTAAAAGCTGTCGGAGTAGCATCACTATCCCGTTACAACATTGCCAAGCTTACATCTGTTCTTGCCAGTTGTTTTATTAGATTGTACAGTGTTTGGGTGTTTTGTGTACTATTGTACAACTTTTATTATCCAGTAATGGTACTGTTCAACTTGGTACATTTGGCAACATTCTGTGTATCCAACACTCATTTGTTTCATCCTGCCAGGAACTTTCGGTGCCTTGCGACTCGAAAATGCCTAATGTCGGTGATTCCTTGTTTCCCAGCTGCTGTTGGAAATGTGATCACTCAGTATACTATTCTTTGGAATACCTTTTCTTTCACCACATCCCAGAAAAAAAATCCATGGGTGTAATGTCTGGAGATCATGGGGGCAACTTAAAGCTACCACTCAACGTAAAATACAAAAGACTGTCAACCTACTTTTGGACCACCATGTATTATCAATATTGACAAACATTTGAAATATTAATCATGAAATTAACTAGAAATGAAATTTGCAGAATTTGTCATGGAGAAACATAATAAAAATATACTGAAAAACCATGATTTTACATTTTATCAAATTGTGCATTTTTTATATTGGTACATCTGTATTAGCAACAATTTCATATTAGTCCATTGTTTCAGCAGACTCTTTCTTAGTTTCTTCATTAACAATGGAGGTGAGAAAACTGCAAAAAATTGTACTTTTAATCTGTTACTTAATTTTCACCCTGTTTATCAAGAAAGAATATGGTTTACAGAAAAATTATGGCATTTATGGAGCATGCAGATAAATCTTTTCATGTTAAGAATTTTTGAAAATTATATAAAAGAAAAATGCATACCTTTTTCATGCTTACCTGTAAAGTAGCACACAGCAAACTCTGAAGATCATTGTACTGTGCCCTATCGCTGTGGCTTTGAATGTGTGATTCCATCTGAAGAACTTGTTGTAGCCTTTCTAGTATTACCATAGTAGTCTTTTGAACAGTCACATAGCAGTCACGAGGTGAATTTTTCACCATCTCCATGAGTGCTTCGTATGCAGCACTGCGCAGGTTGGCCTGCAAACAAAATAACATTTTAGAGAAGTCATCAGATTATATGCAATGTAACAACAAAATATTTTCCTGCATTCTCTCAATGGCCTGACGAAACAAAATTTTCCTCCATTTTATATTAGTTTCGTCCCCTGCAAAACATAAAACTGAGGATCTACTGTATTCATAACACCAAATAGTAGTCCAAATATCCCTTCCTCAGGGACAGAAAGCACAAAACATGTACTACTGAGAGATGGGGTGGTAAATATTTCCATGAGAGACAACTTTCACAGCCATGTCAACTAACAATGGAAAACTTACAATATCACCCTGATAAACTATAAGTGCAAAAGTGCATCATACATTCATAATTTATTTTTAGATTTAAAATTTGTAAGTGTTATTTTTAACTATTGCAGAAATTATGGAATGCATTTTTTCTCTTACATCATGGGAAGAAATGAATTTTTGAAATTAAACTATTCTCTCTTATGAATTATAAATTTACGCTTACATCAAAACTATGCTAGATATAGTGCCAATGGAAAACTTAGATGGAAATATATAAATATTCTGAAGTACACTGGTGGAAATAAGTGTGTCGGCGCCAGTTCAAAGTGTAATTTTGTGTGAATATATCTCTACAAAAGTCCATTAAATAACAAATTATTATTTTACTCTGAATTTGCTAAGAATGCATGAATTTAATATTGAATGAAAGAAAATATTTATACTGGGTATAATGGGTAAATGCAAAACCAACCTGGGCACCGTCAGGACG
This sequence comes from Lepisma saccharinum, assembly GCF_977018435.1. Lineage (NCBI taxonomy): Eukaryota > Metazoa > Arthropoda > Insecta > Zygentoma > Lepismatidae > Lepisma > Lepisma saccharinum. The sequence continues at coordinate 124,142,570 of NC_139229.1, forward strand.
GTCTGTAGTTTCCAACAGTCGCTGTACTATAAACTCAAAATATTCCGACAAACAATATGTTTCAGGCTGCTGTTGATCATCGTGACCTACCGCAGCCTCATAAGCAGCTTCGGCCAACCCTGTAAAAGCCCAGCACACGTTGGCTGCAACCCTTGCTTCTGACTTTAGGCCATTTACTAACGATTCAAGTAAAGGTTTCAGATAAGTTTCATTGATTGCAGCATCTGGAATGATTTCGCACACTCGCCCGAATGTCCACGCAACAGTATCTCGCACTGCTACACTCGAGTCGTACATTAACTCAATCAGTGTTGGCATTGCTTGTTCCACTAGTGGCTTCAAGGTGGTGGGCTCCAATCCACCCAATATCGATCCTGGAAGAAAAGGAAATGCAAAAAATTAAATTGTCAACTCAGTTGTTAGCATATGCAGATGATTTAGACTTACTGGCAGATTATATAAATTAGGGATGGGACCGATTAATCAGTACTCTATCAGTATCGGCCAATATAGGCATATCGGTGTATCGGTAAGATTACCGATTATTTTACTGATCCGATATATCGATAAATATCTTATAATTTAGTGCAAAATTCTGCCATTTTGTTGTAATTTTTATGGACAATCTCGATGCGCCACTTTCTAAAAAGTAATTGTCTAAATATTCAACTTCTTTTGCACTGCATTCACCTCGAAACACACATTTGTTAAGGAGATCAAGGAACATTTCATGTTCTTCAAGTACCATATCTAATTTTATATCGGATCGGTAGAATATCGGTTATCGGTAAATTTTATATCGGTACTTTATCGGTATTGGCCAAAATTTCATATCGGCCCATCCCTAATATAAATATAATTAAGAATAATGGTAAACTAAGTATTCTTAAAAGCAGCTAAAGAGAGAGGTTTGGAAGTTAGCAAGGAGAAAACTAAATATATGCTTACAGGCAGAAACCAAGTGTTAAGTAATAATCAAAATTTAGTTATTGATAACAACTCGCTTGATTCAGTTTCCAAATTCAAGTACTTAGAAGTAACACTAACAAATGAAAATTATTTTAAAGAGGAAATAAAAAGCAGGCTAATTCAGGAAATGCGTTGTTACTTTTCTCTTCATAAACTTTGATTTTCTTGTATAATATCTAAAAACTAGAAGTTAAAACATACAAAAATGTAATTTTGCTTGTAATATTATATGGATGCAAAACTTGGTCACTTACATTGAAAGAGGAACAAAGAAATATATGTAGAATTTCAATCTGCACAATGAATTAAAACGTAGACAGGATGCATCCAACTCTAGATCGTGTACATCAGACATCGTACAAATTAGTGTACCATACATAAAGTTTACATACGTGAATGGATAATATGAAAGTAACTTATTCAGATATGCAACAATCAATACCAAAAAAC